>NC_084466.1:27533250-27858500 GCF_027409185.1 Cynocephalus volans
TGAATAGACTCTGAGCACTGTCTAACTGTGATTTTCTTTTGCTCCCTGTGGTATTAACTACAGGCAATCAGTTGTGATCAGCTGACAATTGATCTGGTAGGTACAAAATTGCTTGCCTTATTTGTCTAATACATTGGCAGAGATGGCAGGAAAACTGCACTTAGCTAGTATTCTCTACCAGAGGGATGATTTATGAAATTTCTAATCTGGTAAACTCAAGGTTTTGGGACTTCTTACATGGATGCTCAGAACTCCTAGAGAATGTATTTCAAGAATTATTACAGTAGTCCTCCCTTAGCCACAATCAACCAAAAATGGTACATGGAAATTTCCAGAAATAAACAATTTATAAATTTTAAGTTGTTCCCTGTTCTGAGTAGTGTGATGAAATCTTGCACCTTCCCACTTTGTACTGCTTGGGTCATGAATCATCCCTTTGTCCAGCAGATCCATGCTGTACACACCACCCGCCTGTTAGTCACTTAGTTAACTGTCTTGGTTATCAGATCGACTGTTGAGGTAACACAGTGCTTGTGTTCAAGTGACCCTTATTTTACCTAATAATTGTTCCAAAGTGCAAAAGGAGTGATGTGGGCACGTTGTTATAATTCTTCTATTTTATTCTCAGTTATTGTTGTTAAACTCTTACTGTGCCTAATTTGTAAGTTAAACTTTATCACAGGTATATATATGTATGTGTATATATATATGCCCATGTACTATATATATATATATATATATATATATATACACAAACACACTATATACATATATGTATATATGTAGGAAAAAACAGTTTTCAGTATTATCTGTGGTTTCAGGCATTTACTGGGAGTCCTGGACGTATCCCCCACACATAAGGGCATACTACTGAATTGGTCTCTTAGGTCCTAAACTTGTATAGAGTATCTTTTTTCCCAGGAAAGTCCAAGTTTAGTGACTGATGAATGCAAGGGTGTGAAGTCCCAGAGTTTTGGCCCTACTGTAACAATTCCTGTGGGTACACTTACACCTCAGTTCCCATCAAGTTGGCTGAGGCTTTATTAATCCTGGGTCATATTTTTAGTAATTCCCCAGCCCAGTCTGGCTTTTCCCCTTCTTCTTTTCATAGGTGTTGATACTAAACAAACGTCTTGCATCTCACCAACAATCATGGGCTTCTGGAGAATGTAACCTGCAAGAAATACCAAGAGTTGGAGCTCGTCTCTAGCAACAGTAATGAATGGGGAAACAGAATATTAAAGGTATTTGTAAATGCCATAAAAATCTAGAAAGTATCCATAACTACTGCTGAATACCCTAGGTCTTTTTTGAGAAATTTGTCAAATTCTATTTGTTTGTACAAAAGAAGTATAAAAACAAATTAAGAGACATGTTTTGTTTCTGGATATATCAATGTCATACCACAAAGATATCTAATATTTAGAATATGTTAAAATTAATCCAAAGTAAACAAATACATGTTAAAGGTAACATTTTCATGTAAAGTTCAAGGGAAATATGAGGTGTGATTGAAACTCTGGAAAATGACTTTGTGATATTTTTTGAAAATTCTTGTTTCTTTATTATTCTATAAAATCATTTCTGGGTATATGTCCCCAGGAAAACTCAAACAAAGTCCATTAATTAGATCTGTACAAAATTTTTCTCTTTATGTTTACAAAGATAGGGAGCTAGAGGCAATTTATTTGTCATCACTATGAGAATAGATGAGAGGAATGAGGCCATTACATACACTGGAATAACTTATCGCAGTCAAACTCAATGAAGTTCATGATCAGCAGCTACAATATATCTAAAAATTCATTATGTTTAATGTAAAAGTAAAAAACAGAATGAGATCTTACATATTAAAAATACATAATATAACACAGTATATTCTTTTAAATTGATACATAAGCAAGAACTTATATTAAAATACATAAAAGTGGGCATCTGTATTAGTCCATTTTGTGTTGCTTATAACAGAATACCAGAAACTGGGTAATTTATAAAGAAAATTTGTTTATTTGGCTCACAATTCTGGGACAGCTGCATCTGGTACAGGACTCAGGCTGTTTCTACTCATGGAGGAAAGTAGCAGGAAGCCAGCAGGTACATGCAAACCATGCGGTGAGAGGAAGCAAGAGAGAGAGGGAAGGTGCCAGGGTCCTTTAAACAACCAGCTCTCATGGGAACTAATAGCATGAAAACCCACTCACTAACCCCCCAACCACCAGACAATTAATCTATTCGTGAGGGATCCACCCCATAACCCAAACTGCTCCCAACATTGCCAAGTTGGGGACCAGATTTTGACATGAGCTTTGGGGGACAACACATCCAAACTCTATCAGCATCCATATGAAGAAAACTTATGAGTGGATAGGAAATATCAGGGGCTTTGTCCCGACTTATAATAACTTTCCAGTGAAGAAAGGAGTACAAGTAATTAAATCTCATCAGTGTAAAACTGGCCAACCCACCAACCAACAAAATAATGCAAAATAATAAGAAAATACTAATGTCAAAACATAACTATAATATTACTAAAATAATAGAAAGTTGTAATCTGATATTCTACTTTGATATTTAGAATTTCTTTAACTAACATTTTTGGCAAAGGGATCGATTGATGTCACAAAAATTGGATTAAGGGGCAGATATTTGTCTTTCATGTTCATTTCCTTTGAGTCATTGTTATGTATTTTTTAACATTAGATCCATTTTAAAAACCTATCCTTGTTTAGCTAGTTTTAAGATAAACACTCATGCATGAAATTGAGTCATGTTTTCCCCAGGGACTCATTCTCTGTATCTCTAACTGTGCTCCTGTCAACATTGTTGCAACAAAATTGGTTACAAAAAGGAATGGCTGAGTGGGAAATGGAAATTTAAAATGTGTGAAAAAAAAGCAATATAATTGAAAAAACTAAGTCATTAAGTAATATCTTGCATGCTTTTTTTCTGAAATAAGTATTTTAAATCAAAAAGGGTGTACATATATTTTAAAATTTGCATTAATTGGGGAAACGTCTTATAATAATTAATATACCTCTGATGTAATGAAACACTCTCTACTTTTAATTAATATCTATACATTTTTGAAAAATTTACTTATAATTATTCATGATATATAATGCAAAGGACTGTTGTATATATATGTGTGAACATTACTCGATTTACTTGTATATTTGTAATTATATCGGTAACATAATTGGCACTAAACTTATGGCAGTAAAATGGGCCTAATTTTCTTAATCTTTAAAGTAATAATGGTAATGCCTTAAGAAGTCGTAAAGTTAAATAAATAAATGCATATAAATCAATTGGCATAATGGTGAATATTGTACATTTAATAATAAAAAATAAAATTAATAACAATAACAAAAAACAATAATAGTAAGTATTAAAAATTACTAATATAATGATGTGGAAAAAATCAACAGTCTCAAGTTATTGATTAAATAACCTTTTTGAACATAGTTCTGGTAATAAAGGAAAGGCGTATATTCAAGTAGAAAAATTTAGTCCACTCTGGATATTTTAAGAAAAATATTTTAGTGTTTTCCTTCTGCCGTATTTGTTGTTACCATTCACAGATCAATTTTGCTTGATGTGTTAAATGTGTCATTTAAAAAAATCAATTCCAAATGCAGAGGTAGAATTTCTGATTTTTTAAAATAAACATTAGATAAACTGTGTAAGTACATGTTAGCTTTTGTTAAAGCTCAAATTAGGCTTTAAAGAAGAGAGTTAGAAATCAGTTGTGCCAAAAAACCTTGTTTTCTATAATGTATTTTTCATCAGAAAGAAAATTTCAATAATTTTCTCTAACATTCTGAGACACAACAAAAAACAAAAAACAAAACCTCTTTTCTATTTTTAGATAAGCTGGTTTACTTAACAACTAGAAGTATTGAGGTTATAAAATCAAATTCAATGAAGCATATTGCAAATGGTAATGAAAATACAACTGTTCACCTACTGGCTCAAAATAAAAGCGAATAAACAGCATGAATTGACATACTAACACAATAACAATTGTATTTCTATGTAATTATATGGATTTTTAAAAGGTTATTTTAGATCTTTTTTTCCTTCATTTCTTTTTTTAAAACAGGAGAATTAAAGATTTTGAAGTAAGTCTGTGTTCAAATAAAATGAAGCAAATTCACTTCATCAGGATTTTCAAGGCTAAATCCCATACTTAAGGAAGCCTCATTCACTTTAATTCACTGGAAATGTTGAATCTAAATACATAATTAAATCTGTTCAGTATGAGGGATGAATTGTGTATATTTTGGATGCCACTTCTTAACAGGATGAAAGCATTAGTTTAGGCAGTCATGACTTAATTCGATGATATCTATGTCATCTTCTTTTACATTATAAGAATGAATATTTGAAAGCACATTGACTTAGAAGCTGGCATGAATAAGCACACTCTAGTTAGACTTTAAAAAATATGTCATAAGTTCGTCTGAAATTCTGGCACAACATTATTTAGTTGACATATATTAAGGCCAAACAAAATTTGATGTATGCATAAAAGAAACCAACAAGCAGGAGAAAAAAACACTACTTACCTTGATTGATTGATTGATTTACACAATCAGAAGCAAATAACATAGTGGATGTATTAGCCCGTTTGTGTTGCTATAACAGAAATACCTGAGATTGTGTAATTTATAAAGAACAAGGGTTTATTTGGCTTACAATTCTGGGACAGCTGCATCTGGCATGGGCCTCAGGCTGATTCTGCTCATGGCAGAAAGCTGTAGGCAGTCCACAGGTACAAGCAGGTCACATGGCAAGAGGAAGCAAGAAAGAGAGAGAGAGAGGGGAGGTGCCAGGATCTTTTAAACAACCAGCTCTTGCGGGAACTAATAAAGCAAGATCTCACTCGTTAATCTCCCCACCTAGGGTGAGCACGAATCCATTCATGAGGGATCTGCCCCCATGACTTAATCAGTTTCCAACATTGCCACATTGGAGATCAAATTTCTACATAAGTACTGGGAGGACAATACATCCAAAGTCCATCAGTGGGCAAAACATGAATTTTAATAATTATATTTGTAACATTTTCTAAGACTAGAAATAAAAAGAGATGGAGTTCACTTGTATGTTCAGAAGTCAAATGGTCCAAATTTCAGAAAATTACTCATTATTAATGTGATGTAATTGGAATAAAGTAATTGTTTGTTAACAATATTTGTTACAATCATTTGTACATATTTTTCTGCAATGTTCATGTTTACACTCTTAAATAGATTAGAGACACTTAGATCACATCTAGTTGACATTTTTTAGTTCAAATAATTTATGTCAGATATAACAAACAATTTTATAATTTTGAAGGTCAAAATTGAAACGTCCTACTCAAATATATCATAACTTATTTTTATATCAGTCAAAATCTACTACTTTCTCTCTAGCTCATTTATATATTAAAATTAATGGAGTCATGTTTACACACTAATAGTTACATTATGGAAACCAAATTTTAGGCTAAGTTTGTTGATATCATTTACAATTTTATGGTTATGTACTCAGATTATTTTATTAGCTAAAATAAAATATATATTTTGTGCTGTTCTAGTAACTGATAATGAAAAACTATGGTGAATATTTTGTATTTCTTTTTCATTTTACCCTCTAGATCTACTCTCTGTGCTTTGTTAACCTGCTATTGTAAGGGAATCCAACCTATATGTATTACCACAAGTGGCTTCCATGTGTCAGTTGGATATTAGAAGGTATGAAGAAAGGGAGTCTGGAGTGCGAGTTCCTCTAGCTCACTTTCTCCTGTGACTCTCCTGGTGAGTTTCCACCCTCATCAAAACCACAGCTTTAGTTAAGAACTGTGTCTTGCAGAAAAAATTATTGTGTTCTAGGAGATGATCCTTTTCCTTGCCCCTTTTCTGTGGCTAGCTCACG
Organism: Cynocephalus volans; assembly: GCF_027409185.1. Lineage (NCBI taxonomy): Eukaryota > Metazoa > Chordata > Mammalia > Dermoptera > Cynocephalidae > Cynocephalus > Cynocephalus volans. The sequence continues at coordinate 27,539,173 of NC_084466.1, forward strand.
GATGCCTCAACATTTCTCTTAACCATCCCTACAATTTTCAAAATAGTCTTTTTATTAATTTTTCTTTATGTGATTATGCCACCTGTTTTTAGCTAAATATGACAGAAGTTGATGTTGTATCCTCATAAACAAATCCTAGAGATGGGATTCTGGGATCAAGTTATTCACATAACTTCTTGGAGGAAATGGGCTAGTGGAATTTTGGTGAAGATGTGGTAATAAATTTTCAATGTATAAATAGTAAAGTTTCTAATGCAGAGGATGAAATGTAGGTCAAGGGCAAGACATTTGCAGATCACTTATTTGTGGAACTTAAGTACTATGGTAACAGTAGTGATTATAAAGCATATGTGATCATTAGAATTTAGATCTCTGTAAGAAAGATATTTTACAGTGTGAAAGACTAATATGGAAGTTTTAAATATCCAGCATTGAGCACAACAGGAAAATCAGAAAACTTTTCAGGTGACTTTAAAGTCCCTTATCTCATATTTCTAAGGGAGACATATTGAGAACTTAGCCCAGAACATTACCAAATGCTTGATTTCAAGGCATCGGTGGGGAAGAAAATAAACCCTTAATAATACTGGGGAATCTTACACAAATACAGATTAGTCTTATAACTTTAAACCTCCAAATCCCTCTCCTTTGCCAACAGAGGCAGCCACTTGCCTCTGAACTGAGAGAACTTGCTTTGTTTGCTATAAAATCCTTTCAGTGATTACAACAAAATAAGTTGCATCACTAAGAAATAGTAAGTGTCTTCAGAACCTGTAGCAGATCACTTTTCATGACCTCCATATTCGTAGTAATAATTACATTGAAACATAGCCCACATGGAGAAGCTGATAGTCTGATCCAAGAGGACATAGACTGACACTGAACATATTGCAAGGTGCCACCAGTTTGTCTGTGCAAGGATCTATAGAATATGTATGCAAATGAATTCTGAGAATATTAGATTAAGGAAGATGAAATATAAAACTTGCTTGGAATAAATGTATTGATAAGGGTGAACTTAACCAGATATAATATTTTGGCTGGGAGAAATATTAATAGTTTGCTAGATTGGTTAATGGGACTCAGTGATGGTCTAGAGACCATAAAGTTGAAATGCTGGAAATTTCCTGTCATATCACATGGGAAGGAATCTGGAAGCTCAGGGAGATGGGAATGTTGGCAAAAATGTAGTTTGTTATGTGCAACCCGTGTAGCTAGTCCTTAAGCATAACTCTCAGGAGGACTTGGGAGTCATTACCAACAGGGCATTCAAGAGAGGAATTTATCAGATACTTTGAAAGTATCATACAAATGGCCTAATGTTTGCCTTGGAAAGTCTTTATTTCTCCTTTACTACTGAAGAATAATTTTGCTAGATACAGAATTTTAGGTTAGTGGAATTTTTTCCTTTAAAATTTTTGTTTTGCTCTCATCTTGCGTTTATGATTTCTGATGCTAAGTCCTATGTAATTCTTATCCTTGCTCTTCTGTATTTGTTTTTCCCCGCTCTGGTTTCTTTCAAGTTCTTTTCTTATTCAACTTTCTGCAGTTTGAATATAATATACTCAGCTATAGATTTTTTTGATATTTATGACTTGTTTTCTCCAATCTTCCTAGATATATAGTTCATTATCTGTCATTATTTTGAAAAATTCTCAGTCATGAATAGTTCATATATTTCTTCTGTTCCTTTTGCTCTCTGTTCTTCTTCTGATATTCCATTATGCATTTTACACATTTTAATTGTCCCACAGTACTTAGATAGTCTTTTTTATCTTTTTATTTTTTGTCTTTGGCATGTCAGTTTTGGAAGTTTTTATTGACATATCTTTACACTCACTGATTATTTCCTCAGCCATTCCATTGTATCAATATCAAAAGCATTCTTAACTTCTAATGTTTTTTTGACTTTTAGCATTTCCTTTTGATACTTTCTTATAGTTTCTATGTCTCTCCTTACATTACCTATCTATTCTTTCACACTGTCCACTTTTATTTTCATTAGAGCCCCAAGCATATTACTTATAGATGTTTTAAATTCCTCATCTAAAAATTCTAAAATATCTGCTCTATGTGAGTCTGGTTCTGGTGCTTGTTCTGTCTCTATATACAGTGTTTTATAGGGGGGTTGGGAGTGTGCCTTGTCATTTTTTTGTTGAAAGCTGAACATGTCATAAAAGATCTGAGGTAAATAGGTCTTGAGACAAGGATTTTATATTTATCTGGCTAGGAGTTAGACTACATTAACTTTTTTCTATAGCCATAAGTCTCAGAGACTACAATTTTTTCCTGGTGTCATGTTTAACTTCTCTGTTGAACTTTGATTTACACAGAGACTTCTTAAATAAGGTTTGAGATGTGCAATTCTTTTAGTTCTTATCCACTATTATTATAATACAGGAGACTTACTGAAGTGATGATAACATATGGAGTGAGGGGGGAATATTTTATAGTCCTATGATTTAATTTTTAGTCATTTGCTAAGCCTGAGCCCTTGGCTGTTATCTTCTCAAATGCTTCTTGGTTTTCTTCATCCCTCACCCATGTTATATAAAGAGACCTGGAATTCGATATTTTTCATTTTCCTCATGGAAGACTAGAGGGAGCTGGAATTAGCTATTTCCCTTCCTTAGGTTAGATAGGCTCTAGTAGAATAGTTTCCATTGGGGAAAGGCCTTATTAAGGAGAACAGAACACTTTCGATGTATTTCAAAGCAACTGTTTTCCCCCTCCCCCCACCAGAAGCATGAGGGAATTTTTCTTGGATGTTCACTGTAATTACCTGGTAGGATTCCTGGAGGTAAAACAATGAGATTGTAGGGACTTCATCTAATACTCAATCTCCTAGAACTTTTTAACTCCAAGCTTGTCCACACTGAGCCTTCATCTGTCAATCACATTTTAGGCTTTTCCATCCTGGTAGTTGCCCCAGGGATGTTTCTGCTCCTGGGATTCTGCTCTAGTAAGCCGTGTTTCTCCAAATCTGCTTATCTGCCTCTCCAGTTTTGAGGGCAGCAGTTTTCCTTGTGACCAAAATTCAATTATCTCATGGATCTAAAGAGAATTGTTAATTTTCAGTTTCCTTAGTGCTTTGGTTGTGAAGATCAGAGTGATGACATCTAAGCTATATGCTGGACAGGAAGCAAAAATCTTGAATATTGTTTTAATTTCACAACTAAATTGCATGTTCTAACAAAGTATTTTTAAGTAAAAATATATATTTCATTTAAATTTATCTTAGATATGTGAATTTTAAAATAAATCTTCCTCTTTCTCTTCATTCCTTATTTAAGTGGCTCTCACATTATTAGCTAAAACGTTTTAGGGAAATAACAAAGATAATCAGTGGATCATTCTTGTCTCATTTTTTATTATTAAAACATGCATTCACATATTTTTTATCTCAATATAAATGATAAAGAACAATCAAATGAAAGTTTATCAGGTGAATATAAAAAAAGTATAAAATGTGTGAGAATGACATTTAGTATTTATAATTTGAATCAAGTCTTATTCAAGACAAGAATAAAAACAGTAGAAATAAGCAATGTAAGTTGCAATGTTTATACTTTAAGGACAATGAGTTCATATATCTTAATATATGCATATTGCTCTACATTAGAAAACGGTTTTCCTACATGTTATCTATTTCATTACCATTGCTGCTTGTGCATTACTTTGTCTTTAACTTTTCCTTATTTTATGTATGATGACATAAAGTACACTAAAATCAGAAAATATTAAATGACTAGCATTAATTTATATCCAGTTGACATTTAGCACCTATTATGGTTTAAGTACCAGCTAGATAAAGGGAATAGAGAGGCAAACATGCGCCAAATTGTTGACAGTCAAATAAGCATTCAATTGTCATTCAGTATAACAACTGATCTTATAGATTTGGTTGTGAAGTTTATATATGCAATACAATGGAGAGAATTGCAAAGAATTTCTAGAAAAATGAATGTCAAAAATAGAGGATTTAAGAAATGTGTGGGGTCGGTCAGAAAGTCTTATAGGCAGGTACCTACTTCCCAGAACAGAGATATAGAATAGGCAAGGGGCTAAAATATAAAATAGTTCAAGATCTTAGAATGTGACATAATTAAGAGATAAGGTTAAAGAAATAAATAAAGGCTAGATAATGAACAATGACATAGGATGTTTATTTTTACTTTAGATACCAAAGAATTGAACAGATATACGCACAAAAAACTGTGATTTATACTTTTGAATGATTACAGTTATGAAAATGGTACGTAAAATAGGCAATGAAATCGAGAATTTGCAAGACAGATAGCAGAACAGTTTTGATGGATTTGGTGATATCCAGAAAAAAAAAAAAAAGTAGAAAAAAGAACATTGATGATACCTTGGATCTAAGCAGTGGTTCATTTATAATGAAATAATGAAGTGAAAATAATAAACATTTCTGTAAATAACACTTACCTATGTTACACTTGAGCATCTTTTCTAATCTTTAATTTGGACATATGGAAATTTTATAGATTTATGACTATACCCTCATTGTAAACAAGTTCATTATTTCTTATTTCAAGAGAAATTAACTCATTAACTCAAAGTAAATAAGTGTTTTAGTTTATTTGGATTTTTTAAAGAGTCAATTAACTAAGTAAAATTCCATGTGGTTTGAAAACAAATATATTCTGTCCATATATTTAAGCCTTTATGAGTTTTCCTCTAAGGATACTGTCTCATTATAATTCAAAGTATTTCTCAGAAGTGAAACATTACTGCACATTCAATAGCTTATGTAAACTTACAATGAATTGTTTGCATTTCCCCCCAATTTATTTTTGTTATTATATTTTAGAAGACAGAAAATACTTCAATTTACCATAATTCCATTGTGTGTGTAACTCCTAGGTATCAACACCTGGTCTTCAGCTCAACTAAGAATCAAGCTGAATGAAATATTTTTTTTGGAAAGTTTGCTTTGTAATGCAGCAACATGAATTAAGGAATCAGGCAATTAAGATGATGAATACTTTTAATACTTTTCTTTTGCTTTTTTTGGAAGAAACATTTAGGTTATTTTCTTATTTACTGTTTTTGTACATTGGGGAACAAAATGACCATTATTCATCTAAAATTGTACAGGTAGTTCACATAAAATTTCTGATTATGGTGCAAGTCTTCTGACTTTGTCCAATGCTTTGTTTCATTATAGGTTTTGAGAAGAATTGTTTCTTCACATTTTACAAAGGAGCACATTCTTCAGCCTTGTCAGTATCAAACTGCTGTTGTGTGGTCTAACAAGGACTTATTTTTAAAGAAGAAATAAAATGAAATTAAGCTCTGACAATTTTCTAGTGTTTGTTTCTATTCTTTGAATAGAGGAACAAAACTCAACATTGACCTATTTCTATCATGTCCAGAATTTCCCTTATACCTCTTTGTCCTCATCAGTCACATTGCCAGAAATTCCAGAGTCAAAGATTCCTGAGTCACTCAGGTAGCACTGTACCGCAAGACATGATATTTAAGTCATACATTAAATCTGATATCTCAGAGTCCTAACCTTAAATCCACTTTGTACATAGCTGTCTGTGAATGACAGGGCAAATTGGTTCACTCTCGTATAAAGTTACTTTGAAGTAGTCAGATGATGGGATTCTGAAATTGTCAAGCTGACAAGTTAGTTCTTTACTTTTTAACTTCCCATAGGTTTGGAAGGTATTCTTAAACATTCATGAAAAGGTGCATAAGCCTCTCTGTATGAACATCAGTATGGTGGATGTCTAAAGATGTAACCTAGTTGAAATATACTGAATTAGAGTATATCAAAATGATCAAAAATTTTTACTTGTATATGGGGTGCTGAAATAATCAGCTAAACACTCAAAATATAAGTATAACTATTATTTGACTCCCTTCACAAACATACAAACCAGATCCTATTCTATTATGCACATCATGTCTACTGATTTCAGCCTTTGTGAAGAGACACATTATAAAATTCTGTTTCTCTCACAGTTGTCAAGTTTGTATGACATTTCACTGAATTTAAAGATAGGTAAACATCTCTGGAGAACAACAACAAGAAAAGAGCTTTAGAATTAAAAAAAATAAAAATAAAAACCAGAAAACAAACATCCTAAACTTTATAATCCCTATGTATCTTTTCCTTAAGACTTTATAAGAAAACTTTATCACTTTTCTGAGATGGTCATCAACATTTGCATGCTTTGCTTAGAAAATCTACTTAAGGGGGGCCAACTCTGTGGCTCACTCGGGAGAGTGCGGCGCTGGGAGTGCAGTGGCGCTCCCACCGCAGGGTCGGATCCTATATAGGGATGGCCGGTGCGCTCACTGGCTGAGCGCGGTGCGGGCGACATCACGCCAAGGGTTGTGATCCCCTTACTGGTCACAAAAAAAAAAAAAAAAAAAGAAAGAAAAAGAAAAAAAAGAAAAGAAAATCTACTTAAGGGGATTTAGTCAAATGTATTTCTTCATGCTGTGAACTTTTTAATATGACACATTTCTACCCAATGTTAATAAAACAATGTTGATAATTTGTATTCACTGATCAATGTCTATGTGCTTGATATCACTCCATGGCTTAGAATAATGTCTGGCATACACATATATATATAAAATCATTGAATCTTCAAAACAACCATACAAAGAAGTTATCTTTGTTGTCCCAGTTTGCAATGGTTGAACTTACATGCAAAATCAATGTAGAGATTGTGAGTTTAGGTGAGATGTTATGAAAAACCGTGCTATAATGCAAAGCCAAACTAGTCGAAGATAAAGTAAAACATGTCAGTGAGATTCTGTAAATATTTACAAGTTATTTTTATAGAGATATTATTTATAAAACAGTTAAATGTGATAATGAGCAGTATTTTTTTTTTCGATGAGATGGAAGGGCTGGATTAGGTCACCTATATCAATTTATTGAAAAGGAATTATTCAACAGCTAGAATTGAGTATGCCAAAATTGTTTAATGGTAACACACTGCCAAACTTTAGGAAAAAGATTAATGATTTTTTTGGACAGTTGTTCCCTCATCTATAAAATTAGGAGATTGATATAAATTATATTAAATGATGTTTCACGTCTAAATGCTCCTACATTTTAAAATATATTATTTAATGAAGACTGTTTAAGAAATAGCCAATGATCACAGCAACAAATTTTAATTCTGAACTATTAAATTTAACTTAAATTTATTTTCCTTACTTAAAAACCAAATCTCAACTATACATTATTTCTTTTTCTTTTTTCATACTGAAGTATATTACTTAAATAAAATATATTTACAATGCAATAAAGATTTGAATATGATTAAATTGATGAGGACAGGTACATTCACAGTTTTATCATCAGTTGTTTTAATCTTTAAAGATTTAGGTTGATGACAAAACTTGTACAGACCAACAAGCAATGAAATTGAAGCAGTTATCAGCAGTCTCCCAACAAAGAAAAGCCCAAGATCAGATGGCTTCACTGCCGAATTCCACCAAATGTTTAAAGAGGAATTAACACCAATGTTTCTTAAATTATTCCAAAAATTGAAACAGAGGGCATTCTCCCAAACTCATTCTATGAGGCCATCACCACCCTAATACCAAGACCAGACAAAGAAATGAAAACAAAAAAAAAGAAAGCTATAGGTCAATATACTTGATGAACATAGGCACAAAAATCCTCAACAAGATATTTCCAAGCAGAATATAACAGCACATCAAAAAGATTATACACCATGATCAAGTGGGATTCATCCCAAGGGTAAAAGAATGGTTCAATATATGCAAGTAAATAAATGTGACAACCATATCCACAAAAATAAGAATAAACACTATATGATTATCTCAATAGATGCAGAAAAAGCATTTGACAAAATTCAGAATACCTTCATGATACTCTCAACAAATTAGATATACAAGGAAAATATCTAAACACAATAAAAGCCATATATGATAAACTCACTGCCAACATCATGCTGAATGGAGAAAAACTGAAAGCTTTTCTTTAAGAACAGGAAGAAGACAAGGATGCCAACTCTCACCACTCCTATTCAACATAGTTTTGGAAATATTAGCAAGAGCAATCAAGCAAGAAAAAGAAATAAAAGGCATCCAAATTGAAAAAAAAAGATGAAGTCAAATTGTCATTGTTTGGAGATGACATGATCCTATATATAGAAAAAACCATAACCTCTACCAAAAAACTCCAAGAGCTGATAAGCAAATTCAGTGAAGTTGCAGGATACTAAATCAATGTGCAAAATTGGTAGCAATCTTATAAACCAACAATGAACAAGCAGAAAAAGAAATCAAGAAAGCAAGCCCATTTATAATAGTCACCAAAAGAATAAATGCCTAAGAATAAATTTAACTACAGAGGTAAAAGATCTCTACTATGAGAACTACAAAGTCTGGTTGAAAAAAATTAAAGAGGACACAAAAATATTGGAAGATAACTTTTGTTCATGGATTGGAAGAATTAACATGGCATTAACGTCCATACTACCCAAAGAGATCTACAGATTCAATGCAATCTCCATCAAAATACCAATGGCATTCTTCACAGAAATACAAAAAACAATCCTAACATTCATATGGAACAACAAAAGAACCCAAGTAGACCAAACAATCCTGAGCAAAGAAAATAAAGCTGGAGGCATTGCACTGCCTACCTTCAAATTATACTACAAATCTATAGTAACCCAAACAGCATGGTACTGGCATAAATAGAAACACACATCACAATGGAACAGAATAGAGGACCCAGAAATCAACCCAGGTAATTACAGCTAACTGATCTTTGAAAAAGAGAACAAAAACATACATTGGGGAAAGAACAGCCTCTTCAGTAAATGGTGCTAAGAAAACTGGATTTCCATGTGTACAAGAATGGAACTAGACTGATAGCTTTTGCCATGTACCAAAATAAATTCAAAAGAGATTAAAGACTTAAGTATAAGACTTGAAACTATAAAACTCCTAGAAGAAAACAGGGGAAACACCTCAGGATGTAGGACTGGACAAAGACTTTATGAATGAGGTCCCAAAAGCACAAGCAGTAAAAGAAAAAAATAAACAAATGAGATTATATCAAACTGAAATTCTGCACAAGAAAGGAAACAACCAACAGAATGAAAAGACAACCTACAGAGTGGGAGAAAATATTTGCAAACTTTATATCTGTCAAGGGATTAATATCCAGAATACATAATGAACTAAAACAACTTCACATGAAAAAATAATAATAAAAATAATACAATTAAAAAATGTGAAAAGGAGTTGAATAGACATTTTTCAAAGGAAAACATACAAATGGTCAACATAATCATGAAAAAATACTCAACATCTCTAATCATCAGGGAAATGCAAATCAAAACCACACCGAGATATCATTTCACCCCAGCCACACTGGCTATTATCAAAAAGACTGAGAATGACAAGTGCTGGTGAGGATGTGGAGAAAAGGGAACTCTTCTACTCTGTTGGTGGGACTGTAAATTAGTACAGCTACTATGGAAAACAGTGTGGAGGTTTCTCAAACTACTACAGATAGAATTACCATATGATCCAGCAACCCCACTGCTAACTATGTACCCAGAGTAATGGAAATCATATTGAAGGGATACTTGCACTCCCATGTTCACTGCAGCTATATTTACAATAGCCAGGATATGAAACCAACCTAAATGTCCATTGATGGACAATGGAATAAGGAAAATGTGGTATATATACACAATAGAATAATACTGAGCCATAAAAAAAGAATGAAATTTTGCCATTCGCAGGAACATGAATGAGCTTGGATAAAATTATGTTAAGTGAAATGAGCCAGGAACAGAAAGAGAAATGTCACATGTCCTCACTCATAAATGGGAGCTAAGAAACGAAGAAAGAAAGAACATAATAAAACATTGAACTTTCAGAAAGAGAGAACAGACCTTTAGTTATTAGAGTTGGGAAAGAGGGAGGGGAAAGGGTGATAGGGAGTAATTGAGGAAGAGATGTGAAGAATAATTACAAATTGTAATAGTGAGTATGCCAATAATATTGATTTGATCATCACATACTGTACAAAAATACTGATAATCAACTCTGTATCCTCAAAATATATAAAAAAAGAGATTAGGTCAACATATCTTTGGAAATATGAATTTTGTTTGCTTGTTTTTACCATTCACCCTCAGGGGTACTAAGATAAATTATTGCTTTATATTTTCTGGCTCCTAGTTATATATATTTGTTCCATTTTACTTGTATTATTTCTCATTTTTTGTCCTTGTTTTCTTTTGTTAGTATTGTTTTCTCTCAGTGTTGGGCCAGCCGAATCGGGACGACCAGAAAGCGGCAACAAAGTAGTGATGGAGCCTCCATCTTGTAAACCCCACCTGTCCCCTCCGTCTTGTTAAACTCCACCCCCTTCCCTCTCCCCCGTCCCTCCCCGGAAGGTGGGAACCAGAAACTGAACCCTGATCAATTCCTTACCGTATACAAGCAAAAAACTCACCAACAGCCCTCCCCTATAAATACCCACTTGTATCTACCCTGGGTGCGACTTCCCCAGCCTCACTCCCTTGTGGGGCCATGGAACCTTATCAGGGAGCACCCCCACTAAAGCCTACCCTAAATTTACTGCTTGGCTCCTGGTTTTCTTTGCTCCAGTTCGAGACTAAAACCTTTAAGATTCAAACCTAACACTCAGGTCTTAATTTTTTAAAAAATTATTTTAATACTGCCAAGTACATTCTGAAAATAAATATTTTGATTTTGTATTCATGTTGCTAGTAATCTTATAGTTAATTATGTGGATAAACAATCATGTGCAGTTTTTATATCAAAACCCCCTTGTTTAAATTTGGCTACAAGATTAGATATTCACAACTTGCATTATTTGGGTCTGAAAAATATTGTATATATTCCTACACTTTCTTCCTTTACTTATAAAGGTAGAATTAATTTATCCCTATAGTTTTTGTTTTCTATTTTTACTATTTTTAAAAAATATTTTTGGAAACAGAAAAATTCCTTGCTGGCTTGTAATAAAGGAAAGAACATAATGAAATCATTGAATTTTCAGCCCTATGTTTTATCTGCTCTATGTTACTTTCCTTTGAGTTTGCTTTTAAATATTAAGTGAAGAAACATTTTTTAAATATGAAGTAAAACTTTTTACTATAATAAACATTACTTCAAGAAAAAATTTTACACTCTCAGCTTCAAGGTAATTAGAGCAATGGTGAAAAAAGAGGAGAGATTATTTACAAAAATTATGAAACAATTATTTGACAATTGAGGATGAATTTTGGAGTAAAAGGAATTACATTTTTGGACAATTCTTAAATTGTTACTAAGCACTGTTAAATCAAAATTATTCAATTATTTTGAACTGAGTTCCTGCACTAGGCCCCAAAAGACCTGTGTAAAAAGCAAATTGTAGTCACCCCTGCTAAGTTCCACTTAGGTTATTGTCTGAACTCCCAGGAATCAGGAGAAAGTGATAACAGCTAATTTCTCAAATAGGCTAGTTTAGATCTTCAATGGATATGATAATGAAGTTCCTTCTGTTTAATCTTTACACAGAAGAGATAGCTTGATCTTACCTAGTAATTATTTTTCTTTTGTTCTATCTGTTCCCACCTTAAGAGGAAAGTAACCTGGAAATGACTAGTCCTCTTTTTGTTCTTTGCTTCTGTTTTTTTTCTCGCCCCCCCCAGCCTTTTTCTGTTATAAAACTAACCTCCTCTGCTCAGCTCACTGGAACACTTTTTCTATTGTATGGAGCAGCGTGTTGCCTGATTCCAGAATTGTAATAAAGCTGTTGGGAAAAATAGGGGCCAGCCCCACGGCGCACTTGGGAGAGTGCGGCGCTTGGGAGGGCAGCGGCGCTCCCGTCGCGGGTTCGGATCCTATATAGGAATGGCCGGTGCGCTCACTGGCTGAGCGCGGTGCAGAAGACACCAAGCCAAGGGTTGCAATCCCCTCACCGGTCATAAGAAGACCAAAAAAAAAAAAAAAAAAAAGGAAAATGTCAGGGCACCTCAGATATTCAGAATCTTTCCGAACATTTGCTGTAAATATCCACAGGTGTTCCCTGTTACCACTTAATGTAAGCTGTGTATGGGCACCCAGGTGTCTAGGGTTGTGGACTTAAGTATAAAAGACTAACAGCTCTGATCCACAGTGCTTCTCAGAACTCTTAGAGAAGCCACTAGGACGGTTGTTCCTAGATCTGATTAAAACTCATTCATTTTTGTATACCCACGGCTCCCAGAACCTTTTTTTTTTTTCTATTACTTAGCTCACAGACCTGTGTGTGGAGGGTTTGTAACCCAATCTGTGCAACTCACTCAAGGGGTCTTTAAGCCCTAGCTTTACAATTGGCATAGTCATCAGGATATTTGAGCAGGTACAGGAGCCAAAAGCCCCTTGGGGGGGGGGGGGATGATGTGGCTACTCCTGAATATGTTGTGTCCTCTGGCCACTTTCCTGTTGACCGGGATCTGGTTGCTGCTTACCATACTACAAGTCAGCATAGACCAGGCACTCCATGAAGCAGTGTGGCCTTGGAGAGCCCCTTGGGAGGGGGAGGAAATGTGGCTATCCTTGATCATATGGTGCCCAGTGGCCACTTTTCTGCTTACTGGAGCCTGGCTACTGCTCACTATGATACAAACTGATTGAGATTTAAAGAAGAAAGAGTTGTTGGAAGCATGGATAATTTGTCTGGAGGATGACGTGCTGCAACTGGGCACCCCTGCCTTTCACACCTGGAAAAATGACAAACCCAGGGGTGAGTTCGAGGAGACTGTGCATCCTCAGGCCAGACCTGTTGTGCACCAGAAAGTGAAATGCGAGCAGCCTATGGGACCGGACAGACAACATGTGTGCAATTCACAGGTGACCCAACTTACCACCTGTGTTCCATATATCGAGGTGGAATTAGTTGACTTGGAGAGACAGTTCTGGCAGAATCAAGGGGAGCCCCTGGCTGCTTGGCTGTTGTGGTTATGGGACATAGGGGTGGATAGTGTGATATGCTCTGGGAAGGAGATGGAAAAATTGGCCTCCATCACCATGCACCCGTCCCTGAGGCAGTGGCTACAGAATAGCCGCAGGTATGCACCAGGGGCAGATAATCACTCCTTAATGGAATGGGTGAAGCTGCCTGAACCATGTGGGCAAATGCTGGAGAACTGCCCAAGATTGTTAGCAAATGGCAAGCATATGCTCAGTTAGCTCAAATAATTTGAGAGCTGGGGATGTGGCAGTCCATGTGTAATGTGAACACCCGTGTCCCAGATGAGGAAAATTTAACAGGCCGCATGAGAGACATAGTGCTGCAGAATGCCCTGTCAATGTCTTTGGGTCACTGATGGCCATACTGGCTCCATACATTGGTTGTCCTATACATGAGGTAATGACCATGATAGTGGGCTTGGATGAAGTAGAGCATAGAAGACAAGCAAAGGGGTCCGAAAGGTGGCCAAGACCAAACCCCCAAGAAATACTCAGGATTTTATCCCAAAGGGACCAAGCAAGACTAGCTGTAAGCAGATGTGGCTTGAATTGCTTGCAGCAGGGGTTGATAGCAAGAAAACTGACTGCCAAATGCGGTCCTGTTTGCCTTCTGGCAGCAATTGCACCCTGAACAGCATTTCTTCACTAGACATCCAACAGGTAGCAAGATATGCTCAGTGGATTTAAAGGACTTCTTGGTTGCTCCCGAGGTAGCAGATGAACTGTTCAATTCGGAATAAGGAACAGGCCAAGTTGCTCATCTTTTGAGGGCAGGCAAGGACCAGAGGCCTCATGTTGAATTGGCAATACACTGGTCGAAGACAAGTGTGCATTGTGTTTTGGCGTTGGTGGATATAGGTGCAGAATGTAGCCTGATATATGGCAATCCAGAAAGGTTTCCAGGGGCCGTAGTTCATATAGATGGCTATGGAGGACATACTGTTGAGGTCAAAGCTGTGTCATTGCCATTGGGCATAGGAAAATTACCCCCTCGTTTATACACTGTACATATATCCCCAGTAGCTGAATACATCTTGGGTATGGATGTACCTTATGGTTTGCACCTGCAAACAACAGTTGGAGAGTTTCAGCTGTGGATATGGACAGAAAAGCCTGTGTTACAAGGTTATGCTAAACATGACCCACAGGTGTTAACCAAGCCAAGACATGTGGTTAATCTAAAGCAGTATCACCTACTGGGAGGACATGCAGAGATAAGTGCCACTATATTGGAATTAGAAAAAGTTGGCATTATTCGTCTGGCTCATAGCCTGTTTAATGTTCTGGTACGGCCAGTAAAAAATAAAACAAAACGATGGTACCTGGAGAATGGCTGTAGACTATCGAGAACTAAACAAAGTAATGCCTCCTTTGCATGCAGCTGTGCCTTCGTTCACTACTTGATGGATCAGCTGACAACTCAGATGGGAATTTATCATTATGTACTGGACCATGAAAATGCTTTCTTCTCTATTCCAATCTCGGCCAATAGCCAAGATCAGTTTGCCTGCACCTGGGAAGGAAGACAGTGGACCTTTCAAGTATTGCCCCAAGGTTATCTGCATAGCCCAGCCATCTGTCGTGGTTTGGTGGCTGGGGACTTAGCCAAGTGGACAAAGCCCAGCATGGTTCCGATGTTTCACTACATTGATGATGTGTTGTTAACCTCTGATTCTCTTACAGATTTAACCCAGGCAGCTCCAACACTGCTAAGCCATTTGGAACAATGTGGGTGGGCCATGAACACAGCCAAAGTACAAGGACCTGGGCTCTCAGTCAAATTCTTAGGAGTGGTCTGATCGGGTAAGACAAGGGTCATCCCAGAAGCTATTATAGATAAGATATAGGCATACCCTCAACCCACAACTGTAGCTCAGCTAAGGACATATTTGGGACTTCTGGGGTATTGGAGAGCTTTTGTACCCCATATAGCCCAAATGGCATGCCCACTGTATGCATTAACAAAGAAAGGAACCCCCTGGGATTGGACTGAGAAAGTAGAGCAGGCTTACCAGGCTACAAAAAGGGCAATACAGAAAGTACAGGCTTTACAAGTGGCTGATCCCACTAAACCTTTTGAATTGGATGTAAATATCACCCAAGAGGGGTTAGGACGGGGTTTGTGGCAGAGACAAGACCGATTTTGAACACCTATAGGATTCTGGTCTCAGCTCTGAAGGGTGCTGAAGTGTGCTACACCCTAATAGAAAAGCAGTTAGGAGCTATGTATTCTGCCTTGATAGCCACTTAAGCTATCACAGGAACTGCCAAAATCCTAGTAAGGACCACATACCCCATAATAGGTTGGCTGCACACGTGGGCAACCAACCCTAAAACAGGTGTAGCTCAGACTCCCACTCTGTCTAAATGAGGAGCATGTATAGAACAAAGAAACACTGTGTCAATGAGTCCTCTGTCCATAGAGTTGAAAGCTGTGCTAGGCCCAGTAAAGGTTGTGGAGGAAACTTTGACACAACTGTTACCCATGGAGGTAGAGGCTATACCTTTCCATGAGGGACAAGGATCTATCACAGAGCAAGGTTGGTATACAGATGGCTCTATCATGGAAGCTTCAGCATCATGGACAGTTGTTGCTGTCCTGCCTTTAACAGATACCATGTGGTATGAAAATGGTACAGGGCGAAGCAGTCAATGGGCTGAATTGAGAGCAGTATGGATGGTGATAAAAAATGAGCCTGGGCCATTAACCGTCTGTACTGACAGCTGGGCTGTGTACAAAGGTTTAACCCTTTGTATTTCTACTTGGAAATATCAATGGTGGATGGTAGGCCACCAACCCCTGTTGGGACAAGCCATGTGGCAAGAGTTCTGGGAACTGGGGCATGAGAAAGAAGTAACCCTTTTTCATGTCACAGGACATTTCCCTGTAGCCAGTCCAGGAAATGATGAAGCTGATGCCTTGGCTAAGTGTTCTGGCTACGGGCACCAGAGTCAACTGGATATAGAAATACATTCGTGTGACCGATGTGTTGGCTTATTGAATATACACTGAACTTCATACCAATGATGACTACTAACAAGACATGTGCGGCTAATAATTGAAAGAACAAAACTACGGGACAAACCTTAAGGACAAGCCTTAAGGCATATTGGACAGACGACAGGTTGTATGAATGTTAAGGGTCACTTATCCGTGCTAAAGTAACATTGCAGAAGATTCTGAACACGTAGATTGTACAGCGAGGGACCCTGAAGGGGTGGATTATTGGGAACAATAGGAAAATGTCAGGGCCCCTCAGATGTTCAGAATCTTGCCAAGCATTTGCTGTAAATATCCTCAGGTGTTCCTTGTTACTACTTAATAAAAGCTGTGTATGTACACCCAGGTGTCCAGGGTTGTGGACTTAAGTATAAAAGACTAACAGCTCTGATCCACAATGCTTCTCAGAACTCTCAGAGAAGCTGCTAGGACAGTTGCTCCTAGATCTGATTAAAACCCATTCCTTTTTCTACACCCATGGCTCCCAGAACCTTTTTTTTTTCTATCACCTAACTCACAGACCTGCGTGTGGAGGGTTTGTAACCCAATCTGTGCAACAGACCCGAGGGGTCTGTAAGCGCTATCTTTACAAAAGCCAACTGAGATCTTTAAATTAAATTTGTTATAGTTTTGTTTTTTGATAGCACACATTCAGAACACGATGTGAACAGCATCATTACAGTGGTTTAAAGGAAGCTGCTCATACCAGCTCATAAGAGTTGATTATAAGCATCTCTTTCCTTGTATGTATTCAGTGATAGCACATTGATAGATGAAAATGGGCTATCATGATTACATAAGTACAATGAAAATATGAATATAGACAAAAATTACAAATTGTGACCCTTTATTCTGAGTGTTGGTCTTTAAACATTTACCTGCACAACACTACATTGTAGCTACTTTCTTAATTCTTCTCTCCAAAACAAAAAATATAATAATATTATAAAAATTAAGATTAAGAAAAAACAATGAAGGACAATAGATAATTTCAACTTTGTAGATAGATTTAGAAATATGTGTAGAAGTGGTAAAATAAGGAAAACCATTAAGCTTAAAACCAGTTTTTTATATATATTTCTGTATTTATATGTTATTCATAACACAATTAGAGATTTTCCCAGGGTATTTTTGTAGCTTATTTTTTAACTTCTCTTTGATGTTCACAAAGAGAAGAACAAAGGATTACTTAATGAATAGCGCTGCAGTTTTAACCTAAAGAATAATAAAATATCCTGTTAACTTACTCATTGAAGAAATGTAGCCTTGGAGCTCATGTGATTTAATCAAGTCATTAACTAAGCCAAGTAAGTTAAAACCCAGCATGAAGAAAATTTGTTCTTGTTGAGTGAAGAATGAAATAAATGAATTACTTGAGGGATTTTTCACTTTTGAACTGGTTCTTTTGAATGAAAGCAAACATCCAGATTAAAGTGTATGTGTTCGATCATTATAACTGTTTCATTTTCTGAACACTGGAACTTACGGCACTAGACTACATAACTACTTTCTGGGAATTGACCATGTTTGTAACACCTTATAAAATAACTCCTGGGACTTCAGGTTACTTTTCATGATATAGAGACCTGGATACAGTGCACCTCCCAAACAAGAAGAAAAATGAAAAAATAAAATAATACAAGTTTACAACTTTTCCTTAACCTTCAGAGACCCTATCAGAAAAGTGCATTCAGGGAGAGACAGGATTTAGACGCTTGCTTAGGTGAGAAAGATGCAGACAAACACTCATAAAGAGAAATTCCCTAGAACGGTTAAGAAATTGGTGGAGGTCATTCATGGGCTGATGAGAAAGTGTAGAGCCTCCAAGATCAGTAGATGAGGGGGAATTTGTATTCTATTTCAATCATTGCACTACCATCTCATCATGCATGAACTAAAAACATAGGTAGAGTGCTGAAAAGCATCCTTTTGGAGCAGGCAAGGAAGAGGGAAACATCAGCCATTGTGAGAGGAGCAAAAATTCCAGCCTGGAACTTTTTTCCCTATTTCTTTTATATAACAAAACTCTTAATGTGCTGATGGAATTAGCAACAATCACTTTACGTTACCAGCAACAACCCATTGCAGCTAGAGGAAGGAAACAGAAAAATTCTCTAGCACTGGAGGACAGGCAGGAAAAATGCTGCAACCAGAATTAGAGCTAGAAAAGGGAAAAGTACACTGAGGTCACAGTTCAGAGACACAGGGACAAAGTGCTTCCCTAAAATTGAGGCTTGGACAACCAGAGAATATGCCCACGCTCTACTACCTAGCACTAGGGTACGAAGCACTGGCTAACTGTAAGAGTGGAACATTGCAACAAGATTTGCAACAGTTACTCACTGAAGAGCAGTGAAAAAGAAGACATCAAGATAAGGATCAACAGGCATTGAGAAAAACCCTTCCGCAAACAAGCCAAAATCTTAACACAAGATAATACTACAGCAATTTTAAAACACAAAACATCAGTGTAACAGTGCATTCCACAATGTCAAATAATCTTACATACATGTGGTGCAAATTCAAGATGAGAGACAGAGAGAGAGAATTCCTCTAGGAAAAAAGTAGTACTTGATTAATGTATGATGAAATAATGGTCAGGTATTTTCTAAAGTTAGTAATAGATACTAAACCATAGTTGCAAGAAACTCAGAAAACCGCAAGAAAGTTTTATACAGTAAAAACACAGGTGCGTGCACACGTGCACACAAACATACACATTTCACATATACCCACGGGCACATCATATCCAAACTGCTGAAAAACAAACAGAAACAAAAATTTGAAGGCATCTAGAGAAAAAAGGCACATCACATGTAGAGAAACAATGATAAGATTTATGGCCCACTTTTCATCAGAAACCATGCATGCCAGAAAAAATGCAGTGACATATTTAAATGTTCAAAAGAAAGATCTAAACAAAGAAACAAAAACAGTTGAACCAGAACTCTATACCCAACTAATGTTACTTCCAACAATGAAGGCAAAAAAAGAAAAAAAAAAAAAATTCTTAGAAAAACCAAATGAAGAAATTCATTACAAGCATACCTATTTCAAAAGTTCATTCAGTCATTCAGTAGAAAAACATGCTACTACAAAAACAATAGAAAAAATACTACTAAAAATTTCATTCAGTAGAAAAGATATACAAAAACTCTTTAGGAAGGGCCGAGCCCGTGGCGCACTCGGTAGAGTGCTGCACTGGGAGCGCAGCGATGCTCCCGCCGCGGGTTCCGATCCTATATAGGAATGACCGGTGCACTCACTGGCTGAGTGCCGGTCAAAAACTCTTTAGGAAGAAATTGTTGAGAGACAATTCAGCATAGTGTTTTTGTACATCATATACTAACATAGGTCTGAACTATTTTTACACAGTATGGGAAATAGCTTTAGTATCTCACTTCAAAGTGAAAGGCAATTTTTTTGCTGTCCAGTAACATTTTAAAAACGCCTCACTTCAGGGAAAAATTGACAACTTTGGTATCAGTCTTCTTATAAAATCAAAGTTTTCTCAGCTGTGATTCAAACCCACTCTGTGCTCAACACCCATGTTAATCTGCATCTGCAAGGGCAACGAATGTGATATGGAGTTCAGGCTGCCTACTGTGCTACCAGTAACAAAGACACTTTCTGTCTTTTGCTGGTATCCATGAAGTCACAGTAAGCTCCTATGTTACCATGCAAGTAGGACAAAATCTCAGGTCCTTTGCAATTCTTGAGAGAAAGAACTTGACACCAAACAGAAACTTGTGTATATAGAGTGGGGGTGGGGGAGTGGAGGAAGAAAGAGTGCTAGAAATGGAATAAATCAACAAAGTATAAAATCTTTTCAAAAATTAATTTATAAATAATTGAGTATTTAAAGCAAAAATACTTTCAATTATTGTCTTTATAGCATATTTCTAAAAACTAGATGAAATTAACACAAATAATGGAAAGGGAAGAAGCCATGATTATGCTATTCAAAAGTCTTTACACACGAATTCATATAATAATCTCTGAAGATGGACTCTGATCTATTAAAAGTCTATAGTGTGATCCCTAGAACAACCAATGCAAAATATTACAAAGGGATATAAATAAAAATTCAATATTTGAGATAAAAACAGAAATGCTCAAAAAACCAAAGTGAATAAAAAAAGAAAATAGAAACAAGGAACAGAACTACGCCATATTAACAAATTTTCTTTAATGCAAAGGATATAAAACATCTACTAAATGACTGAGATTTTTTGAATGGATACAGAAGAAAAACTAAACCATATGCAGTCTACAAGAAATTGAGTTTAAATATGGAGACACAGTTATTTTAAAAGTCAATAGATGAAAATGTTATGTCATACAAATATTAATCACACGAAACTGGAATAGCAACTTTATCAACCAACAGGACTTAATTTATATTAATAAAATGTAAACCCCATAATGGTAGGGTATACATTTTATTACTTGTAAATGAAATATCCATCCATTCAGACCATATTCCAGTCCATAAAATAAACTTTAAACATAAAAATTAAAAATCATATGAAGTATCTTGTTAGATCATAATGGAATTAAATTTGAAATTAATACAAAGTTATGTGGAAATTCTCCAGATATTTGGAAAGTTTTATTGGTATCCTGGAGAAAATTATGATGTCCTGACATAAGAAAGGGCTTTTAAATATCATGTTTCTTTTTAACCTGTTTTTTAACAAACTTGATATGTGTACGTTTCACTTAACTAGGATAAAAATTGAGGAAGGGAGAGAATTCTGGAAAGATTGTAGAATGGGAAGCACCAGAAATTGTTGTCTAGATGTTTATTCACCTGACACCAACCCACCTACACAATAATTTTCCTGGCAGAATCTGTTTGATGTATCTATTTTGGAATTCTGGAGTCTGTTAGAGGGATTCAACCTTCAGGAGAAGGCATGAATGATAAAGTACAGTTAATTTTGATCAATTTCAGCTCTTTTCACAGTAGCAGCTACCCATTTCCATTCCGGCCCCACCACAGGTGGCTGTGCATGTGTTCCTGAGCAGCTTGCACACAGCTATTGTAACAAAGGTTTGTAACTTCACTTTTTGTTTTCTACATAATTTAAGATACTAATGCATTTAAAGAAAACAATTATTAGTCTAAAAGCCAGTATTATTGTAACTTTAGTATGTATCGAGACATTTTGGTTTCTACATAAATTAATAGAGGAATTTAATATAATTTAAAGTAACTATAAGTTTATGCTTTAGAGCACACAATATACGTGGATAAAACAATTGAAAGGGGTAGGAACAGAGCTGTAAAAAGCAACAACTGAGTGTATGTATCAACAACTGAAAGGGGTGGGAACAGACCTGTAAAAAGCAGAGGTTTTGTGTGTTATTGAAGTTAAACTGGTACATATTTAAATTAGAGGGTTATAACTTTAGGATGTTAAATATAATTTACATGGTAAACACAAAGAAAACAGCTATAGAATTATACACAAAGGGAAATGAGAAAGAAATTGAAACATTTCACTACATAAAATCAACTAAACACCAAAGAAGACCATAGTGCAGGAAAGAGGGACATTAAAAAAAAAAAGCCTTTTTTAAAAAAAATAGCAAAATGACAAAAGAAACTCCTTCCTTATCAGTAATTACTTTAAATGTAAATGGAATAAACTCTCCAATCAAAAGAAACAAGATTAACAGAATAACTGAAAACACATGATTCAATTTTATGCTGTTTTAAACAAACTCACTTTAAATCCAAAGACACAAATAGTTTAGAAGTGAAAGAATGGAAAAAGATACGCCATGCAAAAAGTTACTAAAAGTGAGCAGGAGTGGCTTTACTAATAACAGTCAAAATAGACTTTAAGTCAGGAAAGTTTACAAGAGATAAAGGAAAATATTATATATTAATTATAGTTTTAATGCAGCAAGAATATATAACAATTATAAACATTTAAACACCTAAAAACTGGCCACCAAAATATATGAGGCAAAATCTGACAGAACTGAAGAGATAAATAGACAGTTCTACAATAATTATTGGAGACTATTGAGAGCCCACTGTCAATGGATAGAACAACCAGACAGAAGAAGAGTTAAAAAAAGATAAGGGTCTTAATGCAATAAACCAACCAGATCTAACAGACATATACAGAACACTCTATGCAACAACAGCACACATGCTTCTTTTATGTACATATAGCACATTTTCCAGGATAGATGATACGTTAGGCTACAACTTAAGTCTTACTAGATTTAAATTAATATTTATTATACAAACTATGTCATCTGACCTCAGTGAAATGAAGATAGAAATTAAAAACAGAAATAAAGCTGTAAAATTCCCAAATTTTTGAAAGTTAAACAGCACACTTGTAATAACTAATGTATCAAAGAAGAAATCACAAAGGAAATTAGAAAATACTATTGACAAATAAAAATGAAAACACAACATACCAAAACTTATGGAACCCAGGGAAAGAGTTGGTAAGGGGGAAGTTTAAAGCTATAAACACATTTTTTAAAAAAGAAAGATTTAAAATCAACAACCTAACTTTACTACTTAAAGATCTACGGAAAGAACAAACTAAACCTGAAGCTAACAGAAATAAGGAAATCATAAAGATTAGGGCAGAGATAAGTGAAAAAACAATAGATAAACAATAGAGAAAATCAATTAATTCAAAAGCTTTTTCCTGGAAAAAAAAGATCAACAGAATTGACAAATTTTTAGCTAAGATGGACTAAGAAAAAACAAAACAGAAGACTCCAGTTACCAAAAATCACAAATAAAAGTGGAAACATTACTACTAATTTTACAGAAATGAAAAGGATATTAGAGAGTGATATGAACAATTGTATGCCAACAAATTGGATAACCTAGATAAAACAGATAAATTCCTGGAAACACAAAATCTACCAAACCTAAATCACAATGAAATAGAAAATACGAATAAATCTATAATTAGAAAGGAGATTGAATCAGTAATAAAAAATCTTCATAGGATCAAAAATTCTGAACTAGATGGCCTCACTGAAATTTCTACCAAGCATCTAAAGAAGAAGAAATACCAATTCTTCTCAAACTTTTGCAAAAAATGGAAGAGGAGGGAACACTTCCTAACTTATTCGATGAAGTGAGCATTGCACTGATACCAAAGTCAGACTAAAACATTACAAAAAAAGAAAACTACAAATCAATATCCCATATAAATATTGGTGCAAAAATCCTCAAGAAAATACCAACAAACTGAACTCAGCCACATATTTTAAAAAATATATACACAAGATCAAGTGGTATTTGTTACTGGGATTCAAGGAAGATTCTGCATACAAAAATCACTCAATATAATGTATGTCATTAAAGAATTAATGAATAAAAATCTTATGATTATCTCACTAAATGCAGAAAAAGAATTTGACAAAATTCAGCACCCTCTCATGATAAAAAAAAACCACTAAAAGAAAAAAAGCTGGAAATAAAGGAAACTACCTCAACCTAATAAAAGGCATATATGAAAAAATACACAGTAAACATTATATTCAATGGTGAAAGACTGAAAGCTTCTCCTCTAAGATAACAAGGCAAGGATGTCCACTTCTGTTACTTCTATTCAACACAGTACTGGAAAATTCTAGCTAGAGTAATCATGCAAGAAAAATAAAATGCATACAAATTGGAAAGGAGGAAGTAAAATTATCACTATTTGAGCATGTTATAGCTATATATGTAGAAAACCCTAAATGTATTACATGCATACACATACAATCAGTTAGAACAAATAAATGAATTCAGCAAAATCATACAAAATAAAATTGACACAAAAATTATTTGCATTTCTTTGCACTAACAATGAATAACCTTAAAATAAAATCATAAAATATTTTAATTTATAATAGCATCAAAAAGAATAAAATACTTATATATTAACCAAGAAGGTGAAAGACCTGTACAATAAAGATTTATACTATAAAACATTGCAAAAATAAATTAAACAAGACATAAATAAATGAAAATATATCCCAGGTTCATGGATTAGAAGAATTAATTTGAGTCAGTAATACCCTCAGCGACCTACAGATTTAAGGCCATTCCCATCAAAATCCCAATAATTTTTTTTTTCAGAAATAGAAAAATTCATCCTAAAATTTATATATATTTTCAAGGGAAATCAAATAGCCAAAACAATCTTGAAAAAGAACAAAGCTGGAAGACATATTCCCTGATTTCAAAACTTGGTACAAAGCTACATTAATTAAAACACTGTGGACTGGCAAAAGGCAGACATATAGACCAATGGAATAGAACATAGAGCCCAGAAATAAACCTTCATATGTATGGTAAAATAATTTTTCACAAGAGTGTCAAGACCATTCAATCAAAAAATTAATTACTTTTGACAAACGGTGATGGGAAAACTGCATATCCACATGCAAAGCAATCAAGTTGAACCCCTTACAAACACCATACACAAAAATTAATTCAAAGTGGATAAAAAATCTAAATGAAAGATCTAAAACTATAAAACTATTGGAAGAAAGTATAGGGCAAAAGCTTCAAAACCATGGATTTGGCAATGATATTTTGGATATGATACCAAAGACACAGACAATGAGAAAAAACAGACAAATTAAACTTCATAAAAACTTTAAAATTTTGTGCACCAAAAGGCAATACTAACAGAGACAATCAACAGAATGGGAGATATATTTGCAAATTATGTACATAATAAGAGACTGATGTCAAGAATATATAGAGAACTTCTAAAATATTTCAAATCAGCTAGAAGATAGAATTTTGAATGTTCTCACCACTAACAAGTGATGATGTGATGGATATGCCAGTTATCCAGAGGAGACTATTACACATTGTGTACATGTATGTAAACATCTCACTGTACTTCATAAATATGTCCAATTAAAAATAAATTTTTAAAAAGTCAACAAAAATAAACCTGAAGGTTTTTTTTTTTTTTTTTTTTTTTTAGTCAAAAATGGGCAAATGATTTGAGTAGACATTTCTCTAAGGAAGATATACAAATGACCAATAAGCACATGAAAAGATGCTCAATGTCATTAAACATTAAGGAAATACAGATCAAAACTACCATCAGGTCCACCTCACACTCATTAGGATTGCTAATATGAAAAAGAAAAAGCAGAAAATAACAAATGTTGGTGAGGAAATTGAGGACTTGGAACTCTTCTACAGTGCTGGGGGAAATGTAAAATGTACAGTTGCTGTGGAAAACAGTATGCTGGTTCTTCAAAAATTGAAAATAGAATTGTCTTGTGATTCAGTAATTCTACTTCTGGTTATATACTTAAAACAATTGAAAACAGGGACTCAAAGAGATATTTGTACTTGTTTGTTCATAGCAGCGTTATTTACTATAGCTAGAATGTGGAAGTAACCTAAATATCCCTCAGCAGATGGGAGTAAGCAAAATGTGATATACACACATAATGCAATATTAAAAAGAAAGGAAATTCTGACATATGCTACATCAGGGATGATCCTTGAGGAGATTACACTAAGTGAAATAAGCCAGTCACAAGAAAACAAAACTGTGAGATGAAGTTCTTAAGGTAGTCAAAATCATAGAGACAGACAGCAGCGTGGTCAGCAGGGGCTGGAGGGAGGGAGACGTGGGGAGTTATAATTTAATGGGTATAGAATTTCAGTTTTACAACGTAAAATGTTATGAAAATGGATAGTGGTGATGGTTGCACAAGATTATGATGTATTCAATACCTGTAAATGGTATACTTCAAATGATTAAAATGCTAAATTTTACGTTATGTGTGTTTTAACACAATAAAAATAATTAGAAAAAAAAGTTACCATGATATTTTTTTTTTGGCCCTTGCCTCATTACCACATCATAATACTATACAGATTTTTTTTTAATAAGATAGGTTATCATGAATGAATTTTCTTCTTTAACTTACTTTTTAATTTTTTTATTAGTGATTGCTTAAAAGACATTTAAAAATAGTTAATCATCTTTATTTTCTTCATACCTTGTAGAATCATCTAGATTTATTCTTCTTTTATTTAAATATGTTAAATAATATCCAAAATGTTTTCATTCTGATGTTTGTTTAATAAATCTTTCAATACAGTAAATGCCTGAAAATGCTGTTATTGTTCACTCATCTGAATAACAATTTGTGAATAAAATTCTAGTTCAATCTAGCTTTCTTATAATAATTTTCAAATTAGTCTTCTGTTATTTTCATGAATTCAATGTTGTCTTTTATAATATGATTTGAATGTGATTCTAGGTTCTCTATATGTGATCTGTCCTTTCTCTGTAGAAGCTTATAAAATGTTCTCATCGTCTCTGGCAAAATCTCTTAAAAAGAATTTTTTAAATTTCTGATTATTATTATTTTTATTTCTTATTTACCTTTGGCAGACTATAGACCTTTAGAATTGAAGGTGTTTAATTTGATTTTTAATTTTTCAAATGTAAATAAGTGTAACCCTATCTTACATCAAAATATACTCTTAATTAAAAAAAACATATTAATTATATTCACATATTTTTTAACTGGAGTTATGTTTATTCTTCCCTATTCCATTTCTCTGAAATTTTAAAATATTTTCTTCCTCTTTAATATTTATTTCTTCTTTCAAGAGTCATTCAGTAACTGTTCTTAGTATTCCAATCATGAAAATAATTTTATATTTATATATAGCTTATGGAATACAGATACTCATTTTTGAACCATTTTACTGGGGAGACTCCTGAGATATAGAAGGGTAAGTCACTTTGTCCATGACCATGCAGTTTGTCAATAATGAAGCTAGAATGCATTCTGAGTCCCCCTGTTTATAGCTAGTGCCCTCAATCACTTTGCTAAATAACCTTCATTGTATTAACTATTCTTGCAGTAAATTTTCTTTTTCATTTTCTTATGTTTATCTACTTGATTTATATGGAATTTATTTTGGTATGTTGAATGAGGAAAGTTTATAGCATCACTAACTAAATGTTTACCTAACTCTCCAAACACCATTACTGATATTTTATTTATCTTATACAACTCCTTATCTTTCCATTGGTTGGAAATAGCATTATTCTTAGAACACTGTGTTTTCCCATATATAATTCTATTTTTTGACTCTTAATTTAGTGCCATCAATCAATATATTTACATGACTGTTCAAATTCTTCTGAATTGTGATATTTTCATTGTTTTTATGATATAGATATTCTCTAACTTTTATTTTTATTTATTTATTCATTTATCCAAAGTGGTTTTTTTTTTTTTTTTTTTTAGAGCTAAAGATAATTTTTTAAAAAACAAGTATTAATTTTCTCATTTGATCTTTCACCCTAGGGCTGATAAACTTAGAATTTATCCTACATGAATACAATGCTGATCAAAGATAACAGGAATTTTTGGAGGCCATTCTGAAGCATCATCAGACACTCACTGAATGTGACTATTTGTGTATATATTTCTCTGTGTTGACTTACTTTTCTACAGATATCAAATATCTGTAAAGCAGGGCTGTGCTTGGTAACTTCCCAACCACACCATGCTACAAGTATATTTCTTGTGAAAGTGATACACTATTGCATTTTTAACATCAGCTTTGCCTCACCTGCCATTAGTGTAAAATATCATAACATAGAAGAACTATTCCTAACCTTGCCTCCAATTTTTTTTTCTTTTCTTTCTTTCTTTCTTTCTTTTTTTTTTTTTTTAAGCCAAGGAGTCATTTGTTTTGTTTCTCAGGGATGCCATCATCTATGGAGAACTCGACGTACCCTGCTACTGCCTCTTGTCTGTTGGAGCTTACATCCTACTTCAGCATTTTTTTCATCTTAGTACAGGTTTTCA
Source organism: Cynocephalus volans (assembly GCF_027409185.1). NCBI lineage: Eukaryota > Metazoa > Chordata > Mammalia > Dermoptera > Cynocephalidae > Cynocephalus > Cynocephalus volans. The sequence goes on from NC_084466.1 coordinate 27,567,029, forward strand.
CTACCCTCGATAAGTACAAGTTTTTGCTACACTCAATAACTCTTTGTCTAATGATATTTCAAATTATATGGGGACATCTATTTTTGTGTTATTATCTTTAAGCAGTAGCCACTTGTTTGTACCACTTGTTTGGAAAGATGCTGAAATTATTTACTTGAATTTTTCCCTGTATCTCTGAGTAACTGAAAGATATTATTTCCCTTATAAAGAACAGCGCTGATTTTATCTCCTACGTGAAAAAAAAAAAAAACGCAAAATAATGTAGGAGAATATAAAACATAAATATAAAGTCCACCCCTATCCTGAATTTGGGTGACTTAATTATATAGTTGTTATGATTTCTTCTAGCATCTGGTAATGTATAATTAAATACACAGTATACATTCCTCTATTATTTATTGATCAATTTTAAATTTTATTTGTTTACTATACCTATAGGCATGGTAATATGAGAGTATTAAGGAATTATCTGAGAAAGTTAGGGTAAGTTAGCTACTTCCTACACTCTCTTACCTTCTATCTGTTAGATTTTGTTGGATGTTTTATTATTAGTGCATTGTTATTGATAACAAAATTGAATTTACTTCTGTAATAAATTTCTATAAAGAGTTTAGTTATGAGTCTATATTTTAAAAGTATTTTCTGATTATATTTTTTAATGAGCTCTCTTTATATATTGTATCTAGATTTTGTCTTCATATATATTTATCAACTAGGGATCATAGAGATTTATTAGTGCTTCCTGGTGGCTTTCTTAGTATTTTAAAATTATTTTATATAAATATAACCTCAGAGCATAATGAATACTCCAGATGATTTTCAGATTAATGTCCAGATGAACATTGCAAGTGATTTTTTTTTTTTTTACTGTTATCTGGCTTCAAAAATGAAAGAATTGCAGAGATGCTTCAGTTTACTTGATATGTTTTTATTCTCTAGATAGACATTGATGTTTTGTTTTTAAAGTTGAATATATTAATTATAAAACATCTCAGTATTATACCATATCTATCAGATTTCCCTGCAACATTGTAAGCCTTCTCAGTCTTGCAGAGTTCAGCTCCTTTATTTCATGATTATTTTTATTTTTAATACTTAATATTTTATCTGCCTCTCTATATTGGCCTTTCCTTTCAGTCATTTATACATACCATTTTTTTCTTGAATTTCACTGCCTTACACAGTATATACATTTTGCTGTATTGTGTTCTCAGAATCTAACTTTTTCTAAATTTTTGAATCATAGTTGATTGTACATTATCTGTGGGGTACAAAGTTGAATGTCGATACCTGCGTGCAATATGCAATGGCATTTTGGAAAAAGAATGTAAATTCCTCAAAAACCTAAAAACTGAATTACCATATGATACAGCAATCTCACTTCTGGGTATATATCCAAAGGAAATGAATGTTGAGGAGATATCTATACTCCCATGTTTACTGTAGCATTATTCACAATAGCAAAGATATGGAATCAACCAAAGTGCATAACAGAAGAATAGATAAAGAAAATGTGGTATATATATAGGCAATGAAATACTATGCAGCCTTAAAAAAAAAGGAAATTCTGTCATTTGCAAAAACATGGATGAACCTGATGGACATTATGTTAAGTGAAATAAGCCAGGCCCAGAAAGACAAATACCACATGATCTCACTACCATGTGGAATCATAAACAATTAAACTTACAGAAGCAGAGGGTAGAATGATGGTTACTAGAGGCTTGAGAGGGGTGAGGGATGGGGAAAGGGAAATGTTGATCAAAGGCTCAAAGTTTCAGTTAGATGGGAAGAATAAGTTTTAGTGAGCTAATGCACAGCATGGTGACCATAGTTAATAATATTCTGTATATTTCAAAGCTTTAATATACAGTACGTATAGATTTTAAATATTCTCATCACAAAAAAATAAATTGGTGACATTATGAATATGTTAATTAGCTTTAGTTCATCTTTCTATAATGTGTGCATATATCAAAATGCCATATTATACCCCATAAATATATACAATTATTATTTATCAATTAAAAAAATTATAAAATGTATATATATATGTATTTACTGAAAGAAACCAGACCCATGTCTTATCTGAATTCTAAACTCATCTTAAAATGTATGTTTATTTTATTAATTTACATGGAAAAAATGCATAATGAAACTGTAAATGATACAAAAGCCTTCTGGTTAATATTGTTATGAATAATTTAGTAATAATACTAATTAAAATGGTTACATAATTATAAGGACACCATCAGTACCTCCAAGATGTGCAGAGAATTAAAAGACAAATTTTGTGGTTTATTCACAATTTATCTGTGATTTCTTGAGTTCCTGGTATGTATCAAGGACCAATCCAGCTACATGGGCATTGCGGTAAAGTGGACATTTGTCACCGATGGAGACCAGCAAGAAGAGTTCAAGTGGCTTAAGATCTAGTGGCAGAAATTTGTCTTCAAATATTAACAAAATAGATAATAACAGTTATTACATAATGTAACTGAAGAAAATATGTGCTGAACTGTAGATAAGTACAGAGAAAGAGGTGATCTTTGTAAGCTGGAACATACATAGGGTAATATGAAATTTATGATCTTTGAAAAATATATAAGGTAAAGAGCTTGGTTAAAGAGATGGTGGAAACAGAAGTTTTATAATATTAAAAATATACTCACTGCAGAAACAGAGAAGCAAATTAGCTAGAGAAGAGATTTCTTATTGTGGTTTAAAAGGAATTACTGAAAATAGAACTTGAGAGTATAGAGAACCCTGTAAAGCAAGCAAAACTGTTAGAACTCGACAATTTACAGAGAAAAATTTTGAACAGTGGATAACCAGGGTGAATACTATCTTTAATAAGGTTAGTACAGATATTCATATTAGACTGGAGAAGAGAGAGCTTTTGGGGAAACTCTACCTAGTGGACTCATTGCAGTATTAAGAAGAGATCATTGTAAATATGGACTAAACCAAGATGATGACAAAATATAGATTGTATCCTTAATTATTTTGAGGAAATCGATTCATGTACATGCATGAGAAACTATTATGGCAAAACATATTGTGCTTTATGGCTAAAGACAAAAATATCACAGATTTTGATTTTCAAACCCTCTTACCAGCAGTAAACCATTGAGTAGTCTGGTTGGGTGTTTCATTATACAGATTAACTTAATTCTGAATACAAGGCTTTTTTATCATCTGCTGACTGTCTAATGGGGATAGAGTTTTCTCATATTCCATGAGAATATTAACTTTTTTCAAGTTAATGATCACCATAGTAAAAAATTAGAGGGAGAAAAATAAATCATATGTTTATATTCTCTTTTTAAATTTGCTTTATTTATAATGATATATAAAATGTGGAAATTCTAGATTGTCTCTTTGACATTATCCTTCTTAATTTTGAATAGTGCCCAATACTTTAGATTTGAACATGGAAAAAAATAAAATTTGACATAAGGATGAGAAAAAAAAAAACATGCTAATATCAGTCTAACAAAAATGTTAACATATTCTTCACTTAAGTTTTATTATTAAGTACATCACTGTACTGTTAGTAAAACATATTTCTGTTGTTAAATACATTCAAGATGCTGACATACAGAAGTCTGTTGTAATAAACTTATTAGTATTTTTAAAAATTCATCACCAAATATTTATCCAACTTGACAGATATTTACTGGCCATACAATAGCTTATGTTCTAGATATGCATTTCCATTTACTGACCTGAATTTTAAAGGGTAATTAGAGATCCACTGGAAAACTCTTTTTCCATCTCACTTCTCCATACTGCTTTTTACAGACTCTGGTTGAATATCATTTGACTGAACCATGTTTGTTTGCTTAGCTAACTCAAACAACAACAAACAAAAACAAAAACAAAAACAAAAACTGTGTATAGAAGACTGGCCTATAAGTTTTAATTATAATGAAACACTTAAAAGACTGATTGTAGTAAATTTAAAGTAGAAAACAATCACCTGTTAAATTATATAATGAACTTTTGGAAAACATTATAGAAAATTATAGCCACAAGCAAAGAACTGTGCCCAGTAGTCATATTGACAATAACTACTAGATCAAGACTATTCAATCCCTGAATATTGTTTGCCTGGGGAAGATGATTAAGTTGGGACATATTCAAATTTGGATTTCAAATTTGTTACACAGGGTAATTCTTGTGGTTGATTGTGAAAACAGTTTCAGTAATCTAAAATAGGTTTGTAGAATTTTTTGCCATTTTACTTGTAATTATGATCATGTTTAAATACTGAGGACAGAAGAAACATACAAATATTTAAGCATGCAGTATATTAAGGCCTACTCAAACATATGTTCAGAAAAAATGGACGAAGGAAAAAGCTTGCAACAAACATTCCAATGCCGTGCACCCGGTATAGGTATATGAAGTCATCACTTCATTATTTTGTCAGCATTATAGACTTCACTTTTTTTAGTATTATTTGTGTTAAATATATTAATGATTCTACCAAGAATAAGCCTGTATTTTTCTAGTAATAAACATATACTGATACCACTTTTGATGTGGCTTTTAAAAATGAATAGGTTAGCATTATACTTCCTGCATGTTGCAGCAACCTGACTGAATAATTTTAAACATGTAAGGAGTTTGTCTTATTTATTTATCAGAAATTAGACATAATCAATTCAGGCTGGTATAGTGGCATCACTGATCCCATATCTGCTCTCTATTCTTATATGTTTTGTATATCTTCATATGTTTTCTCTGTCATCCATAGTGTGTGTGTTATTTACTCCAAACTCACAAGATAACTACTGTGTTTTTAGGTGATGGGTCCTCACTACAGGCAAATAGAAGCAGAGAAGAAGGAAGAGCGAGGGACACAATATTTATGCCAATTATTTTAAATAAAAAAATGATAACTGCTAACATACCATATTAGTCCATTCTGTTGGTTACCACAAAACACCTGGAACTGGGTAATTTAGAAAGAAAACAAAATTTGTTTCTTACAGTTTCAGAGGCTAGGAAGCCCAAAGTCTAGGAAACACATTTGGTGAAGGCCTTGGGGGTGGTGACAGTGATGGCAGGGTATCATATTGTGATATGGCAGAGCAGAGAGAGGGACAGACTCTACTCTCTCTTCTTTGAAAGCCCTCAGAACCATGGCCATAACCACCATTTTTAATCCATTCACTATGTCAGGATCCTAGAAGCTAATCACCTCTTCAGGGCCCTACCTTTCAATTACCATAATAGGATTTCCCACCTTCAACAGTTACAATGGGGATTAAGCTTCCAACATATGAAATTTGGTGGACACAATTCGATCAATCCACAGCATGTACCCAGTAGTCTTCCATTTACATGGTATTGGTTAGAACTACTGTGAACAATATTGGGTATCTGTTTATGAGGGAAAAGTAGAGACTGCATATAGGTTAGGTGGTGGTTCTCACAATGTACAAAGTAGTAAAACAATGGAGTCTCTCTCTACCCTTTCTTCTTATGAAATACATCACTGTAATAATAGTTATTACAATTTTAAATATATGAAAAAATGGGTACCCACCTGGTCAGCTTTTGAATTAGATCATATTCTAATGATAGTCACATTGGATACCATGTACATTTTCATTATAAGTTTTTAAGAAGAGAAACTGTCACCAATGAAGTCATTTCTAAAATTATTTTTGATACATCTTCCTTGATATAATAAAATATTGCTGTTGCTATGGTGATCAAAAATCTGCCCCACTTTAGTTTTGCTTCCCCTCACTGACATTATATGGAATATATTCAGCTTGTAAATTTTCACCATGTGCTGTCTGTGGTGAATACAATGTTTCTTTATCAGAATTCTTTTTTTCTAATGAAGGACATATGTCCCCAAAACTTGAGTGAAAAATATTTTCCAACTAACTACATCTTCCTTCAAGAAAAAAAAAAAAAAAAAATGTATTCTTAAAATTTTCCAAAAATTTTTTTTTCTTTCTGAAAAAAATTAAAAAACTCATATTGTCTGGTTTTTGTCATTGTGCTTTTATGGAAACCCAGCTCAAATCTACGTTCATTTCGTTTTTCCTAGTAAATTAGCCATTACTGTGTTATCATTGGAGTTGTCATTGTTTGACTTCGATTTACTTCCTTCCTGGGAAAATGTTTTGTCTTCCAAAATCACATATAATGTCATCTGACATTGTAATGATTCTGTCCACCAAAACTTAAAGTTTTGTAATGGTAATTTCATCTCCCACTGACACTGATTTGATGGTGTTTGCACCATTGTGTTTCAGTAGTCACAATACCAGAGGCGAACACCCATTATAGTAGAGGCAAAATAAAGGATACTTTCTTTGGCTAAAGCTCCATGATGACCTTTCTTTTCTGAGGGACTCTGTCTTAGCCTATACCTCCTGAGATCTAACATGGCAAATTTAACTTTGGAACACTTCTATTATTCAATTCTATCCCAGTATCTATAGGCTTATCTTCATTAATTGGTTCATTCCTGGATTGTTCCTTTTGGGTCTTCTTTTGTTCCTCGACCCTGTTGATTATAAAATAGTGAATCATCAGTAGATCTTTTTATTTGCAGATAAAGCCTAAGGCTTTTTCTAGAAAATTTTAATAGCCAGAGACCTGGTTCAGTTGTATATGATTTTCCAAGCCATAATCTATAGTGTCCTAGTGGTTGAAATGGAGTTTTTTTAGATAAGCAGTCTCGAACACCACCCAAAACTTATTGAATCAGAATATTTTGAGAAGATCTCCAGGTAATCACATGTATGTTAAAATTTGAGAGACACTGCACTAGAAAAGTCCTTCTAATGTTCACACGTAGTGGAAATATATTTATCTTTCTTGTTGGTAAGAAGTAAGACATTACATTTACAAATTTTATAAACTCTCCATCTTGAAATTAATTCATTTAGGGTAATTAGGAAATATAACAGAGTAATAAAAGTTCAGGTGGTTCTGAGTTCATAGTGAGGACACAACCCACAGCCTTCATAGGTGACATTTCTTAAAACACTACTCCTGCATTATTTTAGTGGTAAGAAGAAGGACTAACGAATAGACTTCAGTAGTTATTCTAACACCATTATGATTCTAAGTTCCACAGCAGTAGTTTCCAAATTTCTGTAATCACTAATTGAGTAGGACCAAAATCTCTGTTTAATCAATTATGTATTCTATTACCTATGGGTATCCATCAAGAAGTAACTTTAATTTATTAAGAAACTGGTTATCTTTTTTTTTCTCTAAAAAGTTGAGTTTACTAATTATCTTCTCATCGACAGTTCATTCGGCTATTTCTTGGGCTTCCTCAATTTAGTGAATGATCATAAAACACATTGATTGGTTTCTAAGTTTAAAATATTCATCTTCCTTAAATTAAACTCTTAATATCTCACTACTGAGAATATATCCAAAGGAAATGAAGTCAATATATCAAAAAAGACACCTGCACTCCCAGGTTCATTGCAGCACTATTCACAAGAGCCAAGAGATGGAATGAACTTAAATACCCATCAACAGATAAATGGATAAAAAAAAGACACACAAAGCAAAACAAAACAACAACAACAAAAACTGTTGAATACATACACAATGAAATACACTACTCAACTATTTTTAAAAAACGATATCCTATCATTTGCAGCAACATGGATGGAATTGGAAACCATCATGTTAAGTGAGGTAAATCAGGGACAGAAAGATAAATAGCACATGATATCACTCATATGTGAAATCTAAAAAAAAAAAAAAAAAGGGGTTCTCATAGAAGTAGAGAGTAGAATAGTGGTTACCAGAGGCAGGGTTTGCAGTGGTGGTGGGGGGGGGGAGAGAAGAAAAAATTGTGGACTAATGTGTAAAAAGCTATGCTATCTACCCTAAGTAAATCTTTATGCAATATATGCATGTATTGGAACAACACACTGTAACACACAAACATGTACAAATAAATGTTAAAATATTTTGAGCAAAAAAATTATACTTTCATATCATTTCTTTGTTGTTTGAGAAATTATTGAACATATGATAATATCATATGTCTTATCATAAACCTTCATTTGTTACCATGCATCCAAAGTCAGAGGGCATTGGGAAAGATACTTCTGGCTAAAATCTTGATCAGTACAATCCAACAGGAACATAACTAAACCAAAAATATAATTTTAAATTTGTTAGTAGCCATATACAAAAGCTAAAATTAAATAAGTAAAATCGATTTTAGTAATGTATTTTTTTAAAGTTCATATATCCCTAATTTTGTCTTTCAACATGTAATCAATATAAAATTATGGAGATAGTTTCTATACTTTTTTATATACTGTCTTCAAATTTGAGTATGTATCTTACACTTGAATATAGCTCAATTCCAACTAGTCACATTTCACATACCCAATAGCCAAATATAGCTATATCTAGTGCTTAACATATTGATTAATGATACAATTCTAGTTGATTACAACACATTAGTCCCAATATTCAAGATGAAATTAAACAGGAAATTCTAAATTACATCAGAAGCCTGTATAACTATTGCAGATCACTGTGTAGAGTTTGGAAAGGATGGTAGGCACAGTGAAAAATGAGTCATCACCTACTCGCTTTTATAAACTTCCTCTCTAGCCTCCTCTTCTCTTCCTGGAGATTTACAGCCATGGTAGTTGATACAAACATGTTCCCTTCATTTATTCCACTGTGTACTTCAATCATAACTTTCCTCTGATTCTGTTTCTTCTGCTCTGGCCACAATCTGATCTCACAGAAGCATCTTCTGAAAATTCACACTTTGTGGTGCTGCCTTCCATGAACTACTCTCTGGGAATTTAACCCATTTCTTGTTTTTTTTTTTTTTTTTTTTTTTTTCCTTTTCTCCCTACTTTTATCATAAGCAATTCTGGTGAAGAAAAACTTCAATTAACATGGCATTTCAGAAAATCCTCTCAAGTAACTGTTTCTTTTTATGAGATATCTTAGTTATTTCCCCAGCCTAATTTAAGAAAGCACAAAACATTAATAGTTTTTAAATGAGATAATCATCCTTAAAAAATAACTAATATAGGTTTTTTGGAGAGCAAGAATATTAGATTGGGAAAATAAAATTCAATCCAGACCTGTTTCATAGTGAATTAAAATTATTGCCCATGTTACTACAAACATTAAAGTTTAAAGACTTTGAGATACTTTTCATATTTTAATTACAGTACTAGAATTCCCTGACAATTAAAATTCAAAATGAAATGATGTTCTGTGTTGACCTGGGAAGAAGATTTTTATAATACCTAAATTGCATAGCCATAAACTTCTTGGTTTAACTCCTTTCTCCAAAAAGTGGAATTATTTTTCATGTCATCAGCTTTACCTGATGAGCTAAAGCTTATTTTCAATTTAGGAGCAATATCAATACTGCTACTTTTTAACTTTGAATCTAAATAATTAAAAATTCTGACTAAATCAAATAATATTGAAATAGATCAGAAGTTTGTATTCTCTTTAAATTAGCATTTCTTCTTATCTTAATTGATCACAGTTAAATGAGTCATCTGGTTATTCAGATCAAGTCAACCTACCAACATTCATCTTTAGAACAGAGGATGAAGATACAAAAATTACACTCTTCCTAAACTCCGTGTATTCACCTTCTCATGCCTCAATATTGTGTGCTTCTCAATATCTCTCATATTTTCTTAAGATGTTTTTCCTCAATAACTAAAAAATAAAAAAAAATTCACCAAAACACTTATGCATACATAAAACATTCAAAAATATACACCCATTATTGCTCATTTAAGTCCCCTTACATCTTTATTCTGCTTACCCCTAGAAAACAAGGTAATAGTTCCTAGACTGTTGGATATAGACTTATTTAGGACTGAAAAGAGATATGTTCTTTAAATGATTTTTTTTTTTATCTAAAACACGGGTCTATTTAAAATATTGTGCTTCCCTACATGAAAATTGATGGTTTAGATAATGTGCTTTAAAAATTCATAATTCTTTGTATTCATAGTTAGAAAAAAACCAAGCTTCTTGATGGAGTTTGGATGTGTTGTCCCCTCCAAAACTCATGTAGAAATTTGATCTCCAATGTGGCAGTGTTGGAAACTGATTGAGTCATGGGGGCAGATCCCTCATGAATGGAATAATGCTCTGCCTGGGGGAGGGGGGATTAATGAGTGAGTTCTCACTCTAATAGTTCCCGCGAGAGCTCGTTGTTCAAAGGACTCTGGCACCTTCTCTCTCTTTCTTGCTCCTCTTGCCATGTGATCTGCTTGTACCCACCGGCTGCTGCCACTTTCTGCCATGAGTAGAAGCAGCCTGAGGCCCGTGCCAGATGCAGCTGTTCCAGAATCATAAGCCAAATAAACCTCTATCCTTTATAAATTACCCAGTCTCAGGTATTCTGTTATAGCAACACAAAATGGACTAAAACATTTCTTTTATGTCCATTCTCATTTGAAATTTAATTTAGTTCAGTAAACATGACCAATAGCATGCAAATTAAAAAGGGTAATATAGATAAGAGTAGACAAGAGACACGAGTAATGTGTTGAAATTTAAGAAATGCCAACAAGTTATTTGTTACAGACATTTTTAATATTTTAATCTGATGTTTAAAATTGTAATCGAAACAGCATATTTTTAAAGCATTGTTCATGGGAACATTAGAGGTCATGAGTTGAAAAAACAATAAAAAGAATGAACATTTTTTGATGACTTGAAATTACTGCATTTATAGAGGTTGATTTATTTTACATTCTCCAAGTAAATATTATTGTTACCATTACATAGGGATGGAAACTGAGGAACAGAATTGGTTTAAAAAGAAATGTCAATTCATATTGCAAGTAGCCCAATAAGCTTAATAATTTATTGATTATGCATGTAGTAGTCTTACTAAGGTATTATATTGGAGTAAGCTGCTCATTTGGATTCTGCAATGAATTAGTTATACATCAAGAAAGAAAGAAAGAAAAAGAAAGAAAGAAAGAAAGAAAGAAAGAAAGAAAGAAAGAAAGAAAGAAAGAAAGAAAGAAAGAAAGAAAGAAAGAAAGAAAGAAAGAAAGAAAGAAAATTCCCTTATAGAAGCTCATGCGGTGCCAATAGTTAAGCTTGGGCTAGGAATATAAAAATAAAGAATATCTTGCCCTAGTTCTGAAGATATATAAAGCTAATAGAACAATGTTAACTCAGTGTGGCTAGTTCTAAACTGGAGTAAATATAGAGAACTAAAGTTCTTCAACCTTTGGAAGGAAGTACAGGGTGTGATTGGTGAGGGAAAAATTACCGGATGTTAAGATTTATCAGCTGAAGTTGACAAGATGTTCCAAGATCCTAATGCAAGATGTGCTCGCTTTGGCAGCACATATACCAAGATCCTAATGCAAGAGATAGTATGGAAGTTCTAACTATAAGTAGTTAAGGAGGCTGGAGCAGTCTATGAGAAGAGTGACCAGCAATGAGAAGAGACAGGAGAGGATGGTAAGAAATAAAATAATAATGTACAACATGAAGTTAAGTAAAAGATCAAAAAAGAAATAATTATGCAATTTTGTCTCAAGAGATAATAACCATGTTATAAATTCAATATTGCTTTAAATATAGTTTCTACACATGCTTAATAATGTCTTTTCTTCTACCACTCATACAAATATTACATTTTATTCCTTCTAGAATTACCATTATCCACATTGAGAATATCTCACTCTATTTCTCTCTATGCATGTCTTTTGTGGGTGTTATGTATCTTTATTCCAGGGATAATAAGTTCTTCAACAAATTCTTTGTAAAAATAAATCCTGAGTAGGAAATAAGTAAGGAAATAAGGAAAGAGGCCACTGTATGCTTGAATATACTTTTTTTTCTTTACATATTTCTTTGCAATGGACAACTCTAACCTTCTAAGTGAGGTTATTTTATTAAATAATTGCACATTTAAAACAATTTTATATCAATAGTGAAATATTACAGGACAAAACAAAGAGAGGAAAAAATAGTTAAAAATAAAAATTGTCTTGAATAGACATTTTTCCAAAGGAGACTAGAACAGCTATTACAAAAAATAGAAACACATTAGAAATAAAATATTAAATAAACCTCTTAGGTCTTATTAGGTTTATTTAACAGATCAATTGGGCAAAACTGGTAAGGATAAGCAACTCCCAAACATATAATTAAGAAATTGATTGTATAAATAGAAAGCTCTGAACTGAAATTATATATAATTAACTTATTTTCAAGACACGTGAAAATTGACTACATCTTATACACCAAAAGACACTTCAACTGACTCTAAAAAACAGAGTGAGAAGAAGCAATTAAAAATTAAGAAGATTGAAAAGATCCTATCCTCTAAAACATCAAAAAACCAAAATTTAACTCCTAGGTTTAAGGGTAAATACAAAATGGAGTGGCAGCATTTATTTTAAAAAATGGCAAATAAAGTACAGCATTTCACAGTCTAAGGGATACAGTAAATAATCACCAGTGAAAAATATATTTCATTAAATACTTATTTCAACACAAAACAGCAACCACAAAAGAGTAATGAATTAAGCACAACACTAAAAACAGAAAAATAATGAGATGGAAAGAATTAGAGACCAGAAAAAAAAAGCAGAAGTTAATGAGCTAGAAAAGACAAAGATCAGAAAAAAATTAATAAATGCAAAAACAGTTAATTTGAAATAACACAACAATTAAAATACCAGATAATAGAATAAAAATGAGAAACAGTACAAATATATAAATTAAATATCACAGAGGCAATAATCTCCAAATCATAGGAATATAGGATAAAAAGAACACTTGTGTGTGACTACTTTTCACAACTCAGTAAAAATAGAATAAAAATAAATAGATGAAATTGATATTTTTATGGGAGAATATAATTATCAAATCTGATGAAAGCTGAGGCAGAAAATCTAATTCATCAATCTCAAGAGAAAAAATGGCAAATGTAGACATAGAGCCCCTCCACACAAAAGTGCCAACCCAAGATGGTACCTTGAGGAAATGTGACCAGCTGTTTAAAGATCACAAATCTCATGGATATTCCCAATGGATAGTGTTCAAAGATTTCAATGCTACTTAAACTATCTCAGAGCAAAGAAAAAGGTGTAAAATCGTCCAATTGTATTTACTAATCAAGTATAACATTGATTCTAAAACCTGCAAACAACTGCTTACAAAAACTAAATTGTCACTTACCCAAATAGTGTATGTGTGTGTGTATGTGCATGTGTTTGTATATGCAGTCTTAGATAAAATAGCAGCAAAAAGTCAACACTTTTTTATTCAAACTGATGGGTTTAGGATGAGATGTGTTTTATTCTCATTCTGCATTAAGAAATGTATTATTATAATGTATCACATAGCTAAGGGTTGAAAACATATAATTATCTGTAAGGATGAAGGGAAGGAATCCAGCACAATTTAATAATTATTCATGTTAATAACATCAACAAAATATAAATTGAAGATTGGTCTCTCACATTACTAAAAATACCATATTTTTTGAATCCCAAAGTCATTATTACTATGAATGGGGAAACACAAGAGCACATTTCCTGACTAAAGTCAGGAAGAAGCCCAGGGTGTGTTTTACCCCCATTACTATTCAACATTGTGTTAGAGGTATTAGCTGATGCAATTATACAAAAGAAAAAAAAATAGAGGCATATAAATTGGCAAAGATTAAAAAAGACTCTTTCTATTTAATCATTATCAGATGGTTACATATCTGGAAAACCCAAAATAGTTAATGTAAAAGTTAAATAATTTAGTGAAATAATATGTTATAAAATGAAACTTTAAAAATGAAAAAGCCAACTGTGTGAGAGTACTTCAAAATTTTATGGAAAGATTCATATTATCTTTCAATTCTATTTTTCACAAACTTTTTGACATACCCTCATGTTTAATTTCATAGGTACATTTCATATAATTTCTGTGTATATACACATACATAACATATTTCTATACAGTAGTTCCTCCTTATCTGTGGTTCCACTTTCCATAGTTTTAGTTACCTACAGTCAATTGTTATCCAAAAATCTCAGTGAAAAATTCCATAAATAAACAATCCAAGAGTTTTAAATTGCATACCATTCTGATTAGCATGATAAAAATATCACACCATCTAACTCCATCCCATTTCATCCACCTGGGATGTGAATCATCCCTTTGTCCAGTGTATCCAGGCTGTATACGGTACCTGCCTGTAGTGGCTATCGCAGTTTTCAGATTAACTGCCTCATATAGCTCATATAGGATTTGATAGTATCCTAGATTTAAGTGGGGGGGTCCTCTAATGTATTCCCCATGGAGAAGGGGGGGGCTACTGTACATACAAGGAGTCCTCAAAAAGTTCATGGAAGGATTCATACTACCTTTTAACTTAATTTTTCCATGAACTTTTTGAAGTACACTTATGTATGTGTTTTCAAGACACGATTATACACATGCAAGTATAAATGTGTGTGTATATATAAATGTACAGCCAAAGAGAAAATAAATATTTCAGTGACTCTAAAAGGCACGACTTTGACCACACATGCTTAAAGATACTATATCTTAAAGAAAAAAATGCAGGAAAAAACCATAATTCTGAAAATGATTACAGTAATCATATTGCTGGTAACAGTGTCAGTATTGTTAATATGCACCTGTCGTATGGGTTGTGAGATAAAGCAAACAAGTAACTATGTTGGTGTTTTTTGAGTAGTGGGTTTTTTTAGCTTAGTGAAAGAATTTGCAGTTATAAGGTCAATGCAGTTGAATAGAAATTATGTATTTCTGAATATGAATTGCAATTATAAGCCCACAATTTATTTTATCTTAAATTTTTGACTATGTACACCAAAAATCCTAAGAAATAACAACAAACTCATTAACAATAAAGAAGCCTGGGGCCAAGATTTTAGACTCTATTTTCTACTGTTATGGACTGAATGTTTTCACCCCCTCAAGATTTACATTTAGAATCCCTAATACCCAAGGTGATATATTTGGAGATGGGGCCTTTGGGAGTAGATTAGGTTTAGGTGTGATTATAAGGAATCTTATTGAGATTAGCACCTTCTAAGAAGAGACTTAGAAGTTACTCTCTGCCATGAGAGGACATGCAAGAAGACAGCCATCTGGAGGCCAAGAAGGGAGCCCTCATCAAGAACTGAAGAGGTGGCTCCTTGATCTTGATCTTGTGAGAAGTAAATTTCTGTTGTTTCAGCTACCCAGCTTATGGTATTTTGTTATGGCAGTCCAAGCAGACTGAAATGTGCTAAAAGGAACCTTGGTCAAATGTCTACTGCCAGAGATGGAACAGGAAATATTTATGATGATTAGCTGGTGGTGTCTTTACAGCAGAAAGCAAGGATAGGATCAAAGACTATTGGAATCCTAAGTAAACAACTCAGGAGTCAACGTGAAGAAGCCCCCACTTATTCAAAAACAAAACAAGACAAATATGTAACCTCGATAGTACAGTATACATAAAATACTTCTCAATTCATGAATCCGTACGAATACTAATAGAAGTCTGTGTGTGTGTACATATATACTACTTTAAGAGAAATATGAAAATATGAGGTACTTCAAAATGTTCATGGAAATATTTATATTAAATTTTCATTATGTTTTTCAATTAATTGTTTGAAGTACTCTCATAATTTATTATTTTACAAATAGTAATAAAGAGGAAAATATGAAGCATTTATCTGGCTTCCCTTTTATGGATTGCACCTGTGTGTGATCACATGCATGGTTATGTGACTAGCTCTTCATAACTTCATTTAAGTTGTAATAGTATTGCAGCAAATTAAGATGCTATTCTGTGAACTCTTATAAATCAAGGATCAAGGAAATAAGAGTAACCATCACTGGTTTCTCATATCACAAAAGGAGAGACAACCAGACATTATGATCTACATTATAGCAGTATATAAAAACATCTGTGAGGCATTCTTGCCCAAATATCAAACCTGAATCTTACCTAGACTCAGGATTGAACTACTAATTCATAAGAAATTTAGGGCAAGGAATGAATACATAAAATGATTCAAGTACGATGCAGACACAAAAAGTCAGACTGCAAAATCCTATGAAAGAAAATAAGATTTCTTCCACTTTATTTTTAAAATACTTAATGTTTCTCCCACATTTGGGAAAAAATATGCAGGAAATATGAGGAAACCTATATAATACAAAAGATATAAGAACCCATAACAAGTGATTATGATTCATAGGCTTTGTCTGTTTACCAATGACTTGACATAGGATGATAGTAAGGGCTGTGTTGATTAATTTTAGGTGTGACAATGTTATTGTGGCAAGAGTTAAAAAATTCTCATTAAAAGTACTCACTAAAATACTTAGCAATTATACATTGTTTAGAATTTGTTTCAGACATCTGGGGTGGGGATTGAATAGGCAAAGTTATGGATGAAACAAGATTTTTCTGTATCTTGGTAGTTCTTGATGTTGGGTGATTGATACATGAAGATTTAGTATAACATTCTATTTTGCATATATTTGAAAGTTATGATAAGTATATAAAAAATTAGCTAAGAAGACTGTATTCAGCCCAGCATCTGCATCCAACCCAGCGACAACCCAACCCCTGCCGGAAGCCCGCAGGACTCCTGAACTGGGTCGTACCGGTCAAGGCCCACCCCCACACTCCTGTCTACGACAAGGCCAGCAAAGGAGCCAGCCATGGGCCAGCCCCACCTCCTCTTCCACTCCCACCACTCCACAACATCTTAGAATGTAAAAAAAAAATATCCATTCAATAAGAAATGTATTTTATACTGCCTCTCTTTTCCAGCATCTATAAATTTATTTCTATATATTTTAAAGTTGTAGAATATACTATGAAATATGCATTATATTTCACAATATATTAATAAAATCAAATTGTAAAAGTTCATAATAATATATTAAAATCAAATATTATAGTTTATAGATTAGAAAATCTATTAAATTTTGGATTGATTTTGTTGTCATAAAACAGTACTCCAAGTGGCAAGTGAATTTGGTTTCACCTAGCCAGCTACACAAAGCCTTGAGAAGTGAGGAGAAAGTGACTGGTTGGAAAGGTTACTGGATTAAATTAAAGGCTGATGAATCAGATATAACTACAGTATTTGACTTAGGACACACTCATTTTTTAGTTATCTTTAATTTTTTAAAATTTTGCTTCTATTTACATGTTCAACCAATTGTAAATACAATATTCATCTTTCTAAAGATACTTTTTAAAATCTTAATAATATTTCCCTTAAAAAGAGTTGCTTTTCTTGTTATAGTTTCATAAGTAGAGGAGTCACATTTTCTGTAGCCGTCTTAAAATTTTCCTGCGCTTTGCTTATTACCAAACTATTCTCTTCAGTTTGTCTGAACATATGGTAAACTTTAGAGGTAAAAATAGAACAACAAAAAACAAAAAACATAATATTAAAAACCCTAAAATATATTTTTATTGGCTGTTGAGTATCGTTTTTACTTTTTAGATCATTAGAAATGCATCACTTTTTCTTCAGTAGGTAAAGCTCATTACCAGATCTTTAAAGAAAAAGAGAAGCCAAGTATTAATTAAATACTCTACCTTGTAATTCTAGTGATCTATGACTTCAATCTAGCTAAGAATATTAAATTTAACTGTCTTTAAAACTACTGCAGTCATACATATATTATTTTGCCACCTTAATGAACATCTTATCTTTAAAGACTGAAATAAAAGTCACTTTAATTTATTGTTAGACTATATTACAGCAAGATCTGCATGAAATTAGGTGGAAATTGGAGGTCTAAATTTTGGCCCTGTCAAACAAACAAATGAAATGGAAAGTTTTATGTTGAAATGCTTGCAATTAGGGAAAAATAAAACACATGAAATCAAAATCCAAACAAACAGGGAGAACCTGTGTTAGATAAACGTAGGGACAGAAATCATTGTATGATATTAAATGATTGATTCGCTATCGCATAATAAATGCATACTGCTGTGTTTAAATATTCAGTAGTTAGAATACTGAAACCTTTTTGATTTTCAGATTTTGCTAAAATGGAAAACATAAAAGAGTTCCAGAGTATGCATCAGCATTTCTGAGATTCGTACAGACTAAACTATATAAATGTAAAATTCCTTCCCAGGATTACATTCAGAAGTGAGAATTCTAACTTCTCTGCTATTATATGTTTAATTATTTTTGTGTAGTATAGGCATACCTCAGAGATATTGCTGGCTCTATTCCAGACCACCACAATAAAGCAAATATTGCAGTAAAGTGAATCACAAACTTCTTATTTACCAGTCAGTTCATATAAAAGTCATGTTTACATTATTCTGTAGTTTATTAAGTGTACAATAGCATGAAGTCTAAAAAATGTACATATCTTAATTAAAATATACTTTATTGAAAAAACATTCTAACAAGCATATATAACAATTCTAGCTGAGCCTTCAGCTAATCATAATCTTTCTGCTGCTGAAGGGTCTTGCCTCAATATTGATGACCGATCTGGATGAAGGTTGCTGAATGCCGAGGTGGGTGTGGCAATTTTTAAAAATAAGACAACAATGAAGTTTGCACATTGATTGACCCTTCGTTTATGAAAGATTTCTCTATAGCATGCAATGGTATTTGATAGCATTTTACCCACAGTAGAAATTCTTTCAAAATTGGATCCAATCTTCTCAAACCCCGCCACTGCTTTGTCATCTAAATTTACATTATATTCTAAATCCTTTGTTGTCATATCAACCATGTTCACAGCATCTTCACCAGGAGTATATTCCATCTCAAGAAACTACTTTTTTTTGCTCATCCATAAGAAGCACATCCTCAGGTTCCACTTCTAATTCTAGTTCTCTTGCTATTTCCACCCAATCTGCAATTACTTCTTCCACTGAAGTTTTGAACCTCTCAGAGTTATCAGGAAGGTTAGAGATCAACTTCTTCCAAATTCCTGTTAATGTGGGTATTTTTAACTCTACCCATGAATCATAAATATTCTTAATGACATCTAAAATGGTGAACATTTTCTGGAAGATTTTCAATTTAGTTTGCCCAAATCCATCAGAGGAGTCACTATCTACGGCAGCCATAGCATTATGAAGTGTAAGACTTGAAAGTCAAAATCATTCCTTGATCCATGGGCTGCAGAATGGATATTGTGCTAGAAGGCATGAAAACAACATGAATCTCTTTGAACATCTCCACCTCTCCATCAGAGCTCTTGTGTGAGTAGGTGCCTTGTCAATGACTAGTATTATTTTGAAAGGAATCTTTTTTCTGAGCAGTAGGTCTCAACAGTGAGCTTAAAATATTCAGCAAACCTTGATATACAAATATGTTGTCATCCAGGCTCTGTTGTTGCATTCATAGAATACAGGCAGAGTAGATTTAGCATAATTCTCAAGGGCCCTAAGATTTTGAAATGGTAAATGAGCACTGGCTTCAACTTAAAGTCACCAGCTGCATTAACTCCTAACAAGAGGGTCAGCCTGTTCTTTGAAGCTTTGAAGCCAGGCATTGACTTCTCTCTAGCTATGAATGCCCTACATGGCATCTTCTTCCAGTAAAGGGCTGTTCTGTCTGCACTCAAAATCTGTTGCTTAATTGTCGGGTCTGCCGCTGGCCGACCCGAACAGCCCTAGCCTCGTTCCTTTTGGTGGGCGAGCAAACAGCCCGGGTTTCCTCTTTCCCTCCTGTCCCCTTTGAAAGGAGATGGGGGAAGAGAGCCATGAAGAGAGGTGAGCACACCGCCGGCCCCCCAAAAACAGCCCGGTTAAAGGACACTCAGATGCAGCAGGGGTTCTGTCGAGCAGTTCCGTTTATTACCACACAAGCACTTGCTTTTATAGGCAGATAGGGAGGGGAGGTTTTAACATAATCCAATCAGCTTAAAGGTCAAGGGCATGCATCCTGTATCAATGCCTAGCTATTGCAACCACGCAGTGTTCACCAGCGCAGAAGCACGTATTTGGCCAATAAGGGCTAAGGCAAGGTTCCCGCAGACACCCCCACCCTACTTCCTCCTGGTGCCCTCTTAGGCTGCTACATTAATACGCCCTTGTGGGCCCATAATGGGGCTGCTTGCAATGTCACTTAAGGTGGCGTTAGTTTTTAAAGCCCGACACTTAATGTAGCCACCTTCATCAGTTATCTTAGCTAGATCTTTTGGATAATTTGTTGCAGCTTCTACATCAGCACTCACTGCTTCACCTTGTGCTTTTATTGGCTTCTTTCTTTAAATCTCGTGAACCAACCTCTGCCAGCTTCAAACGTTTCTCCTACAGCTTCCTCACCTCTCTCAGCCTTCATAGAATTGAAGATAGTTTGGGCCTTGCTGTGGATTAGGCTTTCCCTTAAGGGAATGTATAGCTGGTTTAATCTTATATATCCAGACCACCAAAATTTTCTTCATATTATCAATAAGGCTGTTTTGCTTTCTTATCATTTGTGTTTTCACTGGAGCATCACTTTTAATATCCTTTAAGAGCTTTTCATTTGCATTTACAACTTGGCTAACTGGAACAAGAGGACTAGCTTTTGGCCTATCTCATCTTTTGACATGCTTTCTTCACCAAGACTAATCGTTTCCAGCTTTTATTTTTTTAATTGGGACAAACAGATCGTACAGATTTATGGGGCAAAGAGTTATATCCCAATACCTGTATACAATGTGTGTTGATCTATTCAAATTAATTAGTCTATTCATCATTGCAAAACTTAATCATTTCTTTGTGATGTGCACATTTGATCTCCTCTCGTAGTCGTTTGTTTACGTGCAGTAAAACATTATCACACTTAGAAGCCATTGTAGAGTTATTAATTGGCCTAATTTCAATATTGTTTCTTAGGAAATAGTGAGGCCTGGGGAGAGGGAAAGAGATGGGGAAATTTCTGGATGGTGGAGTAATCAGAACACACATCATTGATCAAGTCTGTTGTCTTACACAGGCATGGCTCGTGGCTCCCTCCGAAAATTGCAATAGCTACTTGAAAAATCATTGATCACAGATCACCATAATAGATATAATAATAATGAAAATGTTTGAAGTATTGTGATAATTGCCAAAATAAGACAGAGACATGAAGTAAGTACATGCTGTTGGTAAAATGGTGCTGGCAGAATTGCTTGAACCGGGGTTGCCACAAACCTTCAATTTGTAAAAACACAGTATCGGCAAAGTACAGTAAAGTGAAGTGCAATAAAACGAGGTATGCCTTCTAGGAAGTAAATGTTTTTTGAAAAAGGAAAAAGATAAATGGAAGACCAATGAACAGTGAAAGTTTCTAAACAAAATAAGTGTATGACTCTTTTGACAAGTATTTCTAATTTATGTAGACATATTATTCAAAGCCACATCAAATACTGAAATTAGCATTCAACGTGAAATACTATAGATTAGAAAACACCAAAATCAATTATATTTAACGAATGTGAAGTATTCCAAAATGAATGCATACTTTTGAAATTTTGATTAAATATTTTGTTTGGAACGATGTCAACATCTGAGCGAGCTTTTTACGTAGGCAGACCTACTCTTACATTGACATTTCTGGGCAATGAATGACATGATACCTGTCCTCAAGTTTCTGCCATGAACTGTTTAACTTTTTAAAAATTTATGAGGTCATCAAATGTCAACATATTAAAAATTTCAAGAAATCACACCATGAAAAAAAGTCAGCAAGAGTAGTTCTTCCCAAAAAAGGAAATGATAGATTTATTATTATAAACTATTATTATAGTATTTATTGATTATGTTACTTATTTATTATTTTACTATTATTATTTTTGTTAGACCTCAGCTGCAACTATGCTATGAGGTGAGAGTTCATCATTATTTTTTAAGCTTTAACATTGAATATTCAGAGGGAAATATTAAAAGAGAATTCTGGAATTAACAAATAGCTGCTACAGTAACTTATCATGAAGAAGCTATTAAATAGTGCAGTGAAGAGTCTAGAAAGTATCCTCCATGCTTCCTACTTTTTGTTGTTCATGCTTTTGTATAATTCTCTCTCTTACTATGCAAAGAACCTGTGACTTGCTTCTGGCCAATATAACATGGCAAAGGTATGCCAATCCTGTGGTTGCACTCTGTAAGAGTCCTTTTCTCTAGCCAACTCATCCTGGGTTTTTTCTTTGTTTGTTTGTTTTCTCTAAGTGGTTGGCTTTGAAGAAGCAAACTATCTGACTCCTTCAACTGTAAGGAATAAATTCTGCTCATGACTTAAGGGAGGTGGGAAGTAGATTTTTCCCTGATTGAGCCTCCAGATTATAAATCAGTCTTGCAAACCACCTGATTTCAGCCTGTGAGATCTTAAGCAAATGACCCTAACCTAATCCATCCTTAAGTTTCTGACCCACAGAAACTGTGAGATAATAAATGCACGTTTTTTTACAGCTGCTAAGATTTTCATAATTTATTACACTATATGTAAAACTAATAATATTGATGGTCAAAAATAAGATCAACAAATAGGGTTCTAGAATACAGCTGATGTCATTGCTTGCCTGGCAAGGAAGAGAAATATCACTCAGGTATTAGCACCTATGTTCAGCAGCTTTCCCTGAGGAGAGATTGAAAGCTATAACTATGGAGTAAAAAAGAGAAAGTGTTACACTTCTCTCTGTGTAACAGAGACACAAAAAAAGGATTACTCAAAGCAACGTGAATGCAATGAGAAGCCCAAAGCCACTGCACCTTAGCAACTTCCCTGTTAGAAGGAGAAAACTGGGTCCAGCCCTGATTCAAAGTTAGCTTCTGTTTTTTATCGTAAAGACAAGAAGATTCACAAGAAAAATTAGTTGATTCAATCATTTCAAAAGGACATAAAGACATAGGCAATGTGACAAAAGTTATCTATGGCTAAGTATAGTTTAAACAATGGAAACTAGTAACATCATTAAAATTAACAAGGTGACATTCCAAAGTACAATTTGTGAAAAGCTAAGTTGATCAAACTGTGATTGTTATCTAAAATATAACCTCTCCTTAAATAATTTAAGCAAAAGTTACATTCTTATGATTAAATCTAAGTATAATTGTCTCTAAAGTTTCCACCAACAAACAGCTTACCCTTAGCAAACATTTTTTCACATTTTTCCCTACAGCAATTCTTTAAAATCTCTTAACAGGATCAGTATGTCAACCACCTGTTAGCTCTAAAATCATTAAAGTATACAATCCCCTACCTAAACAGTGATTAGAATTGATTAGATAGGCTTTTGTTCACTGGCTGTGGACTTTTGTCCCTTAATTGAGGACTTTTGTCCCATACATGCATTAACAAAAAACCCTGTTCTAAAAATGAAATGAGAATCAAGATTTCTAACCCTCTACAAGAAAGCACACTAAGTAATGCTGGAGGCTGAATCAAGTGTCTGGATGTCTCATGAAGTGGACGGTAATAACTTTGTTGTTATGATCAAACTTTACAGGTTTTAATTAAGTTTGCATCACTGATTCTGAAAGGCCTTGGATTGAATAACTTTGATATAATGTACTTCAAGTACTAGAGGGAATAAGATCTTACAGCAGAATCTCTTGTTTGCTTATGACAAAAAATAAACAATATTTTCATTTAACAATGGTGATGTGGGAAAATGCTTTAGTCTAGATTAATGCTTATCCATATATGATTACCAGGAAAGCATCAACAGCAGTGGGAACTCATAAGAAAATAAATCATCAAGCTCTGCTTCAGACCTACTGAATCAGAACTTGTACGCAAGGTGGATCATGGAGATCTGATTTTATCAAAGTCTCCAGGTGATTTTGATGCCCTGGAATTTGAGAATACAGCTAATATATTTGTGTTTCATTGAATAAATAGAAACTCAGCAAAAACTGGAAGAGATATGAAGCCTTATTTTCTGTTTCCCTAATGTAGACATAACAAGGTAACATTTGTGAATAACAATATCAATGAAACCAATCAGGCTGTAGATGTAGATAGAGAAGGTTGGGGAGAAGGAAGCTGGAACATTGAGGTGCAGGTAATCTAAAAGCAGTAATGTAAAACAAACACATACAAGTGTAAATACATATATGGAATTGGAAGAATCAAATGCTAGAAGGGAAACTACAGCAAGGAAGCAGAAATAAACTACTGAAACAAATTCAATAATATCAATTGTTCCCAGTTATATCTTACTTCATCCCATACTACCCTAGATACATCAAAATGACACCTGCACTCCCATGTTCATTGCAGCACTATTTACAACAACCAAGAGGAAGAATCAACCTGAATGTCTATTAATGGATGAATGAGTAAAAAAAACCTGTGGTATATATACACAAGGAATACTATTCAGCTATATATAAAAAAGGATATCCTATCATTTGCAGCATCATGCATGGAACTGAAAACCATCATGTTAATCGAAGTAGTCAGGTATGGAAAGACAAATACTGCATGATATCACTCAAAGGTGGAATCTAAAAAACAAAACAAAAGAACAACAACAAAAAAAAACCCCAAGTGTTCTCATAAAAGTAGAGTGTAGAATAATGGTTACCAGAGGCTGAGAGGGGAGAGGGGAAGGAGAAGTGGTGGACTAATGGGTACAAAAATATGCTGTCCACCCTAAGTGAATGAAGGTGCAGTGTATGCATGTATTGAAACAACTCACTGTGCCCCACAAATATGTACAGGCACATGTTAATTAAAAAAAAATAGAAATAACATAATATTAACAAACTGTCAAAAGTGAAATATATGTTGAAAATAACTATTTTATAAAATGAAAGCTAATGAAGCTATCCTTGAAAGATGAATAATCGGAAATAAAGTTATCTAGAAAGTTTTCAAATAATAGCTCAGAGAAAAATCACATGTTCAGGTAAATTAAATAGAACATGATTTATTGGAAATTAAGTACTACAGAAAAAATATGACAGCACAAATAAATACAAAATATAATAGAACTAAGCAAATAAATCATATATGCACATAGCTTATAAATACAAGGGTACTTCAAAAAGTTCATGGAAAAATAGAACTGAAAGATAATACGAGACTTTCTAAGAACTTTTTGAAGCACCCTTTTATATTAACAACCAAAAAAAAAAACTCTGACATGGCATAAAGCTGGTTAATAGTTGAGACTATCTCGAGAAATACAGAAAAAATTAAGATATAATTTTTGTAAGTAGAATGACTATAATACTATAAAACATTCTAAAAAAGACAGCAGGGCCACTTCATACACTAGCATGTTTATCTTTAAAATGAAAACAAAAACACACAAAAACTTTTTCCTCAGCCCTGGCTTCATTCCTCTCCCGCACAGGAAATCTCCTCTGTTATCTTGCTTACATCAAGATCTCCCTTCTTAAGCAGACTCTCATCCCAGCATTCGTTATAATTGTTATTATCAATGTCACAATTATTCTTTCTGTTGCCAGATCCAGTGGTCACTTTTCAGTCATCAGTTCACCCTATTTTTGATTTATGATCTACATGACAAGTCCTCTTTACAACAACTTCCCCTGATGTGCTGACATAATGCTCTTTCATCAATGGCTGCTATGTTTCCCTTCTTTTCATCTATTCCTCTGCTAGACTCTAGCTGCTGGCATGTTCACAAGTATTGCCCTAAGGCCATTAGATACTTATCTACATTTTCCCTATTTAATCTTATAGAGCTCCAGAGCTTACAGCTTTAAATTTTACCTATAACATATGCTGATGAATCCTGAATCTCTCTCTTATCGTGACATCTCTGAAGAAATCCATCCAGTATATGGAAATGATTACTTGATCATTTCATGTAGATACTTTTGGAATTTAATACAAAAAAAAAAAGTGTGTGTTTGTGTGTGTGTGTGTGTGTGTATGTGTGTAGGCTGGGATTTACAGGAAGTCTACCAGATTAACTTCTGTTCCAAGCTACTGCCGCAAGAAACATTACCCTATCAGTGCACTTTGAACAGCAGTGCTTATTTTCTGGTTGGCCATTTTAAAAGTTGATAGCTAGTTTTATTTCAAGTGAATTATTTAAAAATTAGAGAGTTCACAAATATATCAAGTAAAGAAAAATTTTTCTTTCACAGAATTTTACCTGTGCTGACTGGGAAGTTAAGCTAGAGCAAAATCGTTCCAATTTATAACCAAAGAAAAGAAAGTTTTATAAAAGTCACAAATTCTGAAAAAGTCAAAAACAGGACAAAAGCCTAAGAGAAGAGCACAGTAAAAAGACCAGCAGGAAAAAAAAAAAGACATTTGCTAACGTGAATCAGGCTTGTTCTGGCACCAGTTTTCAAGGCATAGCTTGGATCCATTAAATTAACAGAAAAGGAGTAGAATGAAGTATACAAAAGCTATACTGATTAAAAAGTGTATAACATCTCCACAAAAGAAAACTCTCAGAGAGCTGTCATTTTAAAGACATAATGTACATCTCAACATTAAAACCAAAGAAATAGAATTCATCAATTGAGTTTTCATCTAATCAATAGGAATTGTACCTGAACCTGGGCAGGCAGAGGTATCCTCAGAAGAAGAAAAGGTAGTTTTTGAGTCAGAGAGTCATTTGAAATCCTTTCAAAGTCCCATAACACCAGAATGACTGAATAGCTGAAAGAGATAACTATAAGCAATCCAAAAGTTTTCTAAATTCAAATATATATATTTTAAAATGGTACAGGAATAATGAACCCAAACTCAAATATTTCAATATATTTAAGAGTAATATGGGAGAGTCACAGATAAGTGAAATTCACTTTTTCTCTATTTTTCCAAAATGCCATTTTGACAGGTTCACGATGTGGCTTGCCTGAAAACTGACTATGGAGAAAAAGTTTCAAAGACCAAAGAGAATCTAACTGACTAGGCTCTATCAAAATTCTGATATTTTTCTTATGTAAAAAGAAAAAAGGAACAGTGTGGCCACATTGTCCTTTTCAATTTGAGGGGATTTATTCTTGTATCCAATAAGAGGGGAAAAAAAAAAAAAGCAAAAGGAAGAACTTCGAATGCAAATGACACGTGCATTTTAATTCCTCATATTTTAACTTTCCATTATAGCTATTTTCATGTAAATTTAAGGGGTCATAAAGGAGATATTTGAGAAAATGTAATTGACATCTTTGTTACTATTAAGTCTGTTAAGTCATGACATTGTGATGAATACCATCCACTGTGGCTATCATTACTGGTATAATTAACTAGCATTTGCTAAGAAGATCACTAGAAACAAGACTTTGTCTTTTAACTATTCAGAGGTAAAAATCTTTGGGATTTGAACTATTTAGTTCTGAATATTTAGAAACTTATTTTGTTAATATGATATTAGAAAGAGGTGAGGTTGAAGACCACACACTGATGGTTAAATTTTGTAAACTGGATGACTTAATAAGCTGAAAGTTGTAAATTTAAAAATGCTTTGCAGCTGGATATCTACAGCTGCTTCCTCTCTCAGATTCCCTAAACCCAGAATCTATTTCACTCATTTTTAGTGTCTTCCTAGCTTCCTATTTTCGAGGTTATGTTCTTCTAGAGGATATACATAAAATATGAGGGTACTTCCAAAACTTCATGGAAAGATTCACGTTATCTTTCAATTCTATTTTTCCATGAACTTTTTGGAGTACCCTCATGTGTGTGAACAAATCTAATTTGCTCTCTGACTACTCAATATTTAGTGTAATTATTTGACCCAAATTTCGTAATCTGTGATTAAGCAAACATTAGAGATAATGGTGAAACTTAGAACTATTATCTTTAAATTCAGAAACAAGGAATGAATGCTTTCTCTCAAAAAAAATTTTTTTTTTCAATAACTTACTAGAGGTCTTAATGAATAAATAATGCAAGAACAAAGTTAGGTATAAGGGTTTGAAAAAAGGACTTAGCTAATTTTTCTCCGTGGAAAAATTAAGGATATTTCTGCACGTTTGCAGCATATGAACATAATATACAAAAACTCATTAAAATTTTATACAGCAGCCTACGTTTTAGGTTTTTTAATGTTTGTTATGCATGAGCAGAGCTGTATTTTTTCTATGTTAGTTTTTCCCAGTAATGAGGCAAGATTGTTCTTTGTATTCTAATTAATTCCCATCTATCAAAAAGGTTTCAATCTTGGATATTCCTGATTCTGTGTGAGCTCTGGTCACTGTTCCCTTTAATCTTTTGGGTAGTTCATTCCCCTTCCTCGGGAAATTTTCTCACATGCATGTACTTAGTCTGCTGAATACTCAAGTGAAATTCTGCAGATATTCCTAGTTCTGCCTCTGTCCAGTTCTCTCCTCTCCAGTGTTGTATTCAGCAAATTCTAGCCTCCATAGTTACCTCTGATTCCCAGTTTGTTTGTTTCCTCGATTCAGGGAGAACAACAATAATGCCTGAGTCCCCCCCACTGCCCCCCACCGTAAAGCCTGGGAACCTTCTCCAGGCAGAAAGATTGGGCAACTGAAAGATTCAGTTTATTCCTCTGAAAGTTATTTCCTCTGTCTGAGAGGTCATTATTCATAATCTGATGCCCAATGTCTGAAAGACTTTTTAAATTGTTTTTGGTGGGAAGGTATTTATGATCCCTGTTGTGCCACCTGGGCTGGAAGCAAAATTCAACCTCATGGAGTCTTACACTGTACACACCCAGCCCAGTCTTCAGCTAAGATCCTGAAGAAAGACCACTGGGGTTCTCCTTTGTATGACACCCTCTTCCTCTATTCTCTGGTACTCGACTTAAATTATAACCACTGCAGCAGTCCTCAGCCTCCTCAACTCAGCAAGACCACTCTGAAACTTGGGATCCCTCCCCCTTCATTGTGGCAGAAAAGCGCTCTCAGGAGGAACACAAGGGCAATAGTAGGTGATCACAAGTCGATGTTGAATCTCACATTATGGTTATTCTTCTCTCAAGCCTCAAAAATCTGAACCTGCGCAATGCCTGAAAAGAGTTGCTTCATGTGTTTTGTCCGGTTTTATAGTTGTTTTCAGCAGAAAGGCACATTTAGTACCACTTACTCTAATAAGGGCAGAGGCAGAAGTCTCATTTCCACACTATTACTTGTAAGACATTTCTTTACCTAAATTCCAAATACTATCACTTTCTGCTTCTTTTCTCACACGTTTACTGAGCTATATTAGTATCAATAACTTTTTATGGCTTCTAAATATTTTACCGCTTCTGAAGTATAACACATCCCATTCCTCAATAGTTGATTGTTTTCTATTCTCTCTGTATATGCAATCCTTGGATGTCTTGATTAGTGTCATCAATTTGTGTTTATATCCCCTACCCATTGCCCAGACTTCTAAAGTTCAGACTTGCAGATGAACCTGTGTACTTTATTTTCCAGTTGAATATCTAATACTCATGCAAATTGAAAAATCTAAAATGAGATTTGTAATGTCTCCCATTTACCCCTGATCAACCAAACAAAAACAAAAAATCAAAACACAACTGACCATGTTCACTATTACCATCCACCCTTGCCCAAGCTACCCCATATCCTCCACCTGGATTATTACAATAGTCTTCTATCTGCTACTGCTACTTCTACTCTGTACAAACAGAAGTAATAATAGGCCTTTTAAAGTATATGTTTGATTTTATCAATCTTCTGCATGAACCCCTCTAAATGGCTGCCCATTTCACTAAAAATAAACATCAAAGTTCTTACTTTGGGCCATAAAACTTGGCATGACTTAGACCATTTTTACCTCTCTTAGCCCTTGTCTTTACTCACTCAGCTGTAGCAATGCTGGAATCTTTGCTCTTCCTGAGACAGAATAATTCTCGTCTGTCATCAGCTCCTTTGTTTTTCTCTATACCATGAATGCTTCCTCTGTATATGTCATAAAAGTCATGGCCTCAATTCTTTGACGTTAGTGCTCAAATTTCATCTTGTCAACAAATACATCCCCCAATCCACTATTTGAATATTTCCTTACAAAACTTCTCATCTTATTTAACATGCTTAATTTTCTCCAGAGTACTTTACCTCAATATTATATTAATAAGTTTATTTCTTTATTAATTGAGATCCTCCTCTAATTAGAACTGTAGATTCATGAAGGCAGATATTTTGTCTCTAATGTTCACTGCTGTATCCATAAATAATGTTGAATGAATGAATGGAGCAATAAATGGAAAGTGATTATTAACCCTAACCCCAAAACAGTTAACTAGTGGGTTTATTATAATAATGTCATTGGTTGCCCTTCCATGAGAATAATAATAAATAAGCAAGAAGACAGAAATATGTGTAAATATGATAAAGACTAAATGCCACAATAATTATATAAGTATCCTGAAATCTCTTCTTTAAAGGTTTTGTCTCTAAATACAACAGTAGTTGGTAAGGCCACAAATGTTTATTGAATGATTGCTATATTGCAAGAATTATACTGGTTGCTGGGATACAGTGAATGGCACAACTTGAATGTTTGCCATCACGGAAAATACTATCTTCTTGAAAAGACAGTCAAAAAGTAATAAAACTTATTTTTAAGTAACAATCAGTATTCTAAATAAAATAAAGCTGGTAATATGAGACAAATTAATTGGGGTTTTGTTGGAATGACCAGAGGAAGATTCTCTGGTGAAGTGACATTTTAATTTAAGCCCAAAGGGACAAAAAGGAAACAGCTATTTGAAGATATGGGTGCTATAATTCTAAGTGTATGGCAAAGTTTCTGTGAAGACTTTGAAACTGACATGAGCTGGCGTGTTAAAAGGAATGGAAAAAGGCTGGGGAATTCTGAATCTCATGATAAATAGGGGCAGCTAGGGCAGATGAAGTTAGAGAGGCAGATTTGGGACAGGTCATGTAATATCTAGTGAATCATGATAAAATATTTGAATTTTAATTGATTGCAATGGGAGGTTATTGAACTGTTTAAAAAAGCGAAATTGTGTTATTTGATTTATGATTCAGAAATTGTGTCCAGGCTGATATCGAGGAGAGGGACTATAGAAAAGGACAAAAAAAAGACACACCATTTAAGAGACTTACAGTAGTCTAAACAAATAGCTTAAACTGAGGGATAGAAGTAAAGATGGATTTAGAGATAATATTACATGTAGAGATAAACAACTTGCTGCTGATTGGTTGTGGGAGCATGGAAGAAAATTGGAGGAATAAAGAATGACTTCTTTATCTTTGCACGAGCATCTTTTGAGGTGACACTGAGAATGGTAAATTTTTGATAGAAGGGCATGGATTTGGTGGGGTTAAAAAATATGTTTCAATTTTTATAGGCCTAGTTTTAAACTTGAGATATACACTAAATTTCCAAATACAAAAGCAAATACATAGTAAGCTATTGTTGGGAAGCACAGCAGTATAAATTCAAGGCATCAGCATATATAAGGCTTTTAAAGACATTGAACTGGATGAAATCATGGAAGAACAGGAGGTAGATATAGGTAGCTAGATAAATAGAGATATACAGATAAATAGAGATAGATAAATAGAGATAGATACAGATATAGACATATATGTGACGATGAAAAGTAAGAAGATTTGGGGCTTACTTTAACAATAGACAAAATGGTAAAAAGAGGTGTTCAAACACTGCTTTCAATTTATTTACAGACTAAAGAGTTAAATATGCATAGAAAACAAAAATAAAAATTAAAACTGCAATTATTGATTAATAAGGCATTAACATTTCCCTTATTGGAAGTCATACTTGACAGATGAATAAATGCTTAAGTTAGATCAAAGCAATATCTCAATTCCTTATTATAATAACTTGTTTTTGAAGTAAATATTTTCACAATATTTAATATGAAATATTTTAGTATTCAACCTTACAATTTAGTGTTTATTAAGCCAACCCTCAAAGCATCAGTAATAATAAATATTAATTTAGCAAATATGCTATGTAGAGATGAGGTAGAAATTAAGAGCATAAATTTAAAATAATTAAAAAAGCATGACATTGGTAGTATAATAGACAAATCTATGGGCCAAAATCAGAGGAAAGAAGCAGATACAATATTGTCATAATATTCACTAAACTTTATTGCAATTAAAATGTATAATTTTAAGTTACAGATATGCCTATTTATGGCAACTCTATGCCAAAATAAATATAAACCAAAACTTGTAAAAACACTAGTAAAATATATGTACACAGTGATTTTCTACGTATAATAAAAGCTGGAAGGTTCTGCATGGATGTAGGATGCTGGAAACGTTTCACAGGCTTGTCTGTCTTACACATTGAACAAATGACTAACAATGATGGCCTTGTTAAGTTCATGTATTATAATTGGCCTAAGAAAATATTCCTTTTTATTTTTCTAGCACTGATGTTGTTTTCACATAACATCCGTGTAAAATTACTTATATTTGAAATGCTTTCCTTCTACATTCAAATGTCAGGTTATTAAATTTCTTTTTTATTTCTCTGTGAAACAGGCTGGTTTTCTATTGTGTAAAAATGTCACAGAACAGCTGTGACCTTATCGTTTGGAGATGACTGGCACAATGAAGTGTCAGAGCAAGTGAAAATGCCATTCTCTGATGAAGTGAGCTGCTTCTATCACATTAATCATTTGTTTATAATGACTAACACAGGTGTAGAATGTTGAATATAAGCTAACTAATCAAATTACTATTTACCGTGATGTTCTTCATTACAAGGAAATTAGGAAATAAATTAAAGATGCAGTTAGGTCACTATATGTCACATAAATAAAAAAGCTAGGTTATTCACATGGGTAGAACTATGGGCTGATTCTAAGCCAGAATCTATTTTTATCATACTATGAATCTTTGAAACATTTTTATTTCTTAGTAATTTACATTTATTTTTATGTTAGAAGTAATAATTGAATTTTTAGCTTATAGATATTATTTAGACTTTCCTTTTGATTTAACAACAAATAGAGCACTTACAGCTATATTTAGGAAGTAGGAGTAGTATTTAGGAAGTAGGAGTAGTATTTAGGAAGGTACACCGAAACGTATTTCCACAAGAGGATTTATTTTCTATTTATCTCAAATCCTATTGATAAGTGACCCTGCTTTTAAAACTTCATGTATTCAAGCTCGCCAATTTTTCTATTGCTTTTAAGAGTGTGTATCCACAGCTTCTAGTAGCTTTACATTATTTGCAAACGTCATTTTTAACAAACCTGTGAAGAAACCATGTGGTAGAGTTTGAGTATGTTGTCCCGCCAAAGCTCATGTTGAAATCTGATCCCCAATGTGGCAGTGTTGAGACTGTTTGGGTAACAGGGGATGGATCCCTCATGAATAAATTAAGGACCTCCCTGCAGTGGGGGTAGTTAGTGAGTGACTTTTCATTTTATTAGTTCCCATGAGAGCTGGTTCTTTAAATGGACCCTAGTACCTCCCCTCTCTGTGTCTTGCTTCCTCTCACCATGTGATCTGCTTGTACCTGCTGGCTGCCCTGCTGCTTTCTGCCATGGATAGAAGCAGCCTACTATAGATGCAGTCTATGCCAGATGCAGCTATCCCAGAATCATGAGCCAAATATACTTCTTTTCTTTATAAATTACCCAGTTTCAGGTACTCTATTATAAGCAACAGAAGCAAATTAATACACTGTGAGTAATAAATAAATGTATCATGACTTGAATTCTACTTTGATGCTCTCCATACCTGCTTTAATATGGAATTCTTACTGTATTTTTATTAAAATTAAATAAATTGTATCAGTGGTTTTAATATATCTACAATTCCTATTACTTCAAAATACAGTCAGCACTCCATATACACCATTTTACGTCTACAGATTCAACCAGCTGAGCATGGACAATATTTGGGGGAAAAACACAATAAAAAATAATAATACAACAACATAAACTAATACAAATAAAAAACACAGTATAGCAACAATTGACACAGCATTTGCATTGTATTACGTATTACACGTAATTGAGAGATGATTTAAAGTATATGGGAGGATGTGAAAAGGATATGTGCAAATACTATGCTATTTTCTATAAAGAACTTGATCAGAGAATTTTGGTATGCACAGGGGTCCTAGAACCAATCCCTCTGGAATACTAAGGGATGACTGCAGTAACAAACATACTTTCTGATTTTGAAAATATAATGACATTTTTAAAAGTATAAATGTGAGTATGCATAAAGCGCATCAGGTCACACTTAAGGATTGAAAATTTGTTTATTCAACATTTGAAACATTTGAAGAGATAATTTCCATCATGTACATAGCACATTTTCTATTTACTTATAAGCAAAGAGCAAATTTGAAAAAAATAAAAGATATTGTTGTAAACTAATGTTTCACGTAAAGAAAAAAATCACCCAACTTCAAATATTAAGAAAGCTTATTAAATTTAATTTCTCTAACATTTCTCTTATATCAGATCTGGTGACAGAAGTGGTATTTCATGTAAAATTCCATTGACCCCCAACAACATCAGGTGGTCAGACGAGGTACCCACAGAACAAAATTGTGCTCACTGCTTTCTTATTTGTAACTGGAGTTTGTGGGTGAGTTTTTTTTCTCAGATTTCAAGCTTCACTAATTTGTCTTCTGAGCTCCCTGAGTTAATTTGAGCAATATTTAGAATTGACTGGGTTGCATCCAGGATTAAATTGAAGTTGATAATTAACTGGATTGGATTCAGTTGGAGGTCTTGAACCTTGGGCAGGTACCTTTTTTGATAATGAATTCATCTCAATCCAAGGAGTCTGGCACTCCACCTTCTGAGACTCCAGCTAAATTTATGGGCCTAGTACATGTGCATTTTTAGGAAAATGGGTTGGAATTAAGATGGCCACAAAGGGGGAGTTTTAATTTGTATAAAATTGTTTATTTGTGAGGTATATTAGAAAAAAGGAAATCAAAACCCTGCAAAAATAATGGAATGCTTCTTTAATTCATATGCAGATGCATGTAATAGACAAAACAAATCAAAAAGTGCCTCCTTAAAAGATTCCTTACAGAAAGCAAATAGAAAGCCTAAGCAGCAGACTACAAGAGGAAGGAGGACTCTACTCTGAATAAACTAAACACAACTGTTCCCTCACTTTACCTGTCTCTTCCTAAATATTCAGAGTCCACTAAACCTTTTCCTTGACTATCCTTACACCCTGAAGATGATAAAAAAAATAAGTTAGACACATGCCGTACAATGTAAGATCTTTTGATCAGCCAGGCCCTCCTTGCTGTAATCACCTTTACTCCATGGTCTAAAACCTGAGCTTAGGGTCATTGCGAAGGACAATCCTAACACAAGAGGAAATCCTCAAAAATTAACTGAGGAATTTAGAATACTCATAGGAGCAAATGATCCTGGACTCCTTGAACTTTACCAATTTACCCATGTGATATTGGGGCCTGGCAAAGCTCTAAAATGGATGGCGGCAGTGGGGTGGTACAAACCTAAGAAGTATGTTCAAGACCCCTTCAAGACTTCCTTACAATAAGGGCCAAAAGGAGCTAGAAAAATTGCTGAAGACATTTATATTCAAGTCCTATGATTTTGGAAGCAAAAATTGATTGGTCTATCACACAATCTTGCAAACAATAACAAAAGATGAATCAGTTTCACATTTTATAATTTGCTTAAAAACACTGTTAAACATTCTGGGCTCAAAATAAAGGAAGAAAAATTTTCTGCTGTGACTGAAACAGCATTAACTGTGCTATTTAAAAATGAACTTTATTCTGAACTTAGCAGTTTGATTAGAAAGCAAAAAAGCATATACCAGGATAGGTAGTTACAGATATTACTGAACTAGTGGACTTAGCTACTCAGGTGAACACTCAAGAGGATTCTAGAGCCAAAAAAAAAAACAAAAACAAAAAACAAAACAAGAAGCTAGCAAGTTTATATCTCTCCAACTACAACAGTTACAGGGCCAAGACCAAAGGGCCCTTCTCATTTTTATTTCGAATCACAACCAAAAGGTCTGTATTAGTCTGTTTCTGTTGCTTATAAAAAATACCTGGAACTGGGTAATTTATAAGAAAAAAAGAAAATATTGCTTACAGTTTCAGAGCCTGGGGAATCCAAAGTCCAGGAAACACATCTGGTTAGGGTCTTCTTTGGTGGTGGCTTTACAGCAATGCAGGAGTCTCACATGGCAGAAAATGGCAGAGCAGAAAGAGAGAGAAAGGCTCATGTGCCCTTCTTTAAAAGCCCTCAGAAACCATGCCCTTGACCACCATTATTAATCCATTCACGATGGCTTGGTTCTACAATTTAATCACTTCTTCGAGGCCCCATCTCTCAAATACCGTAATAGGATTTCCTATCCTCAGCAGCTGAAGTGGAACTTAAGCTTCTTATATGTAAGAAACTTGAGGAAGACAATTCAATCAATCCACAGCAAGGCCCTGGAACAAGAAATATTTTATCCTGAGCTTTCTGCCTTTATTGAAAACAACCAGGACAATGGAAAAAGAATTGCCCACTATTGTATCAGTCCACCAATAAGCCTCCTCCCTTTAGGCCAACTGTTTCCCCACTGGAGGGAGCCAAAGAGATTTTTACTCTCCTGATACAATCAACATTGATGAGGCTCTGAGAGATTCTCTGGTAAATTACTCCCTGTAATTCTCTTAAATAAACACAGAGGAACAAGACACAAAATTAGTGGGGAAACTTGTACGGCACTGGTGGTTACTGGAGATTACTTACCTACCATATACCCCACTTTTATAAGCCAATAAATCCCTCAGAGTAAAAAGGTTATATCTATGGTGGTGGTTTTGAAACAAGTTCAAGAGGTTTTCTTATCTGAATCCATTCAATTGACTTTGGGGCCATTTTCAGAAAAATATATCTTTTTACTGCTCCAGTAATCTTGCTAGGGCAAGACTTACTTTCAAACTGAAAGGGCATATAAAATTCTTAGAGGGAGAAATAATTTTAGAGGTTCCTGATTTTCCTAAACCAGAACTGTTATGCTCTCTACAGGTAGAAATTGATAAGATCATAACTCAGGTCTGTAATACTCCTGACCTTTCTAAAATACCTGAAAGTTTACGGGCCTTTTCCTTATCTTGTATAGAAAGGATTAAAAGCATGAAACCTATAAAGGTCCAAGTAGATTATTCTAAACCTTTGCCTAAATTAACCTGATATCCACTAAAACCTGAAACAATTCAAGGGCTCTCACTAATTTTAGAAGATTTAATTAAACAAGAAACCATAATTCTGTGTACCGGTCCTTGTAGCACACCAATCCTCCCAGTTAAAAAAAAAAAAAAAGAAAAGAAAAGAAAACCACACAGATAGACAGAATTAAAGATTTTTTCAGGATTTATATTCAATTAATAAAATTGTAATACCAAGATTTCCTAATAACTTATTATCTAATGTGCCTGTTGATTCAAAATGGTTCATGGTAACAGACATCTACTCAGCTTTCTTTAGCATTCCAATTCATAAAGAGTCAATACTTATTTGCTTTTGCTTGGAAAAATCACAAGTACCCCTGGACTGTAATGCCACAAGAGTTTCCTGAAACCCCTTCATATTTTTCCCAGGCGTTGCATCACGACTTAATAACCCCTCAGTTTCATTGAAATCCTACTCTAATTCAGTGTGTAGATGACTTGTTATGCTCTCCCACTAAAGAGTGCTCTAAAATGAACTCAATTTACCTTTTATGGCAACTCCCACATACAGGTCAGAAGCCTTCAATGGAACACCTTTAGTTTTCAATAGAAAAAGTCCACTATTTGGGACTTGACTTGACTGCTGAAGTGATTTCCCGCTCAACTGAGTGAATAAAAACTATTCAAAGTTTTCCTCGATAGTCAACCAAAAGACAATTCAAAGGTTTTCTTGGACTTTCAGTATATTGCAGATCCTAGGTCACAAAATTTTCTGTGATGGCCTCTTCATTGTATGACCTCACTAGAAATGTAGTGCCAAAGCCTTTGTTTTGGGAAAGCAATCATGAGCAGGCTTTTAAACAAATGAAATTGTCCTTACAATAGCCCCCAGGTTTAGGAGTTCCAAATTACTCTAAGCCTTTTACCTTGCTCATTCATAAATGTAAAAATCAGGCATCAGGGGCGGAGCTGGCAGGGAGAAGCAGGTACCTTGGTCTCCTTCCCTCTCTCACCTGGCCTTCTGCCTTCTCCTCCCTGCAGCCTGACTGAAATCGTGTGATCCCTGAAGTTCTGGGGCCATTGCTGTGTGGGAGAAACATCACTGTTGGAGGCTGCAGCTCCAGACAACAGCCACAACATCAGGAGCAGGAATGATAATAGCAGCAGCAGTGGCCTCCCCCACACTGCCCCATCCCTGGAGGTGGAAGGAGGAGGCAGTGGCAGCAATGGCAGCTGACATGGCTGGACTAAACAGGTCACCTGCAGGTATTTTATGCATGGGGTTTGTAAAGCAGAGATAACTGTCTTTACTTGAACAACCTCTCTGACAGTTTGTAGGGTGTGCTGTACAAGTATTTTCAGAGCGTACTTTATTTACACAGACCACTGCAGATATGAACATAGCAAGCCATTGAAACAGGAAGTGACTGCTACAGATCTAACTGCAAAATTATCCCTCACTACTTCCTCAACTCTCTCATCAGTAGTTGGACCACTTGCTGAAATGAATACAGGCAAAGCTGAGTCAAGAAATTCAAACTTTGCAACTGTAGGAGCAGGTTCAGAGGACTGGATGAATGCCATTGAGTGTGTTCCTGAGCAACCTTACCATGGCCATACTGACCTTTCCTGCACCAAAGCACCCCTGCAGGGATCAGTGACCAAGGAAGAATCAGAGAAAGAACAAATCACCATGCAAACAAGGAAGCAGCTTTTCACCTATGCTGCAGTGGGAAAGTACCAATTTAGGGAGAACTGTGTGTATCTCCATGGAGATTCATGTGATAAGTATGGACTGCAGGTCCTGTACCCAACGGATGCTGCCCAGAAAGTACAACATATAAAATCTTGCACTGAGGCCCATGAGAAGGACATGGAGCTCTTGTTTGCAGTGCAGTGAAGCAAGGACATGGTATGTGAGATCTGCTTGGAGGTGGTCTATGATAAAGCCTACCCCAGTGAACACCACTTTGGGATCCTCTCTAACTGCAACCATACCTACTGTCTGAAGTGGATTCACAACTGGAGGAGTGCTAAGCAATTTGAAAGCAAGATCATAAAGTCCTGACCCGAATGCTGGATCACATTGAACTTTGTCATTCCGAGTAAGAACTTGATGGAGGAGAAAAAAGAGAAGCAGAAACTCATTCAGAAATACAAGGAGGCAATGTGCAACAGGGCCTGCAGAAATTTTGATGAAGGCCGTGGGAGCTACACATTTGGAGGGAACTGTTTTTACAAGCATCCATACCCTGATGGCCATAGAGAGGAGCCACAGAGCTGGAAAGTGGGAATAAGAAGGTGACACAGGATCCAATGAAGGAACCACTCTTGGGATCTCATTGAGGAGAGAGAAAACAGCAACCCCTTTGACAACAATGAAGAAGAGATTGTCACCTTTGAGCTGGGGGAGATGTTGTTTACGCACTTAGCTGCAGGTGGGATGATGAACTGACAGACTGTGAAGATGAGGGGGACTTGTTTCATGATGAGTTGGAAGATTTTAATGACTTGGATTTGTAGCAACTTTGCATGGCATGTGAACTGCTCTACTGAGCTTCAGACAATATCCACCCGCTGTGGTGGTGTGGCACTGTCTGTGTTTCACTCCTAGGCAGGCCTATCAACTCCAGGTGCTGTCATAATAACTTCTACCTATGGCCTGGCTTCTCCATCCCTTACCTTTCATCAAGGAATGTGCTGTTTTCTCTGTTTAAAAAAATTACAAAAATAAATTTTAAAGTTAGTTTTTTTATAACATGAGTTTAACTATCAAATAGTGTAGGTTTGATGCATCATCTGTTTCTGAACAGATTGCATTTATAGAATTTAAACACTCATTTAGAGGACCCCATGTTCAAAAATAAAAGCCTTAGCCCTTCTTTGAGGTTCCAGGATAGGGATGATGAGTGAAGGGACCTAATCTGGCAAGTAAAGTTCTGCTACAGATGTAGGGGGTAGATCCTTGAGGTTTCTGGTGACATCTGCACATCTATGTTTTATATCTGTTCCCTATTCTATAAACCACATCATGTGTACTTGGTCTATGGTTTTGGTCTATCAGTGGAATAAAAAGTTTTTTTTCTGAGAAGATAAACAAAATAGACAAACCTTTAGCTAGACTAACTAAAAAAAATAAATTAAAAAAAAAAAAAAAAAGAAGAGGGAAGACCCAAATAACAAAAATCAGGAATGAAAAGTGAGAAATTACACTGGTACCACAGAAATACAAAGAATCATTAGAGACTATTATAAACAAATGCATGCCAACAAATTTGAAAACCTGGAGGAAATGGATAAATTTCTGGACACAGACAAACTACAAACACTAACCAAGAAGAAATAGAAACCTGAACAGACAAATAACAAGCAATGAGATTGAAGCAGTAATCAACAGCCTCCAAACAAAGAAAAGCCCAGGACTGATAGCTTTACTGCTGAATTCCACCAAACTTTTAAAGAGGAATTGATACCAATCTCTTCAAACTATTCCAAAAAAACTGAAACTGAGGCCACTCTCCCAAACTCATTCTATGAAGTCTCCATCACCCATATATCAAAACCAGACAAAGATTCAACAAAATAAGAAAACTATAGGCCAATGTCTTTAATGAACAGAGATTCAAAAATTCTCAAAATATTAGCAATCAGAATACAGCAAAACATAAAAAAAAATGTAAACCTTGATCAAGTGGGATTCACCCACAGATGCAAGGATAGTTTGACATACACAAGTCAATAAATGTGACATGCCACATCAACAAAATCAAGGTCAAAACTATATTATTATTTCATTAGAGGCATAAAAAAAAAATCA
Organism: Cynocephalus volans; assembly: GCF_027409185.1. Classification (NCBI taxonomy): domain Eukaryota; kingdom Metazoa; phylum Chordata; class Mammalia; order Dermoptera; family Cynocephalidae; genus Cynocephalus; species Cynocephalus volans. The sequence goes on from NC_084466.1 coordinate 27,607,895, forward strand.
TTTGACAAAACTCAACATCCCTTCGTGATAAAGACTCTCAGAAAATTAGGTATAGAAAAAAGGTATCTCAACACAATAAAGCCACATATGACTAATTCACCATAATAACATCCTGTATGAAGAAAGCTGAACGGAATAGGACAAGGATGCCCACTCTCAACATTCCTATTTAACATAACGTTGGAAGTGCTAGTCAGAGCAATCATGAAAGAGAAGAAAAGGGCATCTAAATCAGAAAAGACAAAGTCAAATTCTCCCTGTTTGCAGATGACATGATTCTATACACAGAAAAAACTAAAGATTCTTGAAAAAAAAAAACAAAAACTCTCAGAGCTGACAGATGATTCCAGTAATGTTGCAGAACACAAAATCAGCATTCAAAAATCAGTAGTTTTTATACTCCAACAACGAATTAGCAGAAATATAAATAAAGAAAGAAAGCCACATTTATAATAGTTACCCAAAAATCAAAATAAAATAAAATATGTAGGAATAAATTTAACTATGGAAGTGAAAGATCTCTACTACAACTAAAAGTCACTGCTGAAAGCAATTAAAAAGGACACAAAAAGATGGAAAGATATGCCATGCTCTTGGATTGGAAGAATTAACATTGTGAAAATGTCCACACTACCCAAAGTATCTACAAATTCAGTGCAATTCCCATCAAAATGCTAATGAAATTCTTCACAGAAATAGAAAAAGCAATCCTAACATTTATATGGAACAACAAAAGACCCCAAATAGCCAAAGCAATCCTGAGCAAAAAAGTAAATGAATAAAGCTTTAAGCATAACACTACCCAACTTCGAATTATACTACAAACCTATAGTAATCAAAACAGTATTGTACTGGCATAAAAACAAACACTCAGACAAATGGAATGGAATAGAGAACCCAGAAATTGCCCTATATACTTACAGACAGCTGATCTTTGACAAAGGCACCAAGAACACACATTAGAGAAAATATGGGCTCTTCAATAAATGGTGCTGGGAAAACTGGATGTCCATATGTAGAAGAATGAAACTAGACCCATACCTCTTGCCATGTACCAAAATCGACTCACGATTAAAGGCTTAAATATAAGACCTGAAACTATAAAACTCCTAAAAGAAAACATAGGAGAAACACTTTAGGAAATAGGACTGGTCAAGGAATTTATGAATATGACCCCCAAAGCACAGACAACAAAAAGAAAAATAAACAAATGGGATTATATCAAACTAAAAAGCTTCTGCACAGTGAAATAAACAATTAACAGATTGAAAAGACAGTCTACATAATGGGATTATATCAAACTAAAAATAAACAAATGGGATTATATCAAACTAAAAAGCTTCTGCACAGTGAAATAAACAACAGATTGAAAAGACAGTCTACATAATGGGAGAAAATAATTGCAAACTATGCATCCAACAAAGGATTAATATCCAGAACATACAAGGAACTGAAACAAATTAATGGTTAAAAAAAAATGTAACACAATTAATAAATGGGCAAAGGAGCTGAATAGGTTCTTCTCAAAGGAAGACATACAAATGGCCAACAGACACATGAAAAAATCTATTAAGCATCAGGAAAATTCAAATCAAAGCCATATTGAAATATTATCTTACCCCAGTTAGACTGGCCATCATCAAAAGACTGAGTCTAACAAATTCTGGCAAGGATGCAGAGAAAGGTGAACTCTCCTACACAGGTGATGGGACTGTAAATTAATGCAGCTATTATGAAAAACAGTATGGGGGTTCCCCAAACAACTACCGATATAACTGCCATGTGATCCAGCAATCCCACTGCTGGATATATACCCAAAGACATGAAAATCATTATGTCAAAGAGATACATGGACTCCCATGTTTAACACAGCTCTATTTACAATAGACAAGAGTTGGAACCAAACTAAACATCCATCGATGGATGACTGGATAAGGAAAATATAGTATATATACACACAGTGAAATACTATTCTGCCATGAAAATGAACAAAGTTCTGCCATTTGCAGCAATATGGATGAACTTAGAGAAAATTATGTTAAGTGAAAGAAGCCAGGCACAGAAAGAGAAATACCACATAACCTCACTCGTAAGTGGGAACTAATAAAACATAAACAAATAGAGAAAGAAAGATACAACAATCACAATAATTCATTGAACTTTCAAAAAGAGAGAACAGAACTGAGCCCACCACAGGGGGAAAAGGAGGAGGACAAGGTATTAGAGAGAAATTGGTAAAGGGCCACAAAAAATGATTATGTTGTGTAATGTTGAATATATCAATTATCCTGATTTGAGCATCACATATATCAAACAAGTATTGATTTTCAATGTTGTATCCAAACAGATGTATATAATCACATCTCAATAAAATAAATAAAAAAACACCCATACTTAAAAAGAAAACAAAGCAATCGGACATTAGGAGTTCTTATTCAAGAACACAGGGGAGAATATAGGCCGATAACTTATTATATCCTAATTGTTCACAAGCAATAAAGTTGGCAAAAGCTTTATCTGAGCTGGTTTTAAGGAATCAACTTAGTTTGCAAGTCCATCTTCTGAGGAAATTCTATTAAAATCCAACTAAACTCAGCATTTTTCATCAAATAAACTAACGTTTTATGAGATTCTTCTCCTGTCTCCCTTTCATCTTCATCTAAAACACTGCAACCTACTTAACCCCGCTACTCTATTACCTCTGCCTGACACTCCTGAGCATCCCCATTCTGTAAGTGTTGTATCAGAAATGATGGCCCCACATGTCAGTTTATGAGCTATTCCACTGGATAATGCTTAGTTAATACTTTCTGTTGATGGGTCCTATGCCAAAAACTCAAAAGGAAAATGTCAGACAAGGTAGGCTCTCAACACCCAAAATGAGTTGATACAGAAGGGTAATCTTTGTTAATTTTAGTCGGCCTAACCTGCAGACCTTTTTGCTCCCTCTCAAGCTTGTCATACAGCTAAGAACAAGTCAGTAAATATTTATAAGGAAGCGATTGCTTTTAGAGTAGTACACGATTTTGTCATGTTACAAAAACAACAAGCCATTTCTCACTTTTAGTGGGTCCCCCATAAAAATAGACTCCAAGTAGACAACACCTCTCTGTTACACTGTTCCTGTCACAGATTACCGTTATTAAGTTTCAAGCTCATAACTGTAAAACTGAACCTGAATATCAAGGGAACCCACTAGCAGATTTTTATGCTAAATTAGCCAGTGCTGGAAATGTTAAGATATACAATCTGAATAAACTCCATATGATTGATCCAAATCAACTCCCTTATGATGACCTACGTAATATCAAACAGTGCAATGCACATGATTTGGAAAAACAAAACTGGTGTCTAAAAGAATGTAAATTGAATAGTAAGTGTGAACTCATAGAGGGCCTGGATGGCCACTTGGTCCTTTCTGAGTCTTTGAAGCTTCCATTTTGAAAAGCTCTGCACTCCCCAACTCATCATGGAACAAATAAAATGATCCAAATTATGAAAAAAATATTGGTGGTATGACTGTTCCAGAATTGCTGAAATGGCGTGTAATCAATGCTTGGTTTGTCAAACTCATAATCCTGTAAAGACAATAAATTTTCAGGTGGTGTATTTTTACCACCTGCTGAGCCATTAGAATATTTAGAGATGAACTTCATTCAGTCACCACCCTTGGTGGGATATCAGTTTGTTTTAGTAATAGTCTGTATGTTTTCTGGTTGGCTAGAGGCTTTTCCATGTAGAAAAGTCAATACTGTGATAATAGTTAAGAAATAATTAAAAAATATGTTATCTTTATAGGGCATCCCTGAATACTAGTGAACTCATTTTGCTAGGCAAGATATAAAACAGTGAAGTAAAGTGTTACAAACACCATGGCACTGCAATAGTTCCTATCATTCTGTCTTCTAGAAAGGCTGAAAGAACAAATGGCATATTAAAACTAAAATTAGCCAAGTTAACTTTGTCAGTTGGGTTGCCTTCACCAAAGGAACTGCCATTGGTTTAAGGGCAACCAGATTCACTTCCACTGGAAAACGTAAGTTGACTCCTTATGAAATAGTCACTGGAAGATCTTTGTCCCTAATAATAGAAATTCACGCATCTCCTGCTCCCCTAGATTCTGATATGACTCAACACTCAAAGGCTTTAATGCATTATGCCAACAAGTATTTTCACCAGGTAATAGAAGCTTTCTGTGATCTACCAACTGAGGACAATCAAACTCTTCATGGTCTTGAACCTAGAGTCTGGGTTTCTGGAAATGACATCAGCTAAATACTGCCTTTGAAACTCTTTGGAAGGGACTATACTAACATTGCACCACCCATACAGAAGTATGGGCCCCTCCAGAACTGCATACCTGTTGGAGACTTAAGATAAAGCTGACCAAAGAAATTTCTCCTCAGAAGCAGACAGCATCCTAGATGCAGATAGCTTTCCCAAGATCATAGATCAAGATTTCTCTGCCATCATAAAAGTCTCATGCTTTTTTCTTTACTTTTCTTTCCTTCCTTCCTTCCTTCCTTCCTTCCTTCCTTCCTTCCTTCCTTCCTTCCTTCCTTCCTTCCTTCCTTCCTTCCTTCCTTCCTTCCTTCCTTCCTTCCTTCCTTTTTCCTACAGGAAAATCCATGGGACCATAATCATAATGACTTCAGCTCTAATTTACGCTGTGGCACAAAACCAGAGCAATTTTTAGGTTTACAGGCTAATACCAAAAAATAAGGAAACAATTCCACTAATGCCAATTTCTCTTCATATTCCAAATTAGAGTCACCCTTGAACTTCAAAGGAAGAGGGGGAAATTATTCTTGATATTGTAAACATCACTGCTACTTGCTTTCCTGAACTGACTAGAAACAATACTCTGACTTTTTGAGTTAATAATCTGATTGTTACCAAATATAGAAAACCTATCAAAGTGATGCTTACAAAATGTATATTGTGCTTTCAGGCATCACACACTCAAGATCTGGGAATTACCTATGTGGGTATAAGTAATTGTTCATATAATGTAAAGAATCCAGTAGGGTTCCTTTTTTCCATGTGTGGTTATGCACCTTTGCAGCATGTTTAAAGGGGCCACAAAAATGTAGATTTCCCACTGGACCTTGTTCAGGAGTTATGCAGATTTACGGGCAAAACGATTTAACTAATCCTTCTTCAAATGAAACTAGATGGCCAACCCTTGCAACTCCCAAGGACCTATATTGGGTCTGTGGAGCATCAGCTTACGCCATTCAGCCTCCTCACTGTTTTGAATCTTGCTATTTGGCTTGGCTCCTGCCTTTCAAATAGCTTCCCTGGAGAGTTTTCATAATAGCTCCTATGGTCAGACATCAAAACTGCCAATAACTGAAATTAGCACCAACCCTGAAGTAGGTGAAGAGAAGCTAATTTCCACTTGAGAAAGATCGAGTGAGGTTCCTGGGGGCTCACACTCAGTGAAAGTGGGAATTTAAAGCTAATACACAAATTGGGAAAAATCTTGACTATTGTAGCCAATCAGATCTCCCGGGGTTTCAGATGGGTAGAAGCCACTCTTCAAGAGGTGGATGATGACATATTCATTGTCACCAAATATAGATTGTTACCAAATGGAACATCATGCCTCTTTAGATCTCTTGTGCTCCATTTGGGAACTTACCTTTGGTACTGAACAAAACTGATTGTTGTACATATCTCTCCCCTGATTTTGTTACTATAGAAAAGTGGCTGATGCTGCTGTTTTCTTAGACACTACCACCAAATGCATCAGGAAAATTTCTCAAGGGAAAGAAACACATGATGTCTGTCCTCAGAGGAGCAACGAACAGTTGTTGTGTAGGCATCTTAAATGGTGGACAACAGGCTTGTGTTTTTCAAGGTGTTCTAATCTTTATATGTCTTCTAGTATATCTCCCAGTTATAACTTGTGTTACCAGGCTAACAATAAAAATGGATACCTGTACAAATCAGGCCATTTTTATAGCAAACTATGGTTTTTAATTGCTTTCATACCTTGAACAAGAACAAAGAGCAACTAGACTAAAATACTTTTGAACTACCTATATTGCTTGAGCTTTGACTCATTTGATTTAGTTTGGTTCATTTCCTAAGAACTCTTGCTTAAGAGTACACTTTCTTTATTTGATATTATCCTCTTGATAGACATCATAGTCCCCCTGGTGCACTGTATTCTCTCAAGTCTTGAGGGATTTGTGTACAGCCATCCATCAAGTATAGTTACTTCAGCTCTATCAGCAATAACTCAAGTAATTGTTCAACTGGTGTGATGTTGAGACTTGTGAACTTTATGCTGAGACCAAAGAAGACTTGTGAATTTTATACCAAGGCCATAGAAAATTTGTGAACTCCACATTGGGATCTAATAAGTCATTTGTGATGGTGACAGAGAGTGGTTTTAAGGAAAAAAATGGGAAAATTGTTAAATCAAACTAAAATTTGTCCTGAGAATGCCTTCATACTTGCATACTTGAGTTTTTACATACAAACCAAAACCTTACTCAGTACATAAACAAATTGAAAACCTAACTTAGACGTGTGCATCTGTAATAATATCTGAGTCTCAGTCAATCACAGTAGCCATACTTCAATCACTTACAGGTGGCCAACTGTTTACACCAGTTTCAAATAAGGCAAACATAAGGCTGTAATCAACCCCGCTGTTTCTGTACCTCATTTTCATTTTCCGTACTTCACTTTCCATTTTCTGTCTATAAATCTTAACTGAATATGTAGCAGCTGTGGATCCCCTCTGAATCTGTTCTTATTGTATGGGCTGCCTAATTTAACACTTTTTTTTTTCTTGTTCAATGTGTCTAAACGTTTTTTATCAGCTTAACTGTAGTGATCTCAATCATGTGTTTACCAATCACTGCCACTACTTGCAGCACACGTGAACAACACATGGATACACAACACATGGACGCAAAGGTACAGCCTATATTCCCATGAGCGCACACTCTGCGAATTATAATTCTTTATAGAAAAAATCAAATGTCACTATGATGCTAATTTATTAATTGTAGGAAAATCTGGTATTCAGGTAATTGATTTGAGAAGTTTATCTCTTCCCAGAGAGCATGGAACAATTGAACATTTATATGCAAAGAAACTGAACCTCAATCTTATTTTTAGACCATACACAAACATAAACAAAAAACACCTCAAAATGTATAATAGACTTCAATGTCTAAATGTAAATACTTAGCCATAATTTTTATAAAAATTATAGAAAAAAAATTACTTTTTAAGATTATGCAGAATGTTCAAAAGTAAAATCTATAAAATAAATATGTGACAAATTGGTCTTCATCAAATTAAAAACTTATGCTTATTGAAAGACACTGTTAAGAGAATGAAACAGGAAGCAATAGGCCATTATAAAATGTTTTCAAAATATGTTGCTAATAAATGACTTGCTATGTAAAAAACTTTCAAAACTCAGTAAATACACAAACAACTCAGCAAAGCATTGGCAAAGGGTTTAAATGAAAACTTCACTAATAAAAATAAACAAATTGCAAATATACCAAAAAAGATGCTTGACATTATTAGTTCTTAGTGAAATCAATTTAAAACCCCAGTGAGATACCACTAAACACTATTTTGAATAGCTAAAATTATAGTTCTGTCAATATTAAGTGTTGATAGGGATGTGTACAAAGTGAAACTCATAGATTTTTGCCGGAGAGCAACATTGTACAGTTACTATGAAAAACAGTGTGATCATTTCTTATAAAATTAATGCATGCTTACCATATGACCCAGCAATCTTACTTCTAGGTTTTAGTCAAAGGTATAAATATGTATGTATTAATTCAAACATCTCTTGGGAATATTTACAGAATCTTTATTCAAAAGTGCCAAAATCTGGAAACAGCTCAAGTGTCCTTCGGCTACTGACTTGGTAAACAATCTACGGCACATTCGCCCAAGGAAATACTACTCAGCAATGAAATATTGACACACTTTCAATACAAGCAACAGCATGAATAAATTTCATACCGGTAATGCTAAGTGAAGGGAAACAGACCCAAAATATTACATATTGTATGAATCCATTATAATGGCTTTCTGGATTAGGCAAAATTTGTATTGACTTTAGTCGAACAATGTGTTTTCAGAAGACCAAGTCAGGGTTTAAGTTATCTACAAATGTGTATTATGGAATTTGGGGCCATGACAGTAATGCAATATATCTTGATTGTACAGTTGCCATTACACAAGTCTATGCAATTGTTGCAATATTACATAACTGCCTGTTAAAAAGTGTGACTGCTTTTGTAAGAAATTTAGAACTAAATAAAATTATAGCAAAAATATATGAGAAAAAGTTGCTATTTAATGAGAGAACCTACATATCTCTTTGAAAAGAAATAAAGACAGTGAGTGTCATGGTGTAGTATATTTCTTTAGAACACTATACCCTAAAAGACTCAGCCTCATAATTAAGAAGCCCTTAACTCTATTATTTTTTCAATTTTCTCTCTTATAATGTTTTCTTTCTCCCATGCCTGCCTTAGGTAAAAAGAGTTTTAATAAAAAGTGGAAATAAAACCCAGAGTCTTAGAGCAGGTTTGCTAGTATTAATTTTATCAAAACAATAATATATCCTTGCTTGGTATATATAAACCTAATGAATGCAAATCATAATGCTTTCCAAAAATGCATTTGGCTAAAACAGCTTAGTCTACTAAGTCACATACTATTTCCATGCCCTCTTTGTCTTTATTTTTAACATAATTAATTTATTTTAAAATTATGTAGCATTTCCCATAATTGGTTTTAGAGTAATGGGAGGTGATAATGTTATTTCTGTAAGATCTTTTAAAACATGCTTCATGATTCTGTGAACAGCAGATCTAAAATGAATACAGATAATTCATTTATTGCTTCTTCAAAGACATACAAAACACTTTACTCAGTTGTATAAACACAGCTGCTAAAATAATGTTTCTGCTTATATCCACACTCTTCAGTGACAGAGATTCTGCATTTGATTGTGTGACTTTCGCTGACCAATTGGACAGCAGCAAATCTAACATACGTAGAAACCTGAAAAATACATGCACTTGGAACTTATCCTTTCTCTTGTGGTTCTTCCTCCGTTTGTTCAACTTCTCTTGGTGAAAATTGAGCTAACTAACTAGATGATTAGAGACCACATGGAGCAAGAATAATCGGTCCCAGTGATGGCTCACTCTAGATCAGCCAGCTCTAACCTATCCTGTTATTTGGCTATAGGTGCTTGAATAAGCACAGTCCAGATCAACAGACAATTTATTTGTCCCCCTATTGTTGATCCACAGAAAATTAGTTAAATAAATGGATGTATTTTTAAGGCACTATGTATTGGAGAGGTATGTCACATAAAAAGCTATTGAACATCAAGTAAGACTAAATGAATTATTGAAACTTGAAAATAGAGATAAATCTCAAAATTAGAATTCTGGGCTGGCCCCGTGGCTCACTCAGGAGAGTGTGGTGCTGGTAGCGCCGAGATGGCGGGTTCGGATCCTATATAGGGATGGCCAGTGCGCTCACGGGCTGAGCGTGGTGCGGACCACACCGTGCCAAGGGTCGCGATCCCCTTACTGGTCAAATTAAAAAAAAAAAAATCAGAATTCTGAGTGATAGAAACACATAAAAGTAATAATTTACAGTTCCATTTATTCAAAATGCTAAAACATGCAAACTAAAATAATAGTAAACTATATACTATATACTATAGTAAACTATAGTGATAGTTCAGTAGTTGCCTGGTGCTGTAGCGTGAATGTCCCCCCAAGCTCATGTTGGAACTTAACCCCCAATGTGGTGATGGAAGCCTGAGTCTTTAAGAGGTGATTGGACTGTTCCCTCATGAATGGATTAATTCATTCATGGAGTAATGAATTTATGGTTTAATGGGTAATCTTGGGTGTGATTCTGATGACTTTATAAGGAGAGTGAGTGAGAAAGTTAGTTCTCTTGCCCAGGAGATTCTTTTGCCATGTGACACTCTGCATTGTCATTGAGAGTCACCAAGATGAAGGCCCTCACCAGATGTATTCCCCAGACAGTGGACTTCACAGGCCCCAAACTGTGAGAAAAAAGTTTGATTTCTTTATAAATTACTCAGTTTCAGGTATTCTACTATAAGCAACAGAAACAGACTAAAATACCTGGTAACTTGGGTGGATGGAAGTATAGATTAAATTGACTCATATTGAAACTTTTGTGAAGAATTGAAATAATGTCATCTTGATTGTGAAGATAGTTTTAAGGTTTATATGTCAAAATGCATCAAATTATACACTTATATATTTGCAGTTTATTTTATCACAATATACCTAAATACAATTGAAAACTATATTGGAAACAAGGAGTGTGAAAATTTGTTACTGAAAGGAAGACAGCCAGCATTTCCATGCATAGAACCACTGTGGAAGGCAATCTACCTGAAGCAAGAAGGAGTCTGGAGATTTAATATAATTTGGGGAAAATGTTCTAAACAAGTTAGTGAACACATTGGTTTGAATGTTAATCTAAGGGGAAGTAAACAATAAGGAAAACTAAAGAGGAATGAAATTTGGAAAATATGACATCTGTAACTCTGAATTTTATGATTATTTAAAAATATGTAATGCGGGGGCAGAATTTTAGTTTCTCAAATAACTTTTGGAACATAAAGCAAAAGGAAGAATTAAATTTCAAAAAATGAATGAATAAATCAATATATGTATCATTGTATTAGTCTATTTCTGTTGCTTATAACAAAATACCAGGAACTGGATAATTTACAAAAAAAACAAAATTTATTTCTTACATTTTCAGAGGCTGGGAAGTCCAAAATCCAGGGTATACAGCTGGTGAGGTTTCTCTTGGTGGTGGCTTACAGCAATGCAAGGGTTAGACATGGTAGAAATAGCAGAGCAGAGAGTAACTAACTTCTCATTTGCCCTTCTTTTAAAGCCCTCAGAACCACGCCCATGATCAACATTTTTAATTCATTCACTAGCGTAAGGAAAATGAAACATTATCAGCATCCCTCAGCTGTTCGGAACCTTGCTGAGCATGACGTAGACTGTTTGATGTAAATACATTAACTGCGTACATGCACCCAGGTATTCCTTGCCTATTGTCTGATGTAATTGCACATGTGCACCCAGGTATTCCTTGCCTATTGTCTGATATAATTGCACATGTGCACCCAGGTGTTCCTTGGTTATCTGACTTAAGTATAAAGGACAAACGGCTCTGATCCACAAGACCCCCAGGATGCCCCCAGGGTCCCACAGGAGGCCCCCAGGGGGCCGCTGATGTTGCTGCTGAGGCTTGGGGCTGAGTTTGCACACCTGAATAAGGCATGTCAACCTTGCCAATGGCTCCCAGGATCTTTCCAAATATCTAGTTCACGACCTGCATATGAGAGGTCTGTGACCCAGTCTGTACAATTGGTTTGAGGGTCTGTGACCCAGCCAGGCAACTAGGCATGATTGTACAATCTAATTACCTCTTCAAGGCGTCACCTTTCAATTACCATAATAGAATTTCCCACAATCAACAGTTATAGTGAGGACTTAAACTTCTAATATATGAACTCTGGGGGACAAAATTCTATCAATCTATAACTTTCTGCTCCTGGCCCCTAAAGTTCATGTCCTTCTCACAGGTAAATAAATTCATTCCATCCCCAGTCTTAACTTGCTTCAACTCAAAAGTGCAAAGTCTTAAAGTCCCATCTATGAAATCTAAACAAGTTATCGAATTCCAAGATACAATGGTAGGACAAACATAGAGTACATATTCCCATTCAAAAAGGGAGAAACAGGCCAAAAGAAAGGCATACAATGCTCTAAGCAAGTTTGAAACCCAGCAGTGCAGGCATTAAATCTTAAAGCTGGTGAATCACATACCTTCACTCCATGTTCAATGTCTTCTGCATGCTGGTGTGGGGTTGGGTCCCAAGTCCCTGGGCATCTTCACTTCTGTGGCTTTCCTGGTCTGAGGTGATGCTTTAGTTTTTGTAAGTTGGCATTGTTCTCTGGTAGCTCTACATGGACTCCATGGAGGTCCCAATCTCACAGCTCCACCAGGCATGGCTCTGGTGGGATTTCTCTGCTGCAACTCTGACTCCACATTTTGGCTTGCCATTGCTCTAGCGAAGGCTGTATGCAGTGAATCGATCCCTGTGACAGACCTCTTCCTCATCCCCGGGCTTTTCCATACATCCTTTGAAACCAGGGTGGAGGCTTCCAAGCCTTCACAACTCTGGTATTCTACCAGCCTGCAGACCTGATGCCCCCAAGGCTTTTGCCTTGCATTTTCCAAAGTTGCAAGTCCAACCACACCTGTGGCCAATTTAGCTATGGCTGTAGTAGCTAAAGCAGCTGGGGTGCTAGTGTGGGGAGCAGCATCAAAGGATGGCCCTGGGGAGCATGCCTCAGGCCTTTTATCCTACACCATTCTGTCTCCCTAGGCCTCTGGGCCTGTAATGGAAGACATAGCTTCCAAGATCTATGAAATGCCTTCTAGGCCTTTTTTTTCCCTTCTCTTGATAATCCTCTTCTTCTGCACTAATCTCCTTAGCCAACAGTTGTACACCATGAATTGTTGTCCTGAGAGCCCTCTTCTTCACTACCACATGGACAGTCTGCACGTTTTCCAAGTATTTATGTTCTGCTTCCCTTTTAAATTCTAGCTTTATGTCATGACTTTGCCACCACAACTCAGTGTAGGCTTTTACAAGTAGCCATGCAGCTTTCTTAACGCTTTGCTGCTTAGAAACTTCTGCCAGATACTCCGATTCACATATCTTAAGTTCTGTCTTCCACAAAGTCCTAAGGCATGGACACAATGCAGCCAAGTTCATTGCCAGTTTACAGCAAGGGTGATCTTTGCCCCAGTCACCAATAAGTCTCTTTTCATTTACATCTGAGACCTCCTTAGTGTGGTCTTTATAGTCCATATTTCCATAGCATTCTGGTTAGCACCATTTAACCAGTCTCTAAGACATTCCAAAATTTCCCTGGTTTTCTTGCCTTCTAAATTTTCACCAATATCTAGCCTTTTTCTAGCCTATTCCTTCAAATTCCTCCAGCCTCTCCCCAACACCCAGTTCCAAAGCCACTTCCACATTTTCAAGTATTGGTTATAAAACACCTCACTTCTCTGGTACCAATTTTAAGTATTAGTCCATTTCTGTTGCTTATAACAAAATACTTGGAACTGAGTAATTTATAAAGAAAATTAAATTTATTGCTTACAGTTTCAGAGGCTAGGAAGTCCAAAGTCCAAGGAATACAGCTGGTGAAGGCCTGGGTGGAGTGACCCAGGGGTCTCACATCACAGAAAATGGCTGAGCAGAGAATGATTAATCTCTCATATGCTCTTCTTTTAAAGCCCTCAGAACCATGCCCATGACCACCATTTTTAATCCATTCACAGCATGGACTTACAATTTATTCACCTCTTTAAGGCCCCACCTTTCAGTTACCATAATAGGATTTCCCACAGTTAGCAGTCACAGTGGGGATTAAATTCCTAATATATGAACTCGGGGGAACTCAATTCAATCAATCTACAGCAATTATTATATATGCATAATTATATGCCATTGGACATTATATGGCAATATGGGAGATTTGCCTCCTTTTTAAAGTATTTTGGTCTGAGATGTGACTATGCTACTCTTAGACTATGTAAATTTCTTTCACCTTGTGAAAGCAATCCGACTCCAGTCACACTTCACTCTTCAGACACACATGCACACACTACAGAAATACACATTAATAACATAGGGAAGAATTCATGAAAAATGTATTTGCCACATTATTGAAGATGTTTTCAGTTAATTTTTGTTTGATAGCCTCCTCCTGCCCCACCTCTGCTATTTTTATAATAAATGCATTTTTCATAGAAAGAGTTTACCTTATCTTCTACAAAAAAGACAGGGTAGATATAAGGTTAGGACAGGAAAAAAATGAAAACTTTTTTTCAATAATTTGAAATTGACTTGATATAACAAGGAGTTGCTCATCCTAGAAACTAAGCTGTTCATAAGGACCCATTCTCCATCACAATAGCCAATTGCTAATTACCTTCTGGCAGGAAGGAATTAGCCCAGGGGATAAGAAATGCAGTTGCCCTGCTTCTTCCCTTCCTTCAAAAACATGGCCCTTCAAAACCAGATGAGGGGAGAAGGGAGAAAAATAGAAATATGTGAATTTCTCCTAAGCCCTATCCCTTAAAACCTACTTTCCATAAAGACAGAATCTCAGATTTAGAGCAAAATTATGTGTGTATGTTTTAAAGAGAGGGAAATAGGGTTTAGTAAAGAGCTATCTTATAACTTAGGTAAATGGTTAAGGAATTTTAAAAAAGTAGTGATTTCATAAGTCTATGCCTGTAGTTAAATGTTCGAAGTCCTTGCCAACTTTAAGAATTTCAGTTTAATATGTGAAGACAATATGCATAAATTGCTTAAGTTGGTTATTTTCTTTAAAATTCTTACATCTTAAAAATTATACTAAATATTCACGCAAAAATGATTTTAAAAAATCATATACCCTTATCTGCCAAATTTATTGTTTCAAAAAATACTATTTTATTTCTTTAATTCATACACATCTCAAAATTATTTTCGGAATCAGATGTCTGATCAATGATATAGTATTTTGACAATGAAATATAATATTATGCAATAAATTTTATAACTGTTAACTCTTTAACAGGAAGTCTATTTTAATACTTGCCCATTTGATTTTTACTAAAATGTAGTTTGAGCTTACTCTAATGCAAATATCACTAATTCCTGGCAAGTTTCGAATAGTTAAGTTGCTTTTAAACATGCAGCTTTAAACCTACTCTATGACATAAAGTAATGCATTACTCACTGCTGTTTATTACATAAAATTAGTCTTGTAAAATATATTTTGAACTTTTGATCAAGGAAAAAAATTACCAAGTAGAGGTCCTGAATTTGCTATTTATTTGGTATACTACCAAAACATGAAAATCCCAAAGGGAAGAATTGAAAATAAAAATTGTTTCAACATTGTAATGTCCATTCGACCAAGGAAAGGAAGACCCATAAGAAATTTTGCACATCCCCAAGCACTTGCAGGAGAATGTGTCAAATGAAACATTTGTCATAAAATCTCATATAAAATTTGTAAAAGAAATAGATGTACAGGACAGAAAAAGCTGTTTGCAAATTCAACAATTGAGATAATTCTCAGGTAATGACGTATAATTTATAGAACTGAGAAGGGTTTTCTCATCTTGCTTACTATTCTTTTCACCAAGGCTCAAAGCAGCACATGACCTGGTAACTGGTGTTTTTAATAAAGTGTACTTTCAGGATTACTACACTTGATATTGATCTTTCCTTGAACTTCCCTTCCCTTTTATCCCAGTATCTTCCACTTCAATACATGGGGGAATTCTTTTTCCCCTATACTCTTGGTAGTTATTAGGGAAAGCACAGACATCTATTCTATCCTGACACTCCTACATTACGAGCTGCCACACATAGCTGTGCAGGTTGTGCATGGCACGATTCTAAGGGGTATTATTCACCTAGACTATGAGGTGACTAGTTTCCCCATGAGTTAAAATCCTCAATTATTTGCCAATTGTTACTAAAAAATTGTTTGCTATGAGAATACAGATTAACTCCAATTTTTGGATATCTAAGCTTTCCCTAGAATATTTTTAGCTTTTGATAGTTCATGATACCCAAACTGGGTTAAAAGTTTTCCTTATTACAGCCTTTATGCTACTCATGCTACAGAAAGTACAAGGTGAAAGATGAGAAGCCAGGCCAGGAAAAAAGAGGTAAAGGAGATAAGTTGACTACCTAGAGGCTCTGATAACTTCTGCAAATATGGAGCCAAAGATTGATATTCTTTCCTTACACATGTGTGCACATGTGAGTGTGTGTGCATGTGTGTAGTTTGTCTTACATTTTCTCCATTTCTTAGTTTGTTATTTAAAAAAAAAAAAAACACTTCCCAAAGTCAAGAGATAAACATGATCCAAACCATAATGCCTGATTCATTCTTCAAGATTTTACTAACTACAGCTAGTGTGGAAGGTATTACTTGATGGGCCGTGAAATTTTTCATATGAACCCTACTGAGAACATGTCCCTCATGCAGAGAGAATTGCTGCACTAGAATATAGCTAAAGTAACCTAGGGGAAAAAATCAAAAAGGCTGATGTAGAAAGAATCCTGAAGACATTCAATTTCCTGTTTCCACTCAGCCTCAGTTTCACCCTTGTCCTATCTGGATACATGGACAAATAAATCTCATTTTGAACTTGAAAAAAAAAAGCACATGACACTTAGCATTTGAACCATTAATTGATTGAAGAAACGAATATAAAACTATATATGGAATATTTAAAGAAAAAGAAATTGAACGATATTCATGAAACAAGAATAGGGAATTATTAAACTTGAATAGAAGACATAATAAGAAGGCTAACTAAAATGATAAAATTAAGAAAAACACACAGATTAAAAGGAAACTTGGCAAAATGAACATAAAGTTAATCAATTGGAAAAGAGAACAGATAAAAGACTACACAAAACGTACGGCAAAGTAAAAGCAGCAGCAAAAAAGAGAAAATACTGAAAATAAGTTAGGTTAAGAAACATGAATGATCGAAGGATATTTAATAGGTATATACAGAGGAAACATATATTGATGATGGAATAATAAATGAATAATTTATGACTGATTATTTTACGGAAATGTTGAAAGGCACAGCTTTTGTTTTGTTCTTTAATTTGGATTGATAACATATAGTTAGTTACAAATGAGACCCAGGATAGTAAATCTTTCATCAAGGATAAGGAGAAAAGGAGAAAACTCAGGCACAAAGTTTAAGATCCAAGCAAGATACTGAGAAATATTTCAATGTAATACAAGATATTTAATATCTTCAATATATATATAAAGAACAAAATAAACAACTTATAGGATTTAGAACAAAGCCCATTAAAAAAATTAAGAACTCACAGAATCTAAAATCTATATAGTAAGTAAAAACAGAAAAAGGAGATTAATATTACAATTTACCAGGTAAATATAAACTAAAGCTATTAAAAACCATTATTTCAAATCACAAGGTTGGAAAAAATAAGAATATTAGACAGATATTGGTAAGAATGAATATAAAATATTCCTTAAGTGTTTCTGAGAAATTAAATTGATACTACTATTTTAAGAGCAATTTATCAGCATCTTGTTAAACTGAAAACATGTATGACCTAAGACTCACCAATTTCACTCAATTTAATGTACTGTTGAAACTGGCACCAGTACAACAGGACACTTACACTTGAGTGTTTATTGTGGCATGGTTGTAGTGGAGACCCTAGAAACAAAGTATATATCCTGAATAGGGGGAATGAAAAAATGAAATATGATATCCATTCACAAAGTTGGATACTTAGCAGTTGAAAGTTATAGTTTATAATTATATAAAAATTAAATTTGATTATAAAATGCCTTATGAGTGGAAAACAAAAGGATGAAAATTATCATATTTTTATAATTTATAAAAAAAAATATACAGTGCTCTGCATCATATGTAGATGTCCAGCCTGTATGTAAGTAAAAACAGAAGGAATTAGATTAACAGAATAAGGTCAGACAGACTCATAACACTAACTGTCTTTAGAACTGGGCCAAAGAAATAGACCTATGGTCTTGAATTAAGCCAGCTTTAGCCATTCATACATATATTTTTGGGGCTCCTAAAACTAGATTTTGATTTTTTTTTCCTTTTAGCATTTTTTAGTATTTTTCTTTAACTTTTACATTTCTGAAAAAAAGAGAGCAAGGTAGATTTTAGTGACAATTTGATTTTTCAGTTAAATTTTCAAACTCAGCTTCTCTTTGTAAAATGAGGCAGGTCAAGGTATATTACAATTGGTATCTCAAGTAGAAATAATAAAATAAATAACCAATTATTTGGTGAATTCAACAAAATGTAGCTTGGAAGTGGATTTTATACTTGTACAATATTGGCTTTTTTATATTTTCTCTATAAAACAGAATTTCACGAACCATGAAGTATAGAAAAAGTGTTCATCGTTAGGTCTTTGTGTTAAAGACTTTAAAATACCCTAGTTTCCAACAAAGAACATACATTTTATCATCCTGCTGAGATCTACGAAGCAGCAAATACGTGCAGAGACTCCATGATAGCAGCAGTAGTTACAACAGTTAAAAGCATAAAGCTACACTTTGCATTTTGGATAAGACTAAATGAAGGACACTGTCTGCCAGTCATTAATTCTGCCTCTATGTGCAGCTTTTGAAACTTATTACATTAAGCTGAACAGTATTTTTAGAAATATAAAAGTAAAAGTAACTTAACCTTGTATAAGGCAGTGAAGACAGAATATCAAATCATTAAAAATAAATAGGCTACTTTGAAACTTCCAACAGAGAAAAGTCCTAGGGAAGTAAAAAACTGTGCTATTATGTCCTACTTCCAAAGAAAGTAAGAATCACAACAAAGGATAAGAAAGCTGAGTGTCTTTCTCTCCTTTCTAAACAAAAACATGCTTTTAAGAACTAATATATTACTATATTTAATGTTCCTGAAAAGTATAACTAAATTTATGATTCGTTAAATCTATGCTATGATTATGATTCTTTTCCATTTCCATTCACATATGTAAGGCCACATCTCTTCATTTATTATGTAGTATTTGATTCACTGAGTAAGGCTTGGATTATTTAGGTGTTCCAGCAATGAAAATCAGATAACAAATTAGAAAAAATCAGGAGAGTTTTATAATATCATTGAAATACAGGCAGTACTGTGAAAATCTGTTGAAACATTTTTGAAGTTGGAAAGGTTACCTTTGACCTGTTACAATTTAATGCACTGAATATGACAAGATCATAGCATCTAAATCAACAAAAACTACAGACATTTATCGGAAACCTTGTCTCTCAGAACTCTTTGTCAGATATCTCTGAAAGATGACTCAGCTGAGAAAAAGAAGCAATAGAGATACTAAAATACAGATTGAGCTAATTTATTGTCATAAGTATATTCCCTTAAGTGCCCAGATTTTCCTGTGGGTACGTTTCTTTGATGTACAAATGAGAATTTCATTCTCTATGCAGAAACATGACAATTAGTGGTTATAAACATTAGCTTACCTAGCAAACATTTATCCTAAATTTAGCACTCTGCTTTGAAGTTTTCTATTTGTCTAATTGCCTCTTCAATGTATAATTATAGCCAGCAGGTGACAATATAGGTGCAGAAATTTAGAAAAAATATATATATTTTTAGAATGTTTAGCCCCTCTTTCCCTTAAGATCATAAGATTATTATGGTAATCAGAAAAATTTTCAAGATGGAGTGACAGGTCTTATCATAAGCTTGAATGTAGACTGTGAGCAAAACAAATAAATAAAAGAAGACTCCTAGTTTTTTGGTCTTGGTAGCTGAGTGAAAGATTGTGCCATTTACCAATGAGGGAAGATTGGGCAATTATGAGACTGGAAGAATGGATCAAGAGGAATTAAATTTGTTTACTGCTCCAGTGCCACTATACATCCAGCCATGCATTCCCTGCACTGCTATTCACACTTCTCATGCATTGCTCTTGGACTATTGGAACCACTTCACATTAAGCAAATTCTTCTGGGGGCATTTAGGGCTGAAGAGCAATAGCCCAATTTCCTTTTCTGCAGGTTTAACAAACTCTATGATTCAATTTACACCATCAGGCCAGGGCTACACTTATTCAAAAACAAATTCTTGCGTGGCTTCTTCCTGTTCTTATTCTGACTCCTAGGGCTTTTTTAGATTACCCATGGCAATATTTTCTTAGTAAGTTTTTTGAATGTGAATTTCCCTCTCAGGATCTTTTTTAAGGGAATATTCAAGTCAATAGAAAAATCAAGACTAATTAGAAGACAAATATAGAAAGACTAATATAGAAAGTATCAGTATAAATGACCTTAAATACTTGGACCTGAATTTATTACCTCGGTAGTAAATGTAAATACAGAAAAACAGAGTATAAGCCACAGTCCTGGGAAACTCCAACATTTAGAGGTGCATTAAAAGGAAGAGTCAACAAAGGAGACTTAGAATGATTGATGAGATACAAGAGTAAAAAAAATGAAGATAATGCACCAGGAAGCTCAAATAACACACCATTGATCATGGAAAAAAGTACTTCAAAACAAAGCAAAAGTATAACTATCATATACTATGATAGCAAAAGCATCACTCTGAATACTTCATTTCATAAAAGGTAGGGAATGATTTGTACTCTTCAGTAGGACCTAAAGGCCAGTGGTTCTAAGGAACTTAGGTAGAAAACATTCTGGAAAGAGAGGATGAGATGAACAAGCAAATGGATGGAATTCCAAAGAACTGCTGTCAATCCCTAGACATAGTAGCATAGTTAAAATCTGTAATGAAATCAATGAATGGCATAATTTTTATTCACTTATTATAAATAATAAAAATCAATTATATATAAATGTAAGAAACACCGCCCCAATGCAGAGTGATTAGTAGGAAATACAAGGAGAGAAGAAAAGATATGTCACAGAAGAGAAAATAATGATCAGTACATGAAAAATAAAAATATTTATATAAAATGATGTCATAAAATGATATACCATTTTCATTCATAAAATATAAGCAAGGATATGATGAGAGATGCCCTGAGGTGTACCATTATTTAAAGATTTTTGACTATTTAGTCTCATACTTTGGGAATCACAGAAATCAACTTTGAGAAAACTGAATATATTTTCTAAATTTTATATTCAAAAATACTTTAACTATTATTCACTATAGCAATATTAAAACTTAAAAAAATAGTTATTAAATATTGATATATTCTCAGAGTAAATATAGACAAGCATTACATCTATGTTTTTTTTCTTTTCAATATCTTCAGATTACTCAACAAAATAAAAAAATAACTACTGTGTAACATAGGCAGATTGTGTATCTGCATGCTGGCTAGCCCACAGCTGAGATCCATAAACGCTTCTTCTGTGGAATTAGAAAATTTCCAGCCTCTGCTTATCTGTACAGGTGTATAGTTTCAACTAGTGTGACAGCAAATTCTCCTAAGTAGGACACAAATCATTATGTCATATTTGTTCTGAAGTACTGTCTTGTAGAGTTTTGGGAGACATATGTGACAGATTTATATTTAGAGTGGAATATAGTGCCCCTGGGATTAAGTCCACCATGGGTGAGGCACCAAAAATTATGAAAAGTTTAACTTTGGAGGAGAACAGTGTTTACAATTGAGGAAAACTATCACACAAACATGACTAGCTCTTGTTAGCGGGGTAAAATGTACAATGGCAATTGAGAGCATTCATGAGAACAGTGATGTAAAGGTTGCAAGCAGTCTGGGCTGAAGGAACTGTGCGTTATTCCTGAGGGAGTTTTAAATACATTCATACTATTCTCCTGAACACTGAAAGATACTAAAGACATAAGGAAACTTCAATACAAGGAAGAGAGCATATAGGATTAAAGGAGGATACTGTTGCTAGGATCTCTCTCATTTGGGGGGGCTTCTAGTAAGATATGTATGACATTTGAGTTAGAATGCATATTTTGTATTTTCCTGAGATCCTGCATTGAGAACATATTCCATTTACAGTAAGTACATAATAGAATTGTGTTGATCACTTCATTTTCACAGAAATATATAGGATAATCTATAGTACAAAAAGAGTTTTTGAAGGAACAAAATGCGAATGAATTCTTATATTTTCACCAAATAACTAGCAACTTCTGTTAGTAATAAAAAAAAATTTTTCCCGAAAAAAACCCAAATGACTTTGTTTGCATTGTCACCAGCTACTAAGTGAAAAAAAAAAATGTATAAATATGTATGTATTTATAAAAAATATATATAAATGTTTGGAAACTGATAAATCTTTGTTGACTAATCCATTTAGGCAAATTTGTTACACTCATATCAGCTTTGTGCACTGATTTAATTTTGTGTCTAAAATTTTTTATACTTTTTTTCCTCAAAATATAAATACTATAAAATGATAGAGCTGTATACCTTTCCAATATATTTCTAGATAATTAATATTAATATTACAATACTATCAATGGAATTAGTGGAAAATATGTGAAATTCACTCCTAATTATAGATTGTAAATTCCATTACTGTTTTTGTTCTGTCATATTTAGTATTCTTTTCACAGAAATAATTAACATAATATATACTTGTAATTTCCTTGAGTAATAATGTGTGGACAAGTAAAATTAACAATAATATTTGTGCAAATCATTTTATTTAATAATTTTTGTATTTTTAGAAAGTTAGGTAAAAAATTACAACATTTGATTTTGAAATGATATGTTATTTCTGTTAAGAATTATTCACTCAAGATCAAGGAAACACCTCATTACTAGGATGAAAACAGGAATTCCACTAAAGACACTTCTATTCAATATCGTACTAGAAGTTCTACCTGGGTCAATGAGCTGTATACACATACTCCTCTACACACACACACACACACACACACACACACACACACACACACACACACACACACACACACACACACACACACACACACACACACATCGAATATATATGGCACACAGATTGGAAAGGAATAAGTAAAACTCTCTAGTCACATATTCATAGATGATGTGATTTTTTTGTATGGAAAATCCCAGAAATCCTCTAAAACTATTTCAACTAACATACTTATTCATCAACCATACAGAACATGAAATCAATATAAAAATCTTTTTTTCTACACACTAGCAATGAAATTAAGTAAAAAATCCCAAACTAATAATAGACCTAAAAAACTGACAAAAGACCTAAATGTCAGTGTAAATGCTATAAAACTCTTAGAAGAAAACATGGGAGTGAATTTATCTTCATGACCTTGTGTTGTCTATATCTTAGACAAAATATAATCACAAGAGATCCCCCAAAAAGATAAATTGGACTTCATCAAAATTTTAAAATGCTTTCCATCAAGTGATATCATCAAGAAAGTAAAAAGACAACCCATAGCATGGGAGAATTTATTTTCAAATAATGTATCTGATAAGAAATGCTATCAGAGTATAAAAAAAATTCCATGACTCAGTAAGAAGACGAATAAATTTAAAATGAATAAAGAATTTGAAAAAAGGGAACATTCCTACACTGTTGGTGGGACTGTAAATTAGTACAACCACTATGGAAAACAGTATGGAAGTTTCTCAAACAAGTACAGATAGATCCTCCATATGATCCAGCAATTCCACTTCTGGGAATATGCCCAAAGGAATGGAAATCATCATGTCGAAGAGATACATGCACTTCCATATTCATTGCAGCTCTGGTCACAATAGCCAAGATATGGAACCAAACTAAATGTCTATTGATAGATGATTGGATAAGGAAGCTGATATATGTGTGTGTGTGTGTATATATATATATATATATATACACACACACACACACACACCATGGATTACTCCTCCTCCATAAAAAAGAATGAATTTCTCCCATTCGCAACAATATGGATGAGCTTGGAGAAACTTATGTTGAGTGAAATAAGTAAAGCAGAGAGGGATAAATACCTCATGTACTCTCTCATAAGTGGGAGATAAGAGATAAAGAAGAAAGGAAAGAAAGACCACAGTGGTGCGTTGGGCTTGAAGAGAGAGAGAACGTACCTAGGAATACAAAGTGGAGAGGTGAAAGGGGGATGGGGAGGGAGGTCAGGGACAATTGAGTGGATAACTGGGTGGGGGCATGGAGTATAATCACAATTTGTGGTAGTGTACATGCTGCTGTTATTGATCTGGCCATCACATCAAAGGCACGAGTGGTGACAATTTGCTTTGTATCCCATGAGTATTCATAACCAATAAAAACAAAACATTTTAAAAAATAAAAAATAAATAACATGAAAATAGAAAAAAAAAGAATTTTAATAGATATATCACCAAAAAACAGATGCAAATGGCTAATAACTTCATGATAATATGCTTAAGAGCATTAGTTATTAGGGAAATGAAAATCCAAACTACAATGAGTTACCATTTCATATCCACTTGAATGGTTAAGAGAAACAACCAACTAACCAGCAAAAGAAATGGATAGGCAATAGCAAGTGCTGGCAAGCATGTGGAGAAATTGGAAGACTGATAATTTTGCTAGTGGGGATATAAAATGGTGCAGCTGCTTTGAAATACTGTTAAGTAGTTCCTAAAAAATGTTAAACATAGAGTGATCACATAACTCAGTAATTCTATTCCTTGTTATATACTTAAGAGAAATAAAAATGTATCTCCACAAGAGCTCGTACATGAACAACCACAGAAGCTTTATTTTTAATAGTCAAAAAGTGGAACAATCCAAAGGAACATAATTTGATGAATGGAGGAATGAAAACTTGTTTATCCATGTCATGATATATTGTCTAACAATTAAAAAATGGATGAACCTTGAAAACATTATGCTAAGTGGCAGAAACCAAACACAAGGCCACATATTCTATGGTTCCATTTATGTATAATGACCACATTGTCAAATTTGTAAAAATGGAAATTAGGTTAGTGTTTGCCAGGTGCTGAGGGGAGGGGTAATAAATGGGGAATTACTGCTAATGTGTATGTAATTTCCTCTTGGGGTGATGAAATATCTAAAATTAGATAGTGATGATGTTTGTACAACTTTCCTAATATGTCAATAACCACTGAATTGTTCACTTTTAAAGGCTGAATTTTATGATATGTGAATTATCTCAATAAAACTGTTGTTTTAAAAGACAAGTTTTTGAAAAAAATGAAGTCAAAGAATCAAAGCAAAACATAACAAATATATTTTAAAATTCTATTATTCTGAAGGCATTAGCAGTAGAATTTATACTTCTAATTACAATTGCTTTCCATGTTACTCCATATTGTCATATGTCTAGATTAAGAAATCCTGCTGTTATCATTTTCCATTAAATTAGTAGTAATTATACAGATTATCATTTAAAATTTTTACTGCAAAATACATTTAAAATCATGATATTGACTTAATATAAACATGGTTTCAATATTACTAATTTTAAAATACACACTTTGACATGCATCTTTTAATCACATTTTGCTTATCTATTTTCAATATTATTTCCCAGGGCTCTCATTTGCTCTAGGCTTATGATAATTTCTCAAGTCACTAAATTCACTTTTGGAGAATAAACATATACTTTGTTACTTTTCCTCTGCTACCTATATCAAGAGGACAGAAAACTTATTCCTTTTGTTTTAAAGTTAATTTTAATTACAGGATGCACTGTTGACACTTTAATTTTAGTCAAGTAATTAAGCAATATACACGGATGAAAGAAAGGCATGTGTATAAGGAGAAAATAACCTCAGAAATTTTTTTTGTTTCTTTCAGTATTTTTTTTTTCAATAAACTAATCTAAGCAAGCATGGAAAAGAGAAATGTGCAATTTCTTAAACACTTTCTCAAATCCCAGAAAATTCCATAAACATAATGTTAGTATCTCTCAATTTCTTTAAACTTAATTCCACACAAATTATAGTCATCTACATAATAAGTACTTAAGAATACAATATCTTTGAAGTCTGTCACGTGGATCTCTAAAAAGCTTTGTTCCTCATCTTAGACCCTGCCATTACTGCCCATCAACTAACCTTTTCCTTGTTCTTTTACTTACCTTGTATCACAGAACTAACCCCAATTTGGGTGAAAGTGTGTAGTTTAAGTGGTAAATAATTAAAAAGTAAGTTGCCAACTCATCAGCAGCAGCATATTATTTTGTCAAGATTTTAAGAACCACTCAATTGTTTCTTTAACAAAAAATAATAATCAACAGCTGTTACAATCAGAGGTAAGGTATTCTATTAATAGTAAATTCCACAGAAAAGCCATTGTGCTCACTCCAGCTGATAGAAGAGAGACTAAACTGACAAAGCATAGTTCATGACAGTGAGTTCAACAAAAAGCTTTTGGAATAAAGGGTATGTGATATAACAGTTTATAAGCTTATAAACTTCAGTGTGATCTATCTTTCTACGACATGGATGGGATAGATTTATAAGCAGTTCCCACCATCGACTGATGATTCATTGAATAAGCATGTTTTCAGGGGTTGTATACAGAACCTTCCACCATAAAGTCATGTAAGTGGTGACTCACACACCACATTTTCAAGAAGCTTTTAAAATCAGACTTTCAACCTCGTTTTGCCAATGACAGGTGGAACTCTTGTTTGCTTTGTAACTGACATTAATAGGGGACAGCACTTTTCTGAGAGACTCTTCAGCTGGTTATCAGTTTTGTCCCCTCACACCTGAATGGGTGGAGTCAAATAATTGCTTAATATTACTATTCCGTTTCTCAGGTCATTTGTATTTACGTTTTATTTCTATATTTTTGTTACCATTGCAAAGCTTTCCAGAGGCCACTATAATTTTACTTTTATGCCGAACTGAACAACAAAGCTCAGCCTCAGTACACAGATAAACAAGATAATAATAATCATTGACTAATCTTGACCTTCTTTATACTAGAGAGGATTTAAAGATTAGGATTTTAATCCTGTGGGTAAGGTCTATAAAGCCTATATCAGACCAAACTATAAAAACTGAGGAGTATTAAACATTTCATGCAGAAAATTACGGTTGTTAAAATGCATTCTAAATTAGAATGAATCCTCATTTATTCATGCCTATAACTTAACAACACGGTATTATATAACTCAGATATTGATTTGATCACTTTTGCTTATATATGTAATAAATTTTAAATGTTGTTAGAATTGTCACTTCTCATTAAAAATGGCTACCTTGGAGAAAAAAAAATATCAAAATGACTTTGTTTTAATTTTCTATTTCCAGATGGCTATTTTAATTGATTTTATTGATTGATAAAAATGCCTAATTTTTAAAATAGAAAAAAAACTCAAAATAATTACACTGTATAAATTATTAAAATTATTTCAAATTCATTTATTGTAGATTTTATGTTAGCATGTACATAGAACTATTCTTAGCCGTTAAGATATAAATTGAAGTCAAGAGGACACAATAAGAATCAATTGATTAAATTCAATGATCTTGTCCGCTATAGTCTTAAGCTACTTTTTAACCCTCATTATATCATGTTGAAATACGTGGAACTATGAATCAGGTCACTAGTTGTTAATCAAAGGGAGGAAAATTATCCTAAACCAATGCTAGGCTGGGAGGAAAAGATATGATCATTGCCATTCATGAAAAATTATGAATGGCTTTATGCCCATCTCCATAAATTTCTAACTGAATCAAAACTTAAAAAAAAATATGGCAAACGTATTTTTGGGAGTAACGGACAAACCATTTTAGTTTAACCACTTTGCATGATCAGTTCAGTTTTGCTCTTTAATGAAGAACTGTTTCTTCTCTGGTAGTATAAATCCAGTATTATATAGTTGATACATTTGTGCTTGGTGATATTTGAATTCGAATAAGGAAATAAACATCATAAATGTCAAATGTTCAAATAAGAGCAAATGTAAAAGTTCAATCCAGCAAGTCTATAAAACTGTACTTAACTAAATAAGGCATATCATACCAGTTGCATTTTTTTGAAATCATGCACTTTCCAACTTATGTACTATGTGTCTACTTAAGATTGCTTTCATCATATTATTTTTAATCAATCATACTAAATATATTAATTAAGTACCTGGTATGGGCTAGATAATATAATAGCTGCTAGAGATCCAAAATGTGAAGGCGCAATCCGTGTTTCAAAAAAATCATAATCTATTAAGAGAACCAGATAAGTAAATATAACAATTGTTTTCATGGGTCAATTGCTATAATACATCTAGGTATAGGATAATGGAACCTTGCTTTGTATCTCATTAACCCACATTGTCATTTGGATTTGAGATTGGGAATTTTGCATTATTAAGTAAACATTACTACAAAAAATTAATATCAGCAATGAATTTACTGTAGGTCGATTATTATTCCTATTTAAACAATGAAACTTATTTTGTACCATAGTCCCTAGACTTTTACGATAATGCATTGCTCTGAAAGTACTTCTGCTGTGAATCTAGTAGCTTTATATCTAGCACATTAAGTAAATTTCATCTTTTATCCAGTTTTTCTTCAGTAAACACAGAACAGGATGTTTTTAGAGATTTTCAAGATGTTTATAAACAATACATTAGCTCAGCAGTATATAAAAAGAAACCAGGAAGCACTAAATCCATGGCCTTTGAAATATATACACTGACTACTTTGTTTGTCCTTTTGAAAGTTTCGGCTTAAATTGATGGCTTACGGAATAGAGGCTAGGATACTACTAGACTCTGGGGCTCTATGATATGTAATTTTGTGGTATGTGTTGAAAAGCAAAGCAGCAGTGAGGTTTGTGAGGGACTAGCTTTACTATTTTAGTTTTGTCTTCAAAATGAATGAGCACAGATTTGGTAAGGAATTGTTGAGTTTCTGGAAATTCGTCCATGTTTCTAGAGATGACTCATAAATCCATAAAATGACTTTTTGATGACCTGCCATTTAACATCATTTAATCAGTATGTGTCCTCAAATAAGGCACAAAAAACCTTTGGACAACATTGATTCATAACGAAACCTTTAATTACTTTCTAACTGAGAGACTTCTATTCCTGGATTGCTTGATATTCACTAAAATGAGAACAGAACCCCAAATCTTAAAATATATTCATATATATATATATTAATATTTATCCATCTTCACATGCTGTCTTTCTTACTTTTGATAAGATGTTTTCCTAAATTCAGATTGATTCTCAAAATAGGTCTTAACAATAACAGAAATAGGAAGGCAAACAAACATTTTCAACCTGTTTTAATAATTACTGCCCAAAGTTCAAAAATAACTTTTCTTATCAGGCCTTAATTAATAAGTATCCTCTACCAAGTTTTGAGATGAAATATATATAACTAGTAAAGACAGGAATCAATCATGTGTGTTTAAAAAAACAAATAATCAGGCATTACCTAAATTGATTACTTAACATTTTGTTAGCGGGATTTTGCTCTTTTTGTTTCAAATATCCAAGTAGTGTATATTCTACATTTTAACAAGGTCAATAGAGTATCTGAGGAATATCATGGCTTCTGAAATAAAACCTAACCTGATTACCCACTTTATGATTGAAATGTTGTCATCCAACTGTACTTTCCTCACTGAGAGTCAAACTCCCTCTATTTTCTGGTTAAAATAATTTAATTCCAGGAATGCAAGACGGTTTCCATAACAAAGAAAAAAAATATGATCGTGTTAGGCGATGTAGAGTAAGTGTTCATCCAAATTCAATACCTGTTGTTGATAAAAACTCTCAGACAACTAGGAATAGCTTGCGATTTCCTCAAACTGATGAAGAGTGTCTACAAAATAAGCCCTTCAAATAATGTTCTATTAATTAGCCCTTAGCAAAATTAAGTTAAAACCATTACATGGTACTACCTAATATGCCCATTAAAAGAGCTAAAATTTCGAAAAAAAAATAAAATACAAAATTCTGGAGTGGTTTCAGAATAATTTGATCTCCCGTACTCTGATTATGGAAAAGTAAAATCAAACACACCCACTCTGGAAAACGGTTGGAATGTATTTTATAAGATTAAAATCAACCTATCTTATGCACAGCAGTTGTACTCCCGGGCATTTATCCTTGAGAAATAAAAAATATATTCACATAAAAAGGTATACAGCATATTCAAAGCAGCATTATTTGTAATAGTCTCAACCTAGAGAAAACCTGAAATGTCTTTCCATGAGTAAATTGTAGTACATCCATATTAAAACACTATAAACCGATAAATATTTTCAACAACATCAAATCATTTTCTAAATTTAGTTTTTAAATTTTTTATAATTCTAAGGTTTACATTTAGGTCTGTGGTCCATTTTGCTAAATTTTGTTATAAGGTGTCAAGTATAGGTATGCTTGACTTTTACATATAGATGTCCAGTTTTTCTGTACAATTTGTTGACAAGTCTATCCTTTCTTCATTGAACTTCCTTGACACCTTTGAAGATCAATTAATCATGTATGAGTGTATTGATTTTAGGACTCTTTATTTTGTACCCAATGAATCTTTGTCATTTTTTTTACTAATACTATGCTGTCTTTATTGTTACTTTATAGTAAGACTTAATGTCAGAGTAACTCTTCCAATTCTGTACTTTATTTTCAAAATCTTTTATGTTATTTAGTTCCTCTGCCTTTTAACATAAAATTTAGAAATAATTGTTCATAGCTCATAATTAGAAACACAACTGATATCTGTATATTGACCTTGTATACAGAAACATTGCTGAATTCTCATTATTTCTAGGTGGATTTGTTTAGATTCCAAAGCATTTTTTTACATGGACCTCCAAGTTGTTTTGGATTACATAAATTTTTACTTTTCCTTTTACAATCCATAAATATTTTTCCTTTTTTATTTCAATAGCTAAAACCTCTAGCATAGTAATTAATAGGCTGGTGTGAAGGAGCATCCTTGATTTTCTACTGATCTTTCAGAAAAACTGTTCAGTCTTTCACTATTTAACAATATGTTGTGTGAGTTTTTTTGTAAATTTGCAGTACCAGGTTAAGGAACTTAATTCATATTTCATTAATTTGCTGAGAGTTGTTATTATGGTCAGATGTTGGCCAAAGTCTTTCTAAATTGAGGTGATCATATAGCTATTTTTTTCTGTATTCTGGTAATACAGTAAATTACGGTGAATTTTAAATATTTAATTAGCCTTTAATTCTCATATAAGACCTACCTATCGAGGTGTTTTCACATATACATGTGTGTGAGTGTGTGTATAAAATAGCACATATACATGTATAAAAATATATCAGATTTACTTTATATTTTATTTTCGAGAATGTATGCAACTATATTAATGAAGTATACTGTTTTGTGGTTTCCTTTACCCTTAGTCTGTCTGGTAATAGGATGTAATCCTTACCTCATTTAGTAAATTGGAAAATATTTCCTCCTCTCCTAGTTTTTAAAAAATCTCTTGAAAATTTGTTATTTGTTCCTTAAATATTTACAGTATTTGACAGCGAAACCATTGGGGCATACAGTTTTCTTTGTTGGAAGACTTTAACTAATAGTTCAGCTTATATAATAGATTTTGGATAATCATCTTATATATTTCTTCCTGAGTATGTTTTAGTAGTTTTTAACTTTTAAGGATTTTCTCTATTTCATCTAAGTTATCAAATTTATGTTCATGGAGTTTTTCATAGCATTTACTTATCCTATTAATGTCTATGTGATTTCCAGGGATGTCCCCTTTTATTTCTGATATGAGTAATTTGTGTTTTGGATGTCTGTATGTGGTTAATTTTGCTAGAGGTTTTTCACTTTTTTTGAAGAACCATGTTTTTCTTCCCCTGCTTTTCTCTTGCTTCTGTTTCCAATTTAAATGATGACTGTTGTCATACTATTTCCTTCATTCTGCTTGCTTGGCTTAACTTATTCCTTTTGTATATACCTTCCTAAGGTATATGCTTGGGTTATTGATTAGCAACCTGTATACTATTCTAATATATGCATTTAATGTTGTAAGTTTCTGTTTAAGCATTGATTTAACTGCATCTTACAAATTTTGATATGTTACATTTTCAGTTTTATTTAGTTAAAATATTTTAAAATTTCCTTTGAGACTTCATCTTTGACTCAAGAGTTATTTAGAAATATATGTTTAATTTTCAAATATCTGGGAATTTTTTATGTTTCTGCTATTAATTTTCACGTGATGTAATGGGTATTCCCATTTTCTAACATCTGAATAAAAGTCAACCTGGAAGCACTGGGGACAAAGAGGAGCTTTCTTCTTTCTATGGCCAGTTCTAATAAGTAAGGAGTTAGGATGATTCTTTTGATATTGATAATAGTAATGAGGATGCTATAAATACCTTCAGCAAAGTAGAGGTAGATTGTAAATAAATAGTGCTGCCAAACTACCTCTTTGTTAATAACAATAACATTAACAGTATTCACGGTGCTATCAGCAGAGACACCAGGAATTTTCAGAAGGCAAATTTGTAAATACTTGGGGTTCCAAAGAGTGATTTCAAATTCTGTTCCCACTGGCAAGGATTTAGAAGAATGAGCACCACCAGCCCCCAACATCAGTGCAGTATTAGACAAGGTCACCAGGACATGATAACTGGTTCTGTCTGAGGTTGACTTTACTGATGTTATTTGCAAAAGAACACGTGGATGACACTTCAGGTGGAACTAACTTCTGATAAATGGACTGGCAAGGGCTCATGCATTAATAATTTGATTTTAAGAAAAAATAGAAAGAGTGCAATCACACAGTGTATCCAAAGTCCGCTACGGGTGAGGACCTACATATGCATATACTTCACTTGATTGATTAACTTCTGAAAGTTTATGCAGATCTAATCAGGTTAGATTTGAATTAGAGTGCATTTATATTCATAATTATAATCACATCTGAGTCAGTAGACCAAGAAATGTTATATTACCAATTCTGATACTGCAATCTCATAATATTTTGTCTGTTTGCAATTTTCAATAGCCATAGTTTGCCCTATCATCAATAGCAGTACTGAAGCTAAAACAAACAAACAAACAAAAAAAAACAAATAAAAAAACCTTGATATAAATTACAAAATGATTTCCTGTAAACACCATGGTTTAAACTAAACATTATAAAAAAAAAGTTATCCATAACAGGGAATATAACACATACTAAAACAAACAAAAAAAAGATGATTGAGATTATTGTTTTTGAGTGTTTGAAAGGTCTTATTTTTAAAAAAAAATGAAATGAAACTTTCATTCTTTTTCTTTTCTTTTTTTTATTCTCTCTCTCTCTTCTGCTCCCCCATCCCCACCCCGAATTAGAAAAAGGGTATTAATGTAAGGATGCTATAGAAACCCAGCTGAGTATGAAAGGATATTTCCAATACATTAAACAACAGCAACAACAACAACAACAACAAAAAGAAACCTCAAAAACTTTCTTGGAAAAAGCAACACTGCATGCACAGACACAGGCATGCATGTAGTTTTCAATAGTATTTACTCATTTGAATTAACTTTACTTTAATTAAAACACACCATATATGCCAAGAACCTTTTGGTTTCAGCTAATGTTTTGATTCTTTCAACCACAAATGACTGTTCAATGCTTTGTATACCCTGGGTTCAGGAAACAAGTCTTTGGACAAAACACAAAAGGCTCCTCATTTTTTGGAGCTTAAATCCTTGTAGAACATGACAGAAAACAAATAGCAAATAAATAAGCAGCCAAAATAATTTTAGATAATTATAATTGCTATAATGAATATAAAACTGAATCATGTGGTAAAGTTACATGGAAGGGCTTGTGGGATTACTTTGTTTTAGGGAGTTATGCAAGGTTTTATTAAGAAAGTGACATGTGAGTTAAGACTTGACTATAGAAGGAGTATTCAGTCATGAGAGAATCTGAGGAAGTGTCCAGGGCAGAGAGAACATCTGCTATGAATAAGAAAAGGTACATATAACATCGATAGTGTTGTAGAACCATCTGAAATAGGACCAGTGTGCAGTGGACACATGAGAAGCAGGAAAGGTAGTGGCAGGTAAGTTCAAGGTGGCTGGCAGGCCCATGTAGGACAACTCACTCTTGGCAAAAGAGGAAATTTAGGTTTATGGTCAGTGAATTGAATAAAATAGTAGAATGAAGGGCAAAGCCATTTTCCTTTATAATTATTTAAAAATACCTTCTGTAGCTAAATCATAAGGAAAATTAAATATGATCATCTGTGATCATTTTCCTGTATAGCCGTTCTAGGTCAATAACTGCTTTGACCTTTTTAGGAAACATTGCAGCTCAGGGACTAATAGAGTTTAAATACTTGCTAGACTAATTAAACTTTTTGCTATGTAATGACATGTTAGAATACTAAAATTTCTTTAATTTTGACTTCTCAGAAAAGAATGGTTAAGTGAAATTGGCTTAAGATAAATAATTATTTTTAGAAAGTAATTATTATGCTTTTATGATTATCAAAGATATTCACCTGACCTTTGACAGAGATCTCCAGAGCTCTGCCTGACAACTGTGATATGTAATTTAAAAGTTAAGTGCATGAGTTTATGTATGGTTCATCAGATCCATTCTGTAGGGTCAATTAGTATATATCAATAATTACTGCACATTCTAGAAAAGAAGATTTATATGGAATTTATAAATTATAACTTAATTAGCCATCAGAGATGAGAAATGATAACAGAGAAGGTGAGTGTGAACTATGACCAATTTGATAAGCTCTCACACATCATTAAACAACCTCAACTGTCATGTTGGGGGAAGTAGTCTGTATTTTCTGATTTTTGCTTTCTCATCACTTGTACCAGTTAGGTCTCTCCATGAATGAAGCCCATAAATGTGGCTAAAAACAAAGTCACATAATGTCAATTTCCTGTTTTATATTTATAAATATAAAAGAATGATAATAAAAGAGTTTGTTAAGATGAACTACCCATAACTAAACACAAAATTTATTTATTTAATACATAGCACCATCTAGTGAAATTTGAAGGAAATGTGTAATATGTTCAATATGATGCAGAATAATATTGCATATGTTAGAGATTAATTTGTATGCATTAATTATACATTTAAATTTCTCCCAGAAATTTCCAAAGGAATAAATACAATGTTATGTGTGTATATATAAAGAGAGACAGATAAATATTGTGACAGATAGAGATATGTTTTAAAATTTATCCTTTTTATATTAATGTGCTTATAAAATCACTACAATGTTATTTTTATTAAATTATACAAGCATACATAAGCAATAATTTTTATGCATGCTTTTATTTGATATTAAGAAAATATAACCTAAAGTAAGTCAATCACAATATATGGAAATAAAGTGATACATGCAGTCTGTGTGATCTCTCAAAATCTTGCACAGGTTAGGAAGAGAAGAGCAATCAAGGTATCCACAAACGTACTTCAAAAGATTCTGTATTCAAAAAAAGTCTCAAGTTTTACAATAATGTTTGGTTTCTTTTGTGTAAAATAGAGGTGGATGGGTCAGGAAGGTTGTCATAATAAATATAATTGTTCAAAAAATATACCTTGACTGGTTTATAAAATATTAAAATATAAGTGATACTAAAATAATATATATAGAATTATATGAGCATAGCTCACACTCTATGTTGATTTCTTTCTACTATAACAGGGAGTTTACCTATGTGTAGAGTTTATATTTCTGCACACATGTTTTATACACAGTTAACGTGAACATCATCAATGATGAAAATGTAGCATCCTTCATGAATAAATTCTTTGAAATAGCAAGAGCAAAATATGTTTTAAAAATACCACAGACAGTAGAAGGTACATAGGAGTGGGATAAAATGTTAAAACAAAAATAAGTCATTATAAAATAAAATTGTGGATTTGCAGCATTTTGCATTTGATCAATGGACTCTAAGTATAATTTTAAAGAGATAAGTTTAAATGCACCTTTGTAGCAATTTCAATTAAAATATTTCATTATTTATTAATTAAAAATAACTATTGATCATCTACCATGAACTATTAATGAATAAGAAGAAGGGTGTATCAGTGATAAGAATACACTGGCCAACTTTTCCAGTATGAAACCATAATTGACCAGAAGCCCCAGTTGCATGCTCTAAAATCGATTTTCATCTTTGCTCCAAGGCCATGCTTTCGAGAACTTCCTCTCAGCCAATAACTGAGTATGGTATGGATACGAAGACAGTCCTGTTCTTGGGAGATAAGGGGACTTTTCTGATGGCTATCTGTAATTTAAGAACTCCTCCAATAGTTTTGATACTTTCCTTAAATTGAACTGCTATCTAGAAGGCATCCACCAGCTTGTTTCCCCTATCTCCTTTGCTAGAACCAGACTTGCATTGCAATCTGATGGCTCTCCCACATGCTTTCAACTCCCAGCTTTTTCCTCATGTTTTTCTTATATGCATTTTTCATAATAAAATGCTTGCACATTAAATCCTATTTAATCCTTTCCTGGCATCTATTTTTCAGAGGATTCTCAAGTCAGGTCCTGGAAGGGCCAGAATTTTTTTTCTCAGAATAACAGATACATATTCTGTGTATGGGCTTGCTTTGGTTATACACAGAAATTCAATTATTATTGCCACAAGGAATCTTACAGAATGCTTGACCATAGGCTTGAAATCCCATGCAGCATAGCATTGGAGCAGGGAGCATAGCAAGGGTCCCATTTAACTATAAGTTATAGTTGCCAATAGGTTACCTTAAAACCTATATGCCATGGATCACCAGACAAGAGCCAGCAGATTGTCAGGAGTAATCAACCTTAGCCAATAGGAGGAAGAATGCCTGTTATCATGCAATGGAACAGGGAGAAATATGTATAAAACACAGGCATAACACAAGGCTAACTTCTGCCATATTGTTACCCCTTGCCCCATTTTAACTGTGAATAGATATCCGCAAACCTGGATGGAGAAGAAAGTTATGACTATTAAAGGATGAAACCCTCAGGAAAGGTCACACTACCGGGCAATCCAGCATGACTTCCAAAAAGATAACTGAGATTGGGGAGGATTGAGAATGGACAGTGGTGGAGAAAATGTATCACTTGTAGATTCTATATCAACAGCATCAATGGGTTTAAATACATAGCAGAAATGCTTTTCTACATTTTTCCTTGAGGAAATGTTCCCCAGGAACCACAAAAATATCCACACACTGAATCCAAGTGGAGATGCTAATCCACACAGCAAAAGTAGGTGGACTCTTGTGGCCGTGGGAATGGGAGCATGATTGACCAAGGGTCTTGGCTGTTGCACTCTGAGATCCGTCAGCCACGTCTGTATTGAAGCCAAGTTTCTCACTGGCTGCTCACAGCCAGTGACTGAGAGTGGCAAGGATACTCATCTGGCCTGTTCTTGGAAGACACAGGACTCCTCTGACAGCCAACATCGGCTCCAAACTTTCTAATCTTTGTTGAATTTTTTTTTAAACTGAAAAGCAGTCCAGGACTCCTTCACCCACATCCTATTCTCTCTCCTTTACCTGGGATTAAAATTGCATGGCAGTGGATCTGCCAGCCTTACCAGCTTCCTGCCCACTTGCTCTCACCAGACCTTTCAGTTCTTTCCTCTAATGAAATCCTTGAATGGTTAAAACTGACAATGCAAAGGCCAATAACTCAAGAAACTTGTATAGACACCATGCTAGAAATAATTCAATATACTAAATTGGCTGCTTTTGCTGATAGCAAGAACAGCTTATTAGGAAAGTATTCCTTCTATCTTTGAATTAACATTATTCCTATCATTAGAAAGGCTAAAATCAAAATCTTATTCTATAATGTAGAATGCAGAAAAATAAGTTGAGCATGTTTGGTAAAAGGCATAGGATAAGACAAGTAGGGAAAAGGGAAAATTGGTTCTCCAAATCTCAGCTCAAATAAGCATGGGAAGAAATTCAGAAAAGCTAGAAAAGGAAACTCTGTGCAGAAAGAGCCTGCGGCCACAGAGATGTACTCTATTATGCCCGATTAGGTCCTTGTAAATAACAGGGCATGATCAAGTTTAAATATCATGCTGATAAAGTTTTGTAACACAACCTCTTCTCA
This sequence comes from Cynocephalus volans, assembly GCF_027409185.1. Classification (NCBI taxonomy): domain Eukaryota; kingdom Metazoa; phylum Chordata; class Mammalia; order Dermoptera; family Cynocephalidae; genus Cynocephalus; species Cynocephalus volans. The sequence continues at coordinate 27,645,578 of NC_084466.1, forward strand.
CATCTCTGAAAAATATTTGTGTTTAAGTGGATTTCAAAAAAGCCTTAATACTAAATTTAGTGAAGTTATAAAACTGTTATTTCTAATGTAGAAGTTATAATTTGTGATTTTTGATATGGTCCATTTTGGTGAAAAGTTTAAGTACACACATGCAAGACAAGTTTCTACTTCTTGTTCCTGGAGAAACCTAAAGCAATTAATTAAAATGCGTACCCTTTAAACGGCACAGGAGCCTCAGGGCCTAGAGGCTCTCCCTGGGTGCAGTGGAGCCTAGACCGCACAAGGTGGTATGTGGTCACCAAAATACTCACAATGGAAGGTAGGCTAGTTGCCTTCTGCAACATGGTGAATGAACTTGGAAGAGAGGGAAAGACAGAATGAATGATATGTGTTAAACACTAAAGCTTAATACCACTATACTTAAATTTCCACTTAAAAGAGTGGCATGCACCTCTATTTTGTCATAGTTTGACAAATGAAAAAATCAGGTATGGGATCTCAGGAAGTAATCAACAAAGGAGTCAGGCATAAGACCTTGGGAAGTAATCAACAAAGGATCATAGCAACAATCCAGAGCAAGGAATGACTTAGATGACAACTTTCAGGAAATATTTATGCAACATAGAGGCATTTCTTGGTATTACTAGAATGTGTATCCACTAGTGCTTTTGGAGGTTTTATTTTGGGAGGAATAATAAAATAGTGATAACAATCTCCCTGCACTGAAAACTTATATGAAAAAAACCCATATACCCAGGCAGTCTCCATTCACAAGCTGATATATTTTATCTTGCCAATGTGGCTTAAATTAAGATAACGTATTCTATTTTTTCGCAACCTTTGCAAGACAAATATAATCATTAACAGAGGGCACTACAAAAGTCTCATCCCAGTCAGGAGAAATCATGACTCCCATATCCATTGTCTGCTACTTTCATCACTAGTGAAGTTGCCAAAATTCATTAATCCTTATGGTAATTTATACACTTGGGAATTATGAGTGTGTATTTTGTTCTGTTCTCATAGGTGTGCTAAAGAAAAAGACAAATGTATTTCCTGTGTTGAGATGACCCTTTTCATTAGTCTAGCACAACACTGGGAATGTATATCAAGATGCACTTCCCTAGGGAGGTCAACTGTATGGTCTTTTATTGCAACACAAAAGCTGGGAATTGTGATACCTATACCACTAATGTGTTGAATTATTTATTTATCTCAGGAAAGGCATACAGAAATATATCTTCGATTTATATATATATAGGGAGATACTCTGTATTAAGCAAACAAACTTGAGCTAGAAATCTTCATTTCTTTTATTTGTTTCCAGTAAATATTGTGTAGTCTGTAATATAAAACAAGATGCATTATTCATTATTGACACATTTTGCACTTGCTGTAAGCCTACACCTTACTTCATTCAAATGGATTCAAAGAAGTACTCAGTGTGCAGCAAATTCCATTTTTGCTTTTTGAAACTTTGTGGGATTTCTTTTCTGACTATTTTTGATCCCTGGTTGATTGAATCCATGGATGTGGAGCTCCTGGATATGGAGGTCTGACTATACCTAAAGTGTACAACTTGATGTTTTGATACATGTATACACTGTGAAATAATCACCATAATCAAGCTAATTAATGTATCTATCACCTCACATAATTACTTTTTCTGTGGTTGAGAAACTTTAAGGTCTATATTCCTAGTAAATTTCAAGTATACAATACAATATAGTTAACTATAATCAAATTGCTCTACGTTAGATTTCTGGAACATATTTATCTTGCATAACTAAAAATGTGTACCCTTTGAGCAACATGTCCCATCTTCCTCACCTGCCAGCCCCTGGAAATCACCATTTTACACTCTGCTTCTATGAGTTTGACTATTTTAGTTTCCACAGATAAATGGGATTATGCAGTGTTTTCCCTTCTGTATCTGACTTATGCAGCATAACTACGAAGCATTTCGTTTGTTCTCAGCTGATAGTCTTATTTCCTATTTTAAAAGAGGAAGTGGAAACCAAAAGTAAACTTGTCCTTCATCTACAAAAAATATTCACATTGTCACCCTCCCCTCACGTCCATGTGGAAGATGCTGGCCTCTACTGTCACACAGTCCTGTGTTTCCGGTGTTCCCCACGCCTTCCACGTCTGCACGATGTGGTTCCACCAGATACGTGCACGCTGAGGGTGATTCTTCAGCCACTACTTTTCACTTGTTCTTTGACCTCAATATTTAAGTTTTATGCTTCTCCCATTTTAAAATATGAAAAAGAAAAAAAAAAAACCACAGGAGTTCACTCTACTGTCTCTGTCCTGTACCTTTGATCTTTTCAGAGCCAGATTCCTTAAAAAGAGAATTAAGCATAATATCTTTTCTTCCACCTCATCTCCTTGCATTTAGCTCCAGTCTCTAACCAACCCCTAGTCACTGTACTATTTTTCTGTTCTATGTCTTGAGATTCAAACTCTTACCCAAACCCAAGTAGCTATCTCACGGGATACGCAACCTCAAAATATCCAAAATTAACTTAATAATTAATTCTTCTCCATCCCTGTGACCCTGATAATACACACGCATTCTGTCTCTCTGTCTTTCTGTCTTTCTGTCTCTCCCTCTCTGTCTCTCTGTCTCTCTGTCTCTCTGTCTCTCTCTCTCTCTCTCTCTCTCTCATGCAGACACACAGAAACATCACACACATCACACATCTTGCTGGTTCTTCTATATCCATTACTTTAATAAATAGCATTAAAATTCTACAAGTTACACAGGTTATAAATTTAAGACTCATTCCAGAGTGTTCCCTGTTCTTCTTCTGTTGGAATACTTTATCACTCTCACACCTTTTCCATTTTTGAGCCCTATTTCATCAGCTCTACTCTAGGCCTTAAAAGCTACTCTATCAGGTAATTAGACTATTTACTCCCTGCTTCGTCTTTGCCCCTTGTCACTCGCAGCCACTAACCATTCTTCTTGTGCAATTTAAGTTTCTGAAATACAGATCTGATCAAGTCATTCCCCATGCAGCAGTTCATCAGTGACTACAACGTCCAATTCTGCAGCATGTCACTCAGGCTGCGTGGGAGGATATTAGCCCCCAAACAGTGTCATGGTCTCAACTATTCCTCTTGTGCATTCTTCTTTCTCTCTGATCTTTTTTCTCTCTCTTTGATCTTATCATTGACATTCTTGGAATCCTCAATATAAATGTCATTTTTTCAGGAAAAACTTGTGTGACCACTTCCTTTTATGTTCCCATAATATCCAGAACTTCAACACAGTCAAATCAAAATTTGAGTTTTCTATTTATTTTCCATAAAATATTTACACTCCACAGTTGGGACCAATTTTTCTCTTATTCATTATTTATTCTCAAGCACCTAACACAATTCTCTTAATTTGTTGAGTAAAGGTTATTCAGTATAACCTTAAGTGTAACCAGGAACAATAAGCAACTTTAAATCCTTTAAAAAGAAAATAGTACGAAACAATTTTTGTAACAGAAATATCTCTCACTCTGATACATCATAACAGTGGCTCTTATCATAACTGAGGCTGGTAGATGTTGTACAAGACAGTGAGGTTATCTAGGTGATATGGTGATATGGTGGCTCAGACCAGTGAAGTGACAGGGTGATATAAAGGATGGGAGAGATCCCATGAATATTTAAGTGGTAAAATTAGCAGGACAGAAGAAGAATTGATGGGTGGAATGAGAAAAAGGTAGATAGCAATCTTGAAAAAATTGAGTTTACTATGTTGATAGAAATTAGTTGGACAGTGATGTTGTGAAGTTTGGGAACAGAGTGGAAAATCTAGTTTGGATAACAGGGATATTTTTTTTCATTTTTCATTTTGGCATATGCAGAATAGAATTAGATATCCTAGAAAGAATTCTGATGCTGTTTTATTCTTTAAATTAATTAAAATCCAAAATAGTTTTTAGAATTTTATACAATTATACGTCTCACTTGTCACAACAAAGAAATTTCAAAGGAATATTTTAATTTAGGCCTATTAAAAATTCATATTCTCTCAATGACATCTCCATTAAATGCACTGGATATGATTCCAGGAAAAGTTATAATTTCAAAGTGTAACTAAACCAAGATCTTGAATTTTACTTTTCCTATATTATATTTTCAAATCATAAAATGATGTGATTTGTTTTGCTATAACTAACTTATTTTCGTGGCAAAAGATGTTTTGCACCACTACAAAAATGTTTCTAAATATTCTGTATTCTTGTATTTTTACAATTTCTTTTTTGCCAATTTAGTACTATAATCCTAGGTTTAACTAGTGAGACTGTGCTGCCACCTGCTGGAATGATGGAGGAAATTATCTGTTTTAAATAATGGAATGTCAGTGATGTACTCTGCATTAAGTAACCAAACTCATATGTTGTTCATGATATTTTTCTATTAAAAGAATATCAAAATGTAAATATATATATGATTCAATGTATTTTAATATTTTTTCTTGTGATTAAACCTGTTTTAAACTCTCTTATCACTGTCATCTTTGAGACCCAATTCTTTAGCCTTATTTTGTAGAAGCATACACATTAAGAAAATTAGAATTTGATTTCGACTAAAAACTAATACAAATGGTTATTAAATATTTCCATTCAGTAAAACAAGAAATAATCTTCAAACACACCTGAGTATATAAACGGGGGCAAAAGAAATGGGAAGGAAAAGGAAGAGGGGAAATAAAGTGATTCAACATTGAAAATGGGGTTGGGATTTGTATGTTAGTTTATTGATTCGGGACTAAGTATAGGATTCATGTGGATTTGAATCACAACTCTGAAACTTATTAAAGGAAAATCTGAGAAAGTCACTGAAGTGTTCCATTTCAGATTTTTAAAATTTGAATAATAAATTTACATCATAAGACCTATTTTAAAATGAAATTAGTAATACCTGAAGAATAATTGAACAGTACATTAGTCATTGAAAGAATAAAAAAAAAAATAGGTAGCAATAAAATTTTGGGATAGTAAAAACTATTTCAGTTTGTGTAATGATCTAAAAATATAAAATAGCATTCTCTGCTCTCTCAAATCATCACCATTCACCGTGTAATACCCTGCCACACTGAAGTCACCACCAAAGAAAGCCCTCACCAGGTGTGTTCCCTGGATTTTGGATTTCCCAGCCTCCAAAGCAGATCCTATCAAGATTCTACATATCAAAGGAAAGAAGGAGCACACTCAGGGACCATGGCAGGAGCCACAGGCAGCCCTCCACCTGACAGAAGCCAGGAATGCAACAGGGGATCACAGCAAACAACACTGCCACAAACAAGCTTCCTTGTGGGTGGTCCACTGCAGCCACTGCTACTTCAGGGACTCCTCATTGCCACAGCAGTACTGATGGAGTTTGGATGTGTTGTCCCCTCCAAAACTCATGTGGAAATTTGATCCCCAATGTGGCAGTATTGGAAACTGATTGAGTCATGGGGGTGGACCCCTCAGGACTCAAAACAGAAAATTGGTACCGAGGAGTGGGGTGTTGCTATACAGATTCCTGAAAATGTGTATGCAGCTTTGGAACTGGGTAATGGGCAAAGGTTGGAGGAGTTTGGAGGACTTAGAAGAAGAGAAAAAGATGAGGGAAAGTTTGGACTGTCTTAGAGACTTATGTGGTGTCGAGCAGAATGCTGATAGAAATGTGGACAGTAAAGGCCATGTGGATGATGAGGTCTCAGATAGAAATGAGGAACTTATTGGGAATTGGACAAAAGATCACCCTTGCTGCACCATAGCAAGGAACTTGGCTGCATTGTGTCTGTGCCCTTGGACTTTGTGGAAGTTGGAACCTAAGAGTTGTGAACCAGAGCATTTGGCTGAAGAAATTTCCAAGCAGCAAAGCATTAAGAACGTTGCCTGGATACTTCTAACAGCCTACTCTGAGTTATGGTGGCAAAGGCATGATGTAAAGCCAGAATTTAAAATGGAAGTAGAGCATAAAGATTTGGAAAACTTGCAGCCTGGCCATGCGGTAAAAAAGCTGAGAGCCAGAGAACAATGCAAGGGTGAAGCAGATAAACTGGCTACTAAAGACATTATCTTGGTGAGATAAGTGAGGCAGCCAGATGATAATAGTGGAGAAAATGAGAGGAAAGCCCTGAAGGCATTTGAGAAGCCTGGAAGGGTTCCCCACCCATTACAGATCCTGAGGCCTAGAAGGACAGACCTGGGGTGCAGCTGCCCTTGGGATCCGGCTCCCTGCATCCCAGCTGCTCCAGCTGGAGTGGCCCCAAGTGTGGTTCATGAAGCAGCCCTGGAGAGTAAAGGTCAGAAACATCGGTGGCGTCCACGTTGTGTTAAGTCTGCAGGTTGGCAGGACGTGAGAGCAGTGGAGGTGTGGCAGCCTCCACCCAGATTCCAGAGGACGTATGGAAATTCCTGGGGACCCAGGCAGAGACCTGCCGCAGGGGTGGAGCCACTGCAGAGGCTATCTACTACGGCAATGCAGAGCAGAAATGTGGGTTCTGAGTTGCAGCAGAGAAACCCCAATAGCACCATGCCTAGTGGAGCTATGAGAGCAGGACCTCCATGGAGACCCCAGACCTGTGGAGCTACCAGAGTGGAACACCAGCCTGGGAGAGTTGAAGTGTGGCCCGAGACTAGGAAAGCCATAGGAGTGGAGCTGCCCAAGGACTTGGGGACCCAACCCCCACACCAGTGTGCAGAGGCAGTCAAACATGGTATCAAGGTACCTGATGAGCCAGCCTTGAGATTTAATGCCTGCCCTCCTGGGTTTTGGACATGTGAGGGACCTGTTTTTCGTTTCTTTTGGCCTATTCCTTCCTTTTGGAATGGGAATGTATACCCAATGCCTGTTCTACCTTTGTATCTTGGCAGTAGATAAATTTGGTTTTGAGTTTTACAGGTTCAAGCCTGGAAGGACTTTAGCTTTTGGTCTCAGAGGAGACTTTGGACTTTGGACTTTTAAGTTGGTGCTGGAGCAAGCTAAGACTTTTGGGACTGTTGAGATAGAATGATTGTATTTTTATGTGAGAGTGACATGAGTTTTGGGGGGCCAGGGGCAGAATGATGGAGTTTGGATGTGTTGTCCCCTCCAAAACTCATGTGGAAATTTGATGTCCAATGTGGCAGTGTTGGAAACTGATTGAGTCATGGGGGCGGATCCCTCATGAATGGATTAATGCTCTCCCTGGGGGAGGAGGGGTTGTGAGTGAGTTCTCGCTCTATTAGTTCCCACAAGAGCTTGTTGCTTAAAAAGACCCTGGCACCTTCTCTGTCTCTCTTGCTTCCTCTCTTGTTTCCTCTCACCATGTGATCTGCTTGTACCCGCTGGCTGCCTGCCACTTTCTGCCATGAGTAGAAGCAGCCTGAGGCCCATGCCAGATGCAGCTGTTCCAGAATCGTAAGCCAAATAAACCTCTTTCCTTTATAAATTACCCAGTCTCAAGTATTTCTGTTATAGCAACACAAAACAAACTAAAACAAACACCAAACCCTCCATGCAGGTGGCCCACTGACCACTTGTGTGCATTGATGCAAGGATAGCCATCAGTGGAGCCCAGAAAAAAGATGTGGAAGTGTCTTTGCTCAAAGTCCACTCCAGAGTAAAAGAAGAAGCAACTGCTCTAAGAGATATCCAGACATCAATGTAGAGATACTAGAGATAATAATAATAATAATAAAAGGAATATAGTAATCTTCAAGTGTCAGACCCCATAGAGCAGGAAACCCTTGAAATGATTGAATAGGAATTCCGAGCAACAATCTTAAGGAAACTCAGTGAGATACAAAAAGACTCCAGCAACACAATGAAATGAGAAAAAGTATCCAGGATATGAAGGAGGAAGTTTACAAAGGGATTAATACCTTATAAAATAATGTAGCAGAATTCCTGGAACTGAAGAATTCATTCAATAACAACCACAACAACAAAACACATACAAATGAGAGTTTAAGCAGAAGGTTAAAGCAAGAAGAAGAATTTTTGACCTCAAAGATGGTCTTTTTGACATACCCAGGGGGACAAAAAAAAGGAAAAGGAATAAAAAGAAGAAAATCTAATAGAGCTAGCAGACAGCCTTAAGCACATAAACATGTGAACCATGTGTGTTCTGGAAGAGAAGGAAAAAGGAAAAGGCATTGAAAACCTATATGATGAAATAATAATGGAAAACTTCCCGAGTATAGAGAGAGAATTGGATCTTCAGATACAAAAGGCTCCAAGATCCCAAAATAGATTCAATCTAAAAAGGTCCTCTCTGAGACACATTATAATCAAACTGGCAAAGCTCAAAGACAAAGAGAGAACTGCAAAAGCAGAAAAAGTGTCAAGTCACCTATAAGGGAGTCTACATGAGACATCAAACATCAAACATCAAACATCAAACTAACAGCAGACTTCTCAATGGAAACTCTACAGGCCAGAAAAACATGGAATGATATATTCAAAATAGTACAGGAATAAAACTACCAGCCAGATACTGTACCCAGAAAGGCTATCCTTTTATTTTTCCCAAACAAATGATAACTGAGGGAGTTCACTGCCACACCGCCAGCCCAACAAGAAATCCTCCAGGGAGTTCTTCATCTGTAATTCAGAAAACAATAATCACTACCACAAATACACAAGAAAAATCAAAACCCACTGATACAACAAAAATGCACATGAGAAAGAGAAAGAATATAAATCTTATCACCTCAAAAAAACAACAGACATCAAATGCAAATGAAGGTAATGAAAGGAACAAAAGATATTTCAAACATACAAACAAAAATCAATAAATTACCAGGACTATTTTCATAACAAGAACCCTATATGTAAATGAATTTTGCTCATCACTCAAAAGACATGGAATGACTGATTGGACTACAAAGGTTGACCCAACTATACGCTATCTTCAAGAGATGCATCTCACCAGTAAAGACACACACAGACCAAGAGTGAAAGAATGGAAAACAACAACAACAACAACAACAACAACAACAACAACAACAACAACAAAACACGCAAATGGAAACCATAAATGAGCAGGAGTAGCTATTCTTACATCAGATAAAGTAGAATTTAAACCAAAAATTATAAAAATAGACAAGGCCACTATATAATGATAAATGAATATAAGAAGACATAACAATCACAATATACATGCAAGCAACACTGGAGCACACAGATATATTAAGCAAATGCTATTAGGTCTAAAGAAAGAGATCAACCCCAATATAATAACAGTTGTGGTGTGAACACCCCTCTCTCAGCATTGGACAGATCATCTAGGCAACAAACAGAAAAACATGAGATTTAAACTACATTTCATTTTATTTTTTTTTTTATTATTACAAACTGTAATTATTCTTTATGCCCCTTACCTAAAGTCTCCCCATGCCCTTCTCCTTCCCCCCACACCTCTAATAACCACAGATTTGTTCTCTCCTTCTGAAACATTAACATATTACTGTGATCTTCTCTTTCTTTTTCTTTCTCTTTCTCTTTCTTTCTTTCTTTCCTTCCTTCCTTCCCTTTCTCTCATTCATTTCTTCCTTCTTAGCACCTACTTATGAGTGGGGACATGCGGTATTTCTCTTTCTGTGTCTGACTTATTGCACTTAACATAATTTTCTCCAAGCTTATCCATATTGTTACAAGTGGCAATATTTCACTCTTTTTTGTAGCTGAGTAGTATTCTATTGAATACATGTATACCACAGTTTTCTTAGTCACTTATCTATTGATGGACACTTAGGTTGCTTCCATATTTTGGCTATTTTAAATATAGGGCTGTGATCGAATATGGGAGTGCAGGTATCCCTTCAACATAATGATTTTCATTCCTTTGGCAGTCTACTCAGAAGTGGAATTGCTGGATCACATGGTAGTTCTATTTTTAATTGTTCAGAAACATCCACACTGTTTTCCATTTAGGTTGTACTAATTTACATTCCCACCAACAGTGCAGGAGCATTCCCTTCTCTCCACAACCTTGCCAGCATTCATTATTCTCAATTGTTTTGACCACAGCCAGTCTAACTGGGGTGAGGTGGTATCTCAATGTGGTTTTTATTTGCATGTCCCTGATGATTAGTGATGTTGAGCATTTTTCTTTTCAGATACCTGCTGGCCATCTGTACACCTTCGTTTGAAAAATGTCCGTTCATCTCTTTTGTCCATTTTTTAATTGGATTATTTGATTTTTTACTGTGAAGTTGTTTCAGTTCTTTATGTTCTAGACATTAATACCTTGCAGGATACATAGTTTGCAAATATTTCCCTCCACTCTGTAGGCTGTCTTTCCACTCTGTTCACTGTTTCCTTTGCTGTGCAGAAGCTTGTTGGTTTGATATAATCATATTTGTTTATTTTTTCTTTGTTGCTTGTGCTTCTAGGATCTTATTCATAAAATCTTTACCTGGTTCTACTTCCCGAAGTGTTTCTCCTAAGTTTTTTTTCAGTAACTTCATGGTTTCAGGTTTTATACTTAAGTCTTTAATCCATTTTGAGTTGATGTTGGTATATGGCAAGAGGTTCAAGTCTAGCTTTATAAAACTGGATGTCCAGTTTTCCCAGCCCCATTTATTGCAGAGGCAGTCTTTTCCCCAGTGCATGTTCTTATTGACTTTGTCAGAGATCAGTTAGCTGTAAGTTTGTGGGTTGATTTCTGGGTTCTCTATTCTGTTTCATTGGTCTGCATGTCTCTTTTTATGCCAGTACCATGCTGTTTTGGTTACAATACATTTGCAGTATATTTGAAGCCAGGCAGTGTTATGCCTCTGGCTTTATTTTATTTTATTTTATTTTATTTGCTCAGGATTGCTTTGGCTATTAGTGGTCTTTTGCTTTTCCATATGAATTTTAGGGTTGTTTTTTTCTATTTCTGTGAAGAACGTCATTGATATTTTGATGGGTATTGCATTGAATTTACAGATTGTTTTGAGGAGTATGGACATTTTCACAATGTTAATTTTTCCAATCCAAGAGCATGGAATGTCTTTCTGTTTTGTGTCCTTTATAATTTATTTCAGTAGTGGTTTGTAATTCTTGTATAGAGATCTTTCACCTCTTTGGTTAAATTGATCGCTAGGTATTTTATTTTTGGGGACTATTATAAGGGCTTGCTTCCTTAATTTATTTTCCTGGTAGTTTGTTATTGGAGTATTAAAAATGCTACTGTTTGGGGGGGTGTTGATTTTGTATCCCGCAACTTTACTGAAATTATTAATCAGCTCTAAGAGGTTTTTGGTAGAGTATTTAGGTATTAGTACACACAGAATCATGTCATTTATAATCTGGGACACTTTGGCTTCATCCTTTCCAATCTGGATGAACTTTCTTTCTTCCTTTTTTTTTTTTTTTTTTTTTTTTTTTTTTGCCTGATTGCTCTGGCTAGTACTTCCAATACTATGTTAAATAGGAGTGGTGAGAGTGGGCATTACTATCTTGTTCCTGTTCTTGAAAGCTTCCAGATTTTTCCCATTCAGGATGATACTGGCAGTGGGTTTGTCATATATATCTTTTATTGTGTGGAGGTACCTTCCTTCTATACCTAATTTGCTGAGAACCTTTATCATAAAGGGATGTTGAATTTTGTCAAATGCTTTTTTCTGGATTTATTGAGATAACCATTTGGATTTTGTCCTTGATATTGTTGATGTAGTGTATCAGATTTATTGGCTTGCATACATTGAACCATCCTTACATTCCTGGGATGAATACCACTTGATAATGGTGATCATGATGTATATCTTACATGTGTGTATGTCTGTGTCTGTGTGTGAGTGTTGACTGCTAATATTTGGTTGAGGATCTTTGCATCTATGTAGTTTTCTTTTTTTGTTTGATATTTGTCTGGTTTTAGTATCAGGGTGATAGTAGCCTAATAGAATGAGTTTGGGAAAGTGGCCTCTGTTAAATATTTTTAAATAGTTTAAGGAGAATTGGTTTCCATTCTGCTTTAAAGGTTTGGTAGAATTCAGCAGGAAAGCCATTCATTCCTGGGCTTTTCTTTGTCAGAATATTGCTGCTTACTGTTTCAATCTCATTGCTTGCTATTGGTCTGTTCAGACTTTCTGTTTCTTCTTGGTAGTTTGTATGTGTCCACAAATATATCCACTTCCTACAGCTTTTCAAATTTGTTGGTGTATAGTTGTTTAAAATATTTTCTAATGATTCTTTGTATTTCTGAGGTATTGGTTGTAATGCCTCCTTTTTCATTTCTGATTTTTGTTACTTGGGTCTTCACTCACTTTTCTTTAGTGACCTTAGCTAATGATTTGACCTTAGCTAATGATTTGTCCACTTTTTTTTTTTTTTCAAAAAGCAAACTTTTTGTTTCCTAGATCTTTTGTATTATTTTTCTTTTTAGGTCTCTATTTCATTTAGTTCTGCTCTGATCTTAATTAATTCTTTCCTTATACTAATTTTGGTATTAGATTGTTCTTGATTTTCTAGTTCTTTGAGGTGCTGCATTACATTGTTTATATGAAATCTTTCTCTTCTTTTGATGTAAGCATTTTTTCTTTCAATAGACTGTCCTCTTAATACTGTTTTTGCAGTATCCCAATGGTTTTGGTATGACATATCTTTGTTTTCATTAGTTTCAATAAGTTTTTGATTTCCTGTTTAATTTCTCTTGGACCCATAGGTCATTCAGGAGCATATTGTTTAATTTCCATGTGTGTATATATATATATAGTTGCCAGAGTTTAACTTGTTACTGATTTCTAATTTTGACCCATTGTAGTCTGAGAAGATGCTTGAAATGATTTCAATTTTTTAAAACTTTGTTGAGACTTGATTTGTGACCTGACATGTGGTCAGTCCTGGAGATAGTTTGATAAGCTGATGAGAAGAATGTATACTCTGTAGTTGTTGGATGAAATGCTCTGTAGATATCTGCCGGGTACAATTGGATATAGAAAGAGAAACATTCCTACACTGTTGGAGGGACAGTAAATTAGTGCAGACATTATGGAAAACAATGAGGAGGTTCCTCAAAAAACTACTGATAGAACTGCTGTGTGATCCAACAATCCCACTGCTGGGTGTATATCCAAAGAAATGGAAATCTTCATGTTCAAGTGATAACTACATTCCTATGTTTTTCACAGATCTGTTTACTGTAGCGAAGAGTTGGAACCAACCTAGAAGTCCATTAACAGACTTCTAGGGAAGAAAAATGTGGTGTGTGTGTGTGTGTGTGTGTGTGTGTGTGTGTGTGTGTGTGTGTAATGGGATACTAGTCTGCCTAAAAAATGAATTTCTGCCATTCACAGCAACAAATGAACTTGGAGATAATTATGTTAAGCAAAGTCAACCAGGCACAGAAAGAGAAATACCACATGCCCTCACTCATAAGATAAGTGGGAACTAAAATAAACAAACAAACAAACAAACAAACAAATAAATAAATAAAGGAAAGGTACAATAATCAAAACAATTTATTCAACTTTCAGGAGAGAAGGGAACGCAGGCCACCAGAGATGGGAAAGGGCAGAGGAGAGAGGGGGAGGGGTAGCGAGAAATTGGTGAAAAGCCACAAAAAATGATTGCAATGTATAATTTTGAATACAGTAATTATCTTGATTTGAGCATCACATATTGCACACAGGTATTTATATTTGATGCTGTACCCCACAAGTATGTACAATTGTTTCAATAAAAAATATGTATATAAAATAAATATCACAATCAATTGTGAACATTTTTGCTTGGCACATATTTATATCTGAAGTCAAATAAGCCTTTATTATTCTGACTAGAACACATGAGCAATAAAAAATCACTTAATTATCAGATGTAACAGGTATATTTAAACTTAATTTTAAGTAGTGCATAAATTTGCATGTACTGCAATATAATGAGGAACAAAAAATATATTGATTTTTCAGATCTGAGTGTACTATTTTCATATTTAAATAATTGTCCAACTTCTATTTCACTTGATCATGGTAAAATGGCCATTTCTAATGGTTCTAATTGGTACTAAAATTTTCAATCTATTTTAATGTTTCACGAAGTTTGGTCAGTAAATAATTGGTGCTTCATGTTTATCTATGGCATTGTCTTCTATTGCTGGAGTAACAGATTATCATAAATTCCATCACGTAAAACAACACAGATTTATTATCTTACAGTTGTATAGGTCGGAAGTCAAATGTGAGTAGCACTTGGCTAAAATCAAGGTGTTTGGAGGACTGCCTTAATTTCTGGAGGCTCTAGAGTATGAAACATTTCCTTGCCCTTTCCAAATTCTATATGGTGCTTGTTTTACTTCCTTTGTAACCTCATCATCTTCAAACGAGCAACATCGCATCTTTCTGACCATTTCTCAGATCTCACATTTCCCTCTCCTTCTCTCCCTTCTGCTGCTTTCTTCTACTTTTAAGACCCTTGTGATTGCATAGACCACACCTGATAATCACCTTAGGTTAAGGTCCCTAAGCACATCTACAAATTATCTTTTACAATGTTACCTTATGTAATACGGTCACAAGTTCTAAGGATCAGGGCATGGACATGTTTGGGGGGACATTACTCTGACTACTACATACATCAAATGGCATTATGTAGTTTCACAGTTTAAAAAGTAACAATAGAAATTGTTTTTGTATAAATCTCACAATTTCCAAATGAGTCATTATTTTCATAGAAATCACCTTAGAGCCTTAATCATTACATCTGAAATTGATTTTTAATGAGAAATGTGATAAAGAATTTATATTTTCTGGTAGAAGATCAAGATGAAAATACACAAAACAGATATATCATATTTGAACATCAGTTTACAGAAATGACAATTTGAGATTAAATTTAAGAAATGACAACTTATAAAACTAAATTTGCATTTGGCGTATGACAAACAGTAAGTCTACACATAAAGAAAAATACACATATCAAAATGAGGTATACCCAACTTTATACCAAATATAAACTACTATAGTCTTTTGAAAATCAGATTACATTGGAAACTCCATTTTTCTATAAAATTTCAATATTATTTCCAAGAATTAAACAACGTAAACTTCATAAAGTATATGAAGATAAAAATAAAAATCCAATCAGATTTTTATGCTATGTCAAATAGTATTTATCAAACATTTGCTTGACAGTGCAAATTATGAGTTAATAGATAGTTTTTACATGGGGACAATAATAAAAGGAAACACTCAGTGGGTTGATTTTCTACTCAGGAATAATAATAAAAGGAAACACTCTGGGTTGATTTGCAGACATCAGTGTTAAACGGTTCTCTAAAACAGTGTTCTCTAAGTATATTCAAGAATACCTGCAGCAGAATCACCAGAAATTACTCAGCAAGTATTGAATCAAAATCCATATGGACCACAGAGTTCTTAAGAATCTTCAGTTTGAGAAGCACCATCATGTAACATATTAGAACATGTCATATGTTCTATTACATATATTATATGGAGGTGAAGTGTGAATTGTCACTAAAATCATAATGGCCTTTAAAAGATGTAAGAATCTTTTCTGTAGTAAGAAACTCTTAGAGGTGAGTTGTTTGTTCCTCTATTTTTTCCTTATTATTTGTCTTATTTTCAGTGAATACAAGTTTGAGTGCAACTGAATGAATAAATAAGTTATTAGCATTCATTTAGAAATTTTAAAAGATAAATAGGATTTTTTAAAAATAGAAGAAATCTTCCCTGAATGATTTGAATATAAAGAACCCTACTTTTGTGTTTGATATCAAAAGCTTATTTTCACATAATGCACAGATTCTGTATTTTTCTAATAGCAGAGTGAGAGAGATATATATTCAATATATATGTCCATTAAAATTCAGTTCATAGGAGTTGAAGAGGAAATCACTACAGACTCTACTGATATTAAAAGAATCGTAAGAGAGTATTATGAAAAGCTTTATGCTAGCACATTAGACAAATTCGATGAAGTTAGCAAATTCCTAAGAATATGAAAATTATCAAATTAAGAACAAATGAAATTTGTTAAATAGACTTATCTCAGGTAATAAAATTGAATCAATAATTAAGAATCTTCCCACAAAAGAAGCTGGAAAAATTCAACTAAACATTGAAAATAGAAAATATATCCCAATCCTTCACAAACTTTCCAACTCATTTTATTAGGCAGGAGTTACCCTGATGTAGATGCGAGACAGAGACATCAAAAGAAATGAAAACAACATAGACCATATGTTAGATCAGAAATCAATTCTCAACAACAAAAAGAAATGAAAACAACAGACCAGTATC
Organism: Cynocephalus volans; assembly: GCF_027409185.1. NCBI lineage: Eukaryota > Metazoa > Chordata > Mammalia > Dermoptera > Cynocephalidae > Cynocephalus > Cynocephalus volans. The sequence goes on from NC_084466.1 coordinate 27,661,804, forward strand.
CATTATGAATATACACACAAAAATTCTTAAAAGTATAAACAAACTGAATCAGCAACACAATAAAAACTGTACACACCATGACCAAGTGAGGTTTATTTAAGGAAAATTTGGTAGTTTAAAATCTAAAAAATCAATGAACATAAAACACTAAAATAGTAGAGTAAAGGATAAAATATCAAAACTCAAACATGTTTATCTCAGTAGATGCAAGAAATAATTTGACAAAATACAACACTAGTTCCTGTTAGCAGCTTTCATCATGCAATGAATAGGATTAAGCTTCCTTAAACTGCTAATGAATATCTAATAAGCATTTACAGCTAACATCTTCATTAAGTATGAGTGAATGCTTTTTCCACAAAATTGTTAATAAAACAAGAATTCCGCCTCTTGCCACCTCTATTCAAAATAGCACTGGAATTTCTAGTCAGTCCAATAAGATGAGGAAAAAAAATGCACGAAGATAGAAAAGAAAAAGGAAATCCCTCCTTATTTGTAGATGTCACAGAGTTTTCTGGTGAAAATCCCAAAAGGGATCTAGCAAGACAGAACAAAGCAAATGACAAGCAGCAGTTACAAATTATGAGAAGCTGAAAGTACAGTTTTAATTTACCCCTCTTGACACCACCTCTGGCACATAATTCCCCCTACTATTTAAATTTTTCATTAGTGTGGTACATTTGTTACAATTTATAAAACAATATTGATACAGTATTAACGAAAATACATGGTTTTCATTAATGTTCATTCTTTCTGCTGTGCAGTTCTATGGGTCTTAATAGAGGCATGATCATGTACCCAGCATTAGAGTATCAAACAGAATAGTTTCATTGTCTTAAAATAATCTCTGAAATCTATTCGTCTATCCCTCCTCCCCCAAACCTCCCTAAACTACTGAACTTTTTACTCTCTATAGTTTTGGCTTTTCCATAATTTCATATAGTTGGAATTACAGAGTATGTAGCCTTTTCAGGCGGGGTCTTCCACTTAGCAATGTGTATTTAAAGTTCTCTTATGTCTTTTCATGGCTCATTTCCTTTTATCACTGAATAATATCCCATTATATGGATGTACCATGGTTTATTTATCCATTTACCTGTTGAAGGATAATCCTGTAATGCAATCCTTTTACAGTACCTATTGATATGATATGATAGTATGAGATTTCTCTTACCACCTATTAATGTGATGGATTATGTCATTTGATTTTTGAATGTTCAACAAGTGTGGCATACCTTGAATAAATTTTGCTTGTTTGTATATTTACTTTTATTAGATTTGAATTAGATATTATAATATCGTGTTTAGAATTTTTCCATCTATTTTCATGAGAGTTGTTGTTCTGTAATTTTCTTTTCTTGTAATACCTTGACTAGTTTTGGTATTAGGGTAAATGTGGCCTCATAAAATGAGTTAGAATGTGTTCCCTTTGCTTTTGTTTTCTGGAAGAGATTGTAAAGAATCAGTATAATTTTGTTAAATGTTTGGAAGAATTTACCAGTGAACCCATCTGGGCCTGACGCTTTCTATTTTGAAGGTTATTATTACTTGATTTTGATAAATATATATAAGGCTATGCAGACTGTCTATTTCTTCTAGTATTAATTTGGTTAGATTGTAGGTTTCAAGGAATTGTTCAATTTTATCTAGGTTATTCAGTTTGTTGGTAGAGTCATTAATAATATTTTTTATTACCCTTCTAATATCCATGAAACAAGTAGTGATGTTTCTGTTTTCATATCTGTTGTTAGTAATTTGTGTTTCCTTTCTTTCTTCTTCATTAGCCTGGCAGGAGGCTTTTCAATTTTATAAATCTTTCAGATAACAAACTTTTTATTTCATTAATTCACTCTATTACTGTCCTGTTTCAAATCTTATTAACTTCTGCTCTAATTTTCATTATTTATCTTTCCAGCTTACTTTGGATTTATCTATTTTTTAATGTTTCTAGAGTCCTAAGTTAGAACATTAGAATAATTATTTTAAATCTTTCTTCTTTTGTAGCGTATGTATATAATGCTATAAATTACATTCTGAGAATTGTTCTTTCTCATCTCACAAATTTTGACAAGTTGAGTTTTCATTTTCATGGAATTCAATATATATATATAAATTATATAAATTTATTTTTAGACTTATTCTCTGATACATATATTACTTAGAAATGTGGTTTAATCCACATACATTTGGAAGTTTTCAAGTATCTCTTTATTTATTCATCTCTGCTTTAATTCTATTTTGGTCTGTATATATACTTTCATTTCTATTCTTTGAAATTTGAGGTATGTTTTGTTGTTCAGAACGTGGTCTTTCATGGGAAATGTTTCAAGACAGCTTGAGAAGTATGTCTGTTCTGCCACTGCTGGATAAGTATCTACAAATATCAATATATCCAGTCAATTGATAGTGTTGTTTCATTCAACTATATTGATTCAGTTTAACTGTATGTATCCTCTGCCTCCTGGATCTGTCAATTACTGATAGAGGGGTTGCTGTAGATTGGATGCCTCCCCCCAATCTCACTGAGGCTTAATACCCATTGTAACTGTTGTGGGTGGGAAATCCTATGACGGAAATCAAAAGGTGAGGCCTTGAAGAGGTGATTAGACTATAGGACCATTCCATAGTGAATGGATTAATAATTGTGCTCATGGGCGTGGTTGTGATGGAGAAGAGGAGAGTGCATGCAGAGTGATCTCTGTTTCTGCTCTGCCATTTTCTGCCATGTGAGAACCCTGAGTCACCATCTCCACCACCAAGGCCTTCACCAAATATGTTCCCTGGACTTTGGACTTCCCAGGCTCCAAAACTGTAAGCAATAAGTTTCATTTCCTTTATAAGTTACCCAGTTCCATGTATTTTATTATAAGCAACAGAAACAGACTGATACCGGGGTCCTGACATCATCATCTATAATAGTGTATTTGTGTATATCACCTTGTAGTTCCATCAGTTTTTGCCTTACATGTTTTGACATTGTTGTTAGGTACATTCACATTAAAGACAGTTCTATCTTCTTGAAGGAGTGACCCTTTTTCATTATATTATGTCTTTCTTTATCCCTGATGATTTTCCTTGCTCTGAAGTTTCATTTTCTAAAATTAATATAGCCACCAATTATAGGCTGAATTGTCTTTCCTAAAATTCTTATGTTGAAGTCCTAACCCCCAGTGTCTTAGGAAGTGACCACATTTGGAGATAGGGTCTTTAAAGAGGTAATTAAGTTAAAATGAGGTCACTAGAGTGGGCCCTTATCCAATATGAGTTGTGTCCTTGAAAGAAATGGAGATTAGGACATAGGCACACATGCAGAGAGAAGACCATGAAATACATAAGAAGGAAATGACCCTGTACAAGTCACAAAAAGTGGCATTGGAAGAAACCAACCTTGTTGACACTTTGCTCTCAGACTTCCAGACTCCAGAATTGTGAGTAGATAAATTTCTTTTGTTTATTCCACGGAGGTTCTGGTATTTTATTATAACAGCCCTAGGAAATCAAACATACTACCCCAGTTTTCTTTTGATTACTGCTAGCATAGCATATTTTTCTCCATCTCTTTACTTTTATTCTGCCTTAAATTTAAATAGAGTTCTTATAGACAACATATAGTTGGATACTGACTTTTTATCCACCTTGACAGTCTCTATCATTTAATTGGTGTATTCAGACGATTCAAGTTTAAGATTATGGTTGAATTAATATTTACCGTATCTGTAACTGCTTTATAACCATTGTCCCTGTGCTCTGTTTCTGTGTAATGCACTTATTTTTGGCCTTCTCTGGTGTTGATAATTTTTTATTATTCCATTTTTTTCTCCCCTCCTACCATATTACTTATACTTTTTTACTTTTGTTAGTGGTTGCCCTAGAATTTGCAATATAGTTTGTGACTAATGCAAGTTCCCCTACAAAACGCTCTACTCTACTTCATGTGTAGAGTGCATACCTTAAACTAAATAGTTTTGATTCTTCCCACTTGTCCATTATAACATTTATTTTAGTTTTCCACGTGCTATAATAGCTAAATACAATTGTTTCTATTATTATTTTCAACCAATTATTATCTCTTAAATTAAGAGTAAGAAAAATAAGTTATTGTATTTATCTGTATGAGTATTTATTCCTTCCCTAATGCTCTTTTTAAAATATAGATCCATTTATATAATTTCTGAATTAGATTATTTTTCTTCCCTCTTAAGAACTTCTTTTATATTTCTTACAAGGCAGATCTGTGGCAACAAACTTATGCAGTTTTTATGTCTGAGAAATTATTTTTCCTTTGTTTTTAAAGGATACTATTGCTCCATACAGAAGTTTAGGTTGGTCTTTGTTTTTTCTTTTTATCACTTTAATTATTTCACTCTACTCTCTTCTTGCTTCAAGAAGGAGACAGTATTAGTGTCCCATGCCATTTATTAAAAGGTTGAGTTGCTAGCAAGTAAAATGATAAATGCTTTCTCTTTAAGTTTTAGTTTTAATGAATATAGAAGATGTGCTTCTCTATCTAACATTAATATAATTTCAGAATTTTTTAAAATAAAGGTTTAATGCTGAATTATTCATACCAATCAAATGTAGTTTTAAGGAAAGAGAACAAAATGCTAAATGTTTAAAATAAATGGAAATATTTCCTATTCAAAATTAACAATACTACTGGCCCTCGGGAGAGATAGATCTGACTTTTCCAAGGAATCTACTTTTAAGTAGCTATAATTATTTTCAATCATCTTTCTGTTCAATTTATAAAATGAAAGCTTTGCTTTATAATGAGTAATCTGAATTCTATTAAAGATTAAAAGCTATACTCTTAGTTGTTTTTCATTGAAGCAAACTCTTTTTGGAGATTCAATGCTTATCATACAGTAAAAATGCAGATTTCAGGAAATTAATTTCGGGCTTGAAAGACAAGAGGCATACACATATCCAATATGGATACTGTATAAATTAGAATGCAACTTTGATTTCTAAAGTACAAAATGTCATGCTCTGGAACTCCTTTGAGGTAATGTAAGTTAGATACTAATTTGTAGTAAAGTCAATATGGAAATAATAAGTACAAAAGAACAGATGGTATGTGTGGTTGATGAAATTAAATTGTTACGAAGCAAAGCTTCAGTTAACAAAAGGCCAAAAGTCCACATTAAATTTAAACTCAGGCACTGTAAACAATGAAGGTTTTTGAAATGTTTTATAAAATTTTTTTAGATCTGAAGTAGTTAAATCTTATACTTACATAAGTGAAGGTGGGTTGGTGGCACAATACATTTTTCCTACCAAGATTAGTGCTTAAATACCTAATGGTATGTGAAGAGTTGCACGTTCTCTACTGAAGTATAGTTCAAAGCTCTTCGATTTTGTTTTGATGACATTTGAATTTATGAAAATTAGGTTATTAATCATAAATCTCAGAGCCATAGTTTTTTTTTTTCTCTGTAAAATGAAGATTTCTCATATCGATAAAACAATTTAAGGATGAATGGTATGTATTATGTAACAATCTACTTCCATATTAAATAAGAAATCATAAGTACCAAAACTTGTAGTAGAATGAAGTGCAGGTAAGCAACTTTATGAAAGAAAATATTTCAATTTGCTTACCTTCAACAGACTCTAATAATCAATAAGATTAGGTCAAGGAACCTTTTTATCTCAGTGAAGATTTTTTTAATCATAGAATTTTACGAATGGATTATTCTAATGAACAATAATTGCATCAATAATGTGGAAGAACAACAGAACTTATAAAATTGAAACAATAATTATTTGATTTGGTTGCTGCTTTACTCAATTTGAGTGAAGAAAAAAAGATTGAAAAAATGAAGCTAAGTACATAGCTATTTAATACCAAAGGAAATATTTGAACGCAGGTTTTTCTTTTTCTTTTTTTTTTTACTTCTAAAACCCATTATGTATATTTTGTTTTGACTATTCCAGTCTTTTATTTATTTATTTACTTATTTTATTTTTTTGAGATTTGGGTGTTCTTGTCAAGTCTTGGAAGCTAACTTGTCAAGGAGTTCTAATTTCATGTTCCCCTTTTTAGTTTAAGAAAAAAATTTGATGAATGGTCAAACTTTCTCCCAAGTGCACTTAAGGATATACGAGGTTACTTAAAGAGAAAATTTCAGATCACTAGGGTTTTTCTTATTCCTTCATCACTCTGGACCCTATATGGAAGTTCAAAAACAGAAGTAATATAATCTATTGTTAAGACTCTTTTTAAAATTAGAAGATATATGAAAGAAAATTTATGCAACCTTGAACTTCTGGAGGTCAGTGAGATATTTGTGTTCAAACAATGTCACTTTGTAGGTGACGTGTTAGTGAATTTAGTTAATAAAAATGTTTCTACTTATAACTAAACACTTAATTATCTTTGTGTACCAAATGTTAACTTAATTTTTATGTTTAATATTTGATCCTTGGAAATTATAAAAGGGCAGAGTAGTCTAAAATAATTTGATTTGTAAAGAAAAGACTGCAAAAAAAAAGAGTTATGACCTTTTAGGGAATCCTTTAGTTTTAAGGACAGAGTGTAACACCAAAAAATAGTAATTGTCCTAAAAAGAAAAGTTAGGTTGCACACTTAAATTTTTTTTATTATTCATGTGATCCTTGGACTTAAATTTTCCAAAGTTTATTTTAGGAAATTTAACGGGACCTAGAAATAAGACCTGTTTGGTTGGTCTTTTGATAGACTAACATAATATTTTTTAAAATAAGCAGACATCTAGAAATAAAGATAAAAATCAAAATCAGCAAATTATCTATTTTTTAAAAAGACAATCTGGCAGAAAGACACTGTCATTTACATACAGTAAAATGAAATTCACAGCAAATAAGTTCTCCAGTTTTTCAGTCTGCTCATTTACCATTCCATTTTACATCACCATGTCCATTTAAGTAATTTATGAAACCTGTCACAACTACATGGGCATTTGTGTTTTGACCTAAGTTTTGTATTACATGTTTATATGTAATAATTTAGATACAACATGTAGGATACATAAGAAACTTTACCCAGGATAGGAGTATTCTTAAAGCTGTGGTTTTCACCTGGGGGTGACTTTCCCCTTGCTGGGGAGGGAGAAGGTAATTTGCATTGTATGGAGACATTGTGGTTGTCATAACTGGGGGAGTGGGTGCTACTCAGCATGTAGTGGACAGAAGCCAGGAATGCTGCTAAACATCGTAAAATGCATAAGACACTACTCTTCTCCATCCAGGAATAATTATCCTGGTCAAAATGTCAGTGATGCAGAGCTAAACAACATTTCATTAAAGTGACTTCCTCCTTAAAAAATGCACAGTAATGTTCTGCCACCAGCAGTCAGCAGATTAGGTAAGGAGGAGTCTCTAAATGATTGTTACTCCTGGCCTTTCCTAATAATTACTATCTATCTCTCTATATATTTTGTAGTGGGCACATAGAGGATATTTCCTTGTTTTTGTATTGCCATTGAACCTTATATAAAGTATGAAGGTGAATAATACTATGCTTAAGAAATATGTTCTTGAATCTGTTAATTATTTCATTAAACAGCCAAACACATCAGTTCTTCCAAGGAGCTGGGATATTTGAAGTGCAGTTTTGCAGCAAGAAGGAACCAACTATTTCTCAGCCAATCACCAAGAAGAATATCTATATTTAAGTCTTGAGGGCTTTTAATAAGCCTGTTTAGAGAAATCCAGGCAGTCCAGGAGAAGGCAAAAGGCTGTTTTTGGTAATTCTATTGCCTTTAATAATTATTTAAAATATACTCTTGAAGGTTAATACTGTAGATCACTCCTGGGATCTTTTTCAATCATCTCAAAATGCATGTGACATAGGCATAGTTATTATATCTGGTATAGAAGAAGATGTTGGGAGAGAGCAGTGATCTGTCCAAGGTGACAGATTTGGTAACTAGAAGAGCAAGAAACAGGACCTAAGTCTCCAAGCTATAATTTGTTATGTTTTGTACTCATGCAACTCTTAAACATATCATTCCTGTAGCATGGGAACTCCAAGAGTTCACAATATAAAAACTAGCCAAAAATGTGTGTGTGAGTGTATGTGTTTTACTTGTTCCTTGAGTTCTTAGAGCATCCCAGTACTTGGACTCTTTACAATATGGACTGAACCCCTGAGATATTTTTTTTAAACAAATTGATTATACTTATATTTTACAAAATGAATACATTCAGTAACCAAAGATTCTCTTTTTTGATTTCTGAAATCCTTTTTTTATTCTAATAATGGTAAACTAATATTGTTATACTTTTTTTAATAATGTATTATTGTAAAAACTATAAAATACTGTTTGAAATTCAACTTTTACTCTTAATCAATAAACTGTTTCATATACTCAAAACAGCTGAAGCAAATTCTCCAAATTGAATTAAGATAAGTATTTTACTTATTTTTTTTTGTTTCTCAATATCACAATGCTTGTGAAAAGATACAATCAAAAGATACATTCAAAAATATTTTAAATCACGCAAACATGGTTATATTAATTATTCTTGTAATATTGTCTCATGCTTATAACTATTTGACCTTGTTGCACTATCTTTTGCCAGACATCTTGCAATCTTTAGCGTTTACATAGCAAAATCTATGATGATAATACAATAGATAATTCTAATACTATTTCACTCACATTGAAACTTCATTTTGACTCATATATCCTTGAAGTTCTATTTTATATTTTACACTTTGTAAAATTTTTACACATAACTCTTTTCTGTTTCCAAAAGAAACTAGGAATAGAAGAACCATAACATCTGAAAATAAATGAAACTGCCACATTTCTAGCATGGCCAAAGTAGTAAATGTTTTTTATTCTAGCAAGAACAATCCGTTGTCATATTTTCTGTTTGATACACCAAGGCATTTAAATGATTTTCAGATAAATGGTGATTTTGGTCAAACTTCTATTGCTTTTACTTATGCCATCCTTTAATACATATTTCTCTTTTACCAAATATTGAAACTCTTCAGCCACTTTTTAAAAATGATCTCATAAGTACAAATTTTTATTTAATAACCAAAATACCTTATTGACTATTAACACTAGAGCAGTGTTAATCTCAATAATAATTTTAGGTCTCTAATAGCTTTATTTCTCTGCAAAGAAAGGAATAAATGCTTGCCTTAAAAATGTTCCAGATGATTGGAAGAGTAAAAGTAAAAGAGCTTTGCTCTGTTAAGCAATTGGTAAGATGGTGCAAATTGGCCCTCAGCTTCAACAGTGCCCCCATCCAGGTTGTAGTGTTAACTGTAAGGTTCTCCAGATGTTTGTTGGCTCCCCACACATTTTAAGATTTCAGGGCTGAAGTAAGACTTGCAGAGTCTTATGCTCCTGCCAAGACTTCCCCTTTCCTTCACTCCTACCCTCAAATATCCTGCCTAACATATGTCCCGTAAGGGAGACTATAATTAGCATAACTACTTACACCCCACTATGACTAACTCCCTAAGTTAACAAGAGAGCTAGACTCATCATGCCCTACCTCCCAGGTTATCACAGACGCAGCAAATAAACCCCCCCAATTCCATAACATAAAGACCCCCAAACAAAACCAACACTTTGACCTACATGCTCTCACATTGTGTACTTTGATTCCTCCCTGCTGCAGCCATCTATTTCCTCTGCTACTTTCTCTCTCCTTCAGTGAAGATTTTACTATGTACTTCATTGTACTTTACTAGTTATATATTCATCATTCTTTAGCCTTCGGTGTAAATCTGTAATTTCCTGCCCTCCAATGAATGTCTTCCACCCTATCTCAGTCATCCAATCTAATTGCCACATCTAGATTTTTATGTAACAATAATTAAACCAATTCCCGAGTGTCATTTTCAATCACAGCCCCATCTAGAAACCACCTTCTATCTTTTATGACTCCGTCACCCAAATACTTTGATTCTATAATTATGTAGAACTTCCTATGCCCTACGAGCTATCCACCTTTTCACTTTTTATCAACCCCTCTCACTCTCGTGTCTCTGCATATAGGCCTTAGGACCACTTGTCCACACAAAATTATTACCCCGCGTATATCCTGAAGTTTGCTCTATCTCTGTTGATTAGACTCCCTCTGGGGTTGAAGGAGGTAGATCACAAAACCCTTAAGTTAAACATTCTGCCTGCACTGGAGGTGAATATAACTGAGGAAACACACACACACACACACACACACCACACACACACACACACACACACACACACACACACACACACACTCACTCACCTTTAATTCATCAACGTGAGCCTCAGGTGGGTTCTCCCATTTTTCTATGCAACCATTTCTTCAAACTTTCTCTCAGTCCTCAGTCAACTAATGATTTTTCTTCTTACAAGACTGAGATATTGCAGGTAATCAGAAGAGGTTTTACAGATCCACCTAGTCCTGAATTTCCCAACCACTTTATTTCTTTTCTTCCTAGTACAATTGATGAATTTGAAATGTTCCTATCCAAAGCCAAACCATCCATTCACCGGCTCCTACTGGTACACCTATACAAATAATTCTTATTTGTAAGATCCTGTCTTCTTCTTCTTGCATCATATTTTCTATCAGCATTAGGATACATTGTAATATATTTCATCACAAAACCAACAACCCCTTTCACCCAATGTCTCTCTCTAGTTACTACTATCTTCCAGTCTTCTGTTTTGCAGCAAGTTATCAGAGTGCTCTATTTACATTGTTCCCCTTTATCTCCGCTGAATTCTCTTGAATTCAGTCCAATAAGACCATTGTCCGCAGTGATCTCCCGTCTAATGACAATCTCAATCCACAATTCAGTCAATATATTCGCCACATTTGACATATATAATTTCTCCCTTTTCTTGTTTTCTGTCACAGTTTTCTCTTGGGTACCATCTTACTACACTGGCTATCTTTAAAATTTTCTTGCATATCCATACATATATGTAAATATGTATTTTTCCATGTCTTCCCAAAATCTAAATTCTGGAATCACCCAAGAACATAATTGACCTGTTTATTTGTCTGCATTGTCTTCCTACGTATTTTTTATCCAGCAGCTTTGTTTTATGTAACATGTATACATATCTAAAAACAAAGGTTTATCTGCAGTCAGAAACAGACTCGGGTTATTCCTTCTTATATGCTTACCTCTAAACAGTTAAGCATTTTCTCCATCTGTATTCATTGTCCCACGTACTTTGCCTTTGGTTAATTCCTACTACAATAAATTTGATCAATATCATCGCCGACACTCAAGCTAAAAAGTCATTATAGATATTTTTCCCTTTCTCTTATTTACCATTTATTCACAAAACTTTGCTTTTCCAACTTAATAAAACACTTCCATTATTCTTGCTTAGACTTGTTCGAAAATGTCCTTTCATGTCTGTTTGCCTCCCCTTACAATCTATTCACAAAACTGCTGCAGCATCTGTACTTCCGAAACACAATCTGAATGTCAACAATCTATTTAAGACCTTTCATTGCTTCCCATTGCCTGGATAATAGTCATGCACCTTGATGGAATAGCATCTAGAATATTGTAGTCTGGCTGTTATACAGCTCTTGATACTGAATCAACATGTAGTGTATATCCTGTAGGTCTGTCCTATGATCCCATTCCTAGACCTCCTGAGGACTTTTCATATACTTGAAGTACTGTTTTTTGAATTCCAACTCTATTCCTCATTTCCTTTCCACATAGCTAACTGATCTTTTATTCATATACTCTCCAACTACCGTCATATGAAGGAATAATTTAGTGCCTACTAGTTATATATGCCATCATTTATTTTCCTTCATGCTTTTAAAATTACGGTCTGTTCCTCAATTTATTACATTTTTGTATTAACATGTTGTTATTTCACATTTCAACAATGTAGCAGTAATTTTCTTCCAGCAGTTTGAGAATTTTCACTGTGTTCTAGATTCTTATTGTTCTTGTTAAAGACAGTTATCAAATTATCATTCTTCGGAGGTAATACATAGTATGAATATGTATTTGTGTTTAATATACACATATTTAAAAACATTTATTCCATTTGTAATATAATTATGTTGATGTCCAGGTGCAGATTTATTCTTATTTATTTTGCTCAATATTCACTGTATCCAAACATACGTTTTTCATTTTATTTGAATACTCTTAGCATTATTAGTTTTTATACTCAGTTTCACTCATTCTCTTGATGGGACTTTTATTTATTTATTTATTTTACTTACTTATTTATTTATTTATTTATTTAATTTATTTATTTATATTATGAATGTTCATGAGATATAAATTACCAGAAATTGCTTTTGTACCCTGTGTCCCTGCCCAATTATCTCCAAACTTACCGCCCCCTCCCCTTCTCTTCCCCACTCTGCTTTGTAGCCCTAGGAATGTTCCCTCCCTCTGTAAGGCCACCACACTACTGTGGTCTTTCTTTCCTTCCTTCCTTTCTCTCTTATCACCCACATATGAGTGAGCACATGCAGTGTTTATCCTTCTGTGCTTTGCTTGTTTCACTCAACACGAGTTTCTCCAGGTTCATCCATGTTGCTGAGAATGGGAGTATTTCATTCTTTTTTATTGCAGAATGGTATTCCATGGTATATATATCCTACACTTTCCTTATCCAATTATCCATCGATGGACATTTAGGTTGATTGCATATCTTGGCTACTGTAAACAGAGCTGTGATGAACATCTTTAATACTCCACATCTCATAAACGTTCTTTATATTGTCTATTCCTTAATGTTTCTATGCTTTATCTATGTCATTTGACCAATTCTCTGTTTAATCATATCTGATTTACTGTTTAGCCGATCATTACACATTTAACTTCAACTCAGTATTTTCTTAAGTTCACAAGCTATTATATTATACAGAAAGCTTTTGTCATGTTTTTAACCTATTCTTTCATTACTCTAAATATTTTAAAAATACATATTGTATTCCTTGAATATTTAAATGTTATTTGTTTCTTTGTATTTTGTTTATTTTTACATAAATATACTTCTGACTTTTGCTTAGACGGATTATTTTATCATGAGTTGCTTAACGTTTTACACAAGAGCATTTCTGTGACAGATTTTTCCAGTTTGCCTGGTTTTGACGCACAATATCACTAGCATACAACCCCTTCATATGTTAATTTGTAAGTATAAGACTGCTACCAAAAAAAAAAAAGAAAGAAAAAATTAACTATATAAGTGATAGATATGATGAATATGTGGATTTATTTGACTGTAGTAATCACTTCTATATCTATATGTATATCAAAACATCATGTTTTAGAACTTAAATACATATAAATAATTTTAAAAAAGACTGAATCTACATGGCTTCTCAAAGACATGAATTCTTCGATGAACCTCATTATTTTTAATTGAGGGATATTCTCTTATAATTCCCAACCTCAGTTACATATTTCTGTATCATGGATTGGCCCAAGATTTTATCTCCTGCCCTGTTGCCTTCTCCTTCGAAGCACACCTGTTACGTAACAGATATTCAACACAGACATCTTAGTTGCTAAGATGGGCAAACTCCTCTAGGCAGCCACATCATAAAATTATACATTTGAAGCTTAGGCTTTTGCTTTTATTTCATTTTCAGGATTTCCCTTATTTCTTGCAAGATAGCCTATGTATTTATAATTATAGTTGGTCATTTCACACCCAAATTTCAGTTGTTTTCTAGCTAGGGGAATTTCAGATTAGCTACTTTGTTATATTGTTAGAAACAAAAACAGAGCAAAAGTCTGAGAAAAAACAGGCTGACTGATACAATTTCGGTACATGAATTAATGAGGTGAACTAAAAGTTCAATCCGGTTTGCCCAATTTTATGTTTTTGCTATGGTCACTAGCCCTTTTGTACAATGAAAGTGTATAGATGGATAAATAGATAGACACACATAGACATTTATAGTACCTACACAAATTCATAATTTTTTGTCTTAAATAGAAAACTAAGAAATGAATGTGTATTTTTTGTATCAGATATTATAGGCCAGGTTTGTTAGGATAAAATAAAGCAACTCCAAAATCACAGCAATATAACACAACTAAAAGCACAATTTTTGTTCACATTACTCGATGTGCACAGATTGGCAAAGACCTCTGTTCATGGTAGTTAATCCAAGACTAAAGCCAATGGACAACCTGTTCCAACATATGCTCCCAAGTACACCACAGCTGGGCACTTAAAGCTTCTTCCTCTTAAAGCATTGCCTCTTAAAGCTTCTGCCTAGATGTGGGGCATAGCACACCTCCTCACATGTCATTGACTAAAAGAAGTCTCATTAAACAAAACAAAACAAAACAAAACAAACAAAAAAATCTCTCTTAAAGAGGCTGGAGGACCATACCTTTAAATGCCTATCAAAGTATACCATTATGGACAGCAAATATTTAATATCCTTTCTACATAAACTACATTATCCTCTTCCCCATTCAGTCATGACACTGAGCTCAGTGTCCAGGATCTCTAGTTGATGCTTTGAGTCTTCACAATGGAAAGGGGTCATGATAAGGTCCTCACTATGCTTCCTGGAAGAAGCTTCCATTTGTTAGTGTGAAAAACTAACCTATTTCCTGCTAGGAGATGTGGAGAGTGCTAAGGCAGCTATAAGTCTCAAAAGTTCCTATCTCTTCATGAAGGTAAACAAGCCAATATAATTCTCATAGCTTAATTGGCTTTTATTTTACTTTGATTGCAGATAGCACTACAAGCCAGTGGCCACATTCATGGTAATTTTCGTAATCTACTTATATTTATAAACATCTGTGCTTTCTCATCCCCATGACTCTTGTTATGGATCAATCACAGTTACTGTGGACCCACAAAGCTAGAGTGGCACAAATGATTAGCCTCTTTTCCCTGAGGCATTTTTGTCCAATGGAAAGAAAGGATTTGCTGAAAAACACCTAGTTAGTTCTTTAATCTGAGACCTCTTAAACTGTACAAAGATATCAAGTCAACAGCAGACAGCACACACTACTAACACTTTTTTTCTCTGACCTCTTACCAAAGAACTATAAGGTCATTACCCTCATGATCCATCCTTTATGCAGTCTGATGTAACCATTTTACCAGTTTCTATTTTGCTCTATTGTTGGAATCATTATTTTTTCCAGGCAGAAAGAACAGTTTTTCCCATTTTCTGCTCACTGCAGGACTTTTAAAATATGCCTCACATTTTAGTTGTTTGGAAAGGCAGCATCCCCTTCTGCTGCTGTCAGTTTTAGAGCACGAGGGAGCTGTATGAGGTAACAGATTGGTTTCAAATTTCAGTGACTTAGTAGAACAAAAGGTGGTTAGATGCTCATGCTATTTTTCCAACATGAATTGTTTTGCTCGACACCATCTTCAGTAGAGAGGACAGTCCGTTTCTCAATTCATCTTGACTATGCTTCCGAGATGACTATGACAGGGGAAAGGAACAGGGTAAACAATGCAGTGGCCCTCAGTGCTTTTGCCCAGAAATGTCTCCTGTCACTTAAATTACCATGTCACTGGCCAAAACAAGTAACAGATCCATTCCTAACTTCAAGAGGACACAGAAACACAGCCCTATCATATGCTCAATGAAAAGATGTCTAAGAAATCTTTGGCAAACAGCACTAATATCTATAACAGTGTCTGTATACAAACAGAAAGGAAAATAAAATTTGTACATTGAGTGAAGGGAGGTTTAGACTCCTCCAGCATCTGTGTATTTTTTTTTTTATTTTGATAATACATGTGTTCTTTCATTGCCATTTTTGAAATACAGAACTATTTTAAAATTTTTTATATTATTTTGAGTATTCGGTCAAGAGTTAAAGATAAGAGTTGTAAATTTAAGAGATTTTTTATGTTTACAGATGATAAAGCTTAGAACACATGTTGAAAATATTTGAAAAATAATGAGTAATTACATATTTTCTTTTGAGTTATAGAGTTGATTTTGGTTAATAGCATTTTTTGGTTTCTGTGTATTTTCGGTTCACAGTATATGATTTACCTTGAATATAGTAATCAAGCTGCTTTGGAATAGTTAAATGTCTCCATTTTCATTGGTGCATTTCTCATATTTTGCAGTGCATCTTGCTGGTATACTCTTACTCCCTTATTTATTTATTTTTTTAAATGTAATGGAAGCTATTTGAATGATGAAAAAGTAAAGATTCTTTCTATTCTCTTAAGTGTTTTTTTCAGCTATTACCATCTCACAAAATCCTCCAGGTAGATTCGATATGCTATGTTTTCATTGGCACTGCTGAATTCATCTACTTAAATTTCTTATGTAGAGGCTCAAAATACCTTTGAACATGCCCACATTTGCTCTTAAAACGGCAATGGTGATTCTGCTTGTGAGTATGTGTTATTGTTGTTGTTATTTTTCTCTTTTCCCCTGTAGTAATTCAGATGCAGTGAGTGCTTGGCTTTCAGGCATTTGCATTGCAATGACACCAAGTAGCATGTTAGTGGTGATTGGCCTGGAGCCAAAGCAGCCAAGCTGCCCCAGGCTGCCTTGTGCTTTCACTGCTCCTTCAATGGACCTTTGGTGTCAGCTGAAATAGGTGCAATAAATCAGGCTGTTTCTTCAGTTGGAATTCTATGATTGAATTAAAGGGTATTTTAATATTTTACAGGAATCTCAGAACATCTACTAAAATCTAGCAGGATGTGCGATGTTCTAATGGACTGGAAATGCATTTCGTGACTGTACACTCTAGTAATTTTCTCAGCTGCCTTTCTTTCTGTTAACATTTCAGCAATTGCATTCTGTGTCACGGAGTGGTCAGAGCAATCTCTGCTCACAAGTCAAAGCTAGGTGATTATTCTCTTTCTCTTTTCTTTGTCTGTTTTTTTAAAAAATTTTTTATTTTAACTTAAGGAATTTGTGGCAAATATCTTCATCTTAAAACCTTTTAATCCGTGATTGACTCAAACATGTTTGACTATTATTAAAGAAAGTAAGAATTATAAACAAAAAACATTATCCTGCTATTTGAAAATCCATTTAAGAATTGACATCATAAATATATGAGTAGAATTTTTTTTTTTACCAGAATTGAAGGTTAGAGAAAACAAATAAAAATAGTTTTGCAGTTTTCTCGCTCGTACATGCACAAACACAATCAAAAATAAGTTTTCCTTGTTTCATCATTTCAAAATGAAATGCGAAAAAATGTTACTTTTGAAGCCTGGCTTTATTGGTATATTAGTTTGTTTAGGTTGCTTATAACAAAATACCTGAAACTGGATGATTTATAAAGTAAACAAACATCGCTTACAGTTTCTAAGGCTGGGAAGTCCAAAGTCCATCTTTGTGGTGGCAACAGTGACCCAGGGGTGTCACATTGCAATATGGTAGAAGCAGAGAGAGAAGAAAGAGAGAAAGACAGACTCTCCTCTTTTTTCAAAGCCCTCAGAACCACGCCCTTGACTACAATTTTTAATCCATTCACTACTTCATGGTCCTACACCCCAATCACCTCTTCAAGGCCCCACCTTACAATTACCATAGTAGGATTTCCCATCCTGTTAACAGTCACAGTAGGGTCTAAGTTTCTAATACATAAAACTTGGGGGATAAAATTCAAGCTTCATTGAGTTTTGGGGGGACATAATTCAATCCACCACAACCGGTAACGCTAGTGTAAATTTCATCATTCATTTATTTGTCAGTTTAATGATTGTTACGTATTGCATGCTGCATTTTCAGAAATGATGCTAGGTTCTGTGACCAACAAGATCATGACCTACCAGAGAAGAGGAACTAGTACACAGATAATTCAATGTGATGAATATAAACAGAGCACATAGAAAGCTTAGTTAGGTAAAAAAATCAATTTAAAGAAAGTGATTTTGCGTTGTAAATCTCTCAATCTCAATTTTTATCTCCTATGGAGAAGGAATCTTTTCAAATTTTATTTTATTAATTGCCTTTATATCTCAAATACTTTTCTTCATGTTCGTCTTGTTAATTGACAGTATTCTACTTTATATGGCATAGTTTATGGTTCTAAACTGTTCTTATTTTGTCCATGTATCCATAATCATCCTGCAATACTAAGTGTGTCATCTAGTCTTACAGCAGTAATTTCTCGATGTGGAAATGTTCTTATTCACCAAGGATCAGTTCTCTTCTAATTTTGTGCTTAGAGGAGGTTTATTGTGAAGTTAGGGATGGCCAAGTTTTCTTCTCTGACTAATAAAACATGAGTGGAAGTTCACATTTTCCATTCTCAGTAAAGTCTCTGAATAACACATTTAAAGTTGCAAGTCCTTTCCAACCAACACCTTATGGCACAACGTTTTTTAAAAATTTTCTGCATAGTAGACATTACCATTTAGCAAACAATGTATTTTATGTAATTGTTGTATGCTATCCCATGTTCCAAAATGCATACAATTGACTGTAAGATCAACAAAGGCAAAGTATTTATTCAATTTATCTAGTGATATTTTTTATTTCCCTTTGGATCTATAGCTGTGGCTAGAACACAGAAAATGCTATGCTGTGTAAATGAGCCATTATCTCTGAGGGAGGGCATGAAATTAAGCAAAAGTATAGTGGTAGTTTACAAAATATTGGAGCTATGTATATATGTGTACACATACATATTTTATACATATTATTTATACATTATATACTAACATGAGGGTTCTTCAAAATGTTTATGGAAAGATTCTCATCTTTTAATTCTGTTTTTCTACAAACCTTTTGAAGTATCCTCATATACATTAACAATACAAAATATATTGATTTATATATAAAATATAATATACCTGTATATATACAATTCTGGAGATAAAGTCATATATATAAATCCTTCTTGTGTGCTTGAGTTTTCATGTTTTTGTGTGCTTGAGTGTTCACATTATTACTCTTTAAATTGTCCATTTACATTATACACTATTTCAATGTAAGTGCAGTTCATTAAAAGCATTAAAGGAGTAAGTATATTAGGGAAATTAATTAAATAGACTTAGATGAAAAAGTATTAACATTAAAGCAAGCAGAGTATTGTAGTTTAAGATTTTAGAGACTGTATTTCTTGATTATGACAGTATATTGGTGTGACAATGGAATATGGAGTTGAAGTGAAATGGATTTAACATTGCCAGACTGGATGAGTTCAAGGGTTTGTGAGGTCAGGTTTAATAGGCTACTTATAGCTTTTGACATGATGAAAGATGCTGGCAGATTAGTCAATAAGAATAACAGTGTCAATTAGGAGCTCAAACTAACTTGGAGAAGTAACCATGAGCGTGGCAGAATTATCAGATTACTGTCACTATGGCTGCATATGAAGGACTATCAAAAATATGTTGAAATTCTATGATGTGTTTAAAATAATAGGTGTAAATTCAATTCATGATTTCAGCTTCCTCTCATTTCCCTTGCCTCTATTTTTCAAAGAATTGGATGCACTCACGTTCTATCACAGGCTCTGGCTACTCTTGGTTCTTGAAGCATTGTACACTTGAAGCAAATTATTACTGGAACTCTGTTCTCCTTCACCCAACCAAAAATAAAAACTCACAAACACCTAAAGTAACCCAGTTTTCTGACCCCTCTAATTCAGAAGACATTATCATTTACATTGGGTTTAACTCTGTTTTCTTATAATCGTTACCCTTCTGTCATAGATTGTTTTTCCCTTGTGATGTCACAGATTACATCTGCAGTTTCGTGAGGAAACCTTTCCAATATTTGCTGAAAACAATACCGCATAGCTGACCAATAGATCTGTACTTTTTCTTCCCCTTGGTCAGAGGTCACATTTATGCAATGGGCCCATTCTTTGATTGATGTTGCTGTGCTTGACTTCAAAATACGTCATCCCTTGATATTTCATTTCACAGAACTGAACTCAGCCTAATTTCCAAACTCATTCTTACACATTGTAGACACAAATCCATATCCATTGTTACACATCATGGACTAATTATTTTCTCTGAGGAAGCAAAGTTATTGTTACCAAACAATGCTTTATTTATTTGAAAACAAGCCTTATATTTTACATTACTTTTTCTTTCTCTGTGTTAAATACCCTCATTTCTTCAAATTTCCCTCATTTGATCATCACTGTCTTTGACACATTTCTCTTTATAGACAACATTATGCAGAAATTTAACAGTTTTATAAATCTATCTCACAGACAGAAATAGAATAAAGCTGAACTCTTCTCCTCACCCAAGACATTGAGTGAAAAGTGAAAATTGCATAAATTTGAGAGTTGAAGCACACAGATGGCTCCATGTAATAACCATTGTAAACTTTGCTTTACTCACAGAGCTATAAACTCTATTTTTCATCATTCTAATTCAACTTATATTCAAACAGTTCAACTAGATGCTCAAGTTCCTTTAGAACCACGACTTGAGTTACTTATTTCTTCATGGTCCCAAATCATGAAATCCATGAAATAAGTTGGTTCTCCTCGTCTTACATAGATGGAAAAGAAGTGTATTTTAAAGAATAAAAAAATTCTGATAAGGCAGAAGATCAAGAATAGGATAAAGATGTTGAGAGAAAATAAAAAGAATGAGGCATAAAATATGTATGAAATGTTTTTCTTCAATTTCCATAAAGTGGAGAATGTAAAGATATTCTATAAGAATAAAACTAGTTGACTTGAAGAAAAACGTTATACTGGGTGAAATAGAATGTTCAAGAAAGGACAATAAAAGATAATTTAAGAGTAAGGATACGAATTTCAGAACTATCCATTTAGTCCAGGGATAAGAAAAATGTGAGAAATTTTCTCTTATAATATTTAAGCCTGACATAAGTGTATAATAGCTCCCAAGGCCACCCATTCCAGAGTTTTAGTAAAAGAAAATTAAATTTATGAGAAACGTAGTGGTCCATCAATCATAATTAACATAGGTTTTTCCAATTGCTGAGTAAAACTCTAGAAATTTCAGGAAAAAATACTTCAAAATGGATAAAGTTCAAATCCAAATGATTGGAAACCTGAAAAACTCTTCAGGGTCAGACAGCAGCTGGCTCACAATTGGGGAGAAATGAAGCTGAAAGGACTAGGGGACCAGAATGCTAGAAATATTCTTACAAAGGAAAGTCTGGATTTTTCTCCTACTTGCCTTCACACTGTGACTCTTGTGAAAGTCTAAAGCTAAAACTATGGCAAGGTGCTTATGAGTTCAAAGCTGAAAACCTGTCCCAGGGTTACTCACAGACATCAGCTTTCACGTTTGAGCCTATAAGGTTATATATATAATATATAGTTGCCAAAATCCTGTAAAATAACTTTATGAATAAATAAGAAATAAGTTAATTATTATGTCCACTGGCCCAGATTATATTTTTGGCCCAGATCTTGTCATCCTGGAATCTTGCCAGATCCGTTTTATCAAGAGGCAGCAAAGCAGTAGAGCCAACAGGTAGCATCATATTAAAAAGGTGTTCAACTGCCACTACTTTGAGTGGCCAAGAGCTTGAGGATGGCTAGATTGCAGGCTTCTGAACTCTCTTTACCCTAACTTTGGTATAGGGGATTATCAAGAGGGAAGATAAAACAAGGTCAAGGTATGTGACAAGGACAAGATGTGTGACTTCACAATTTAGAGGTGCCCTGAGTCAGGATTTACATGAAATAATGGGGCTTATATTGTAATCCCAAGTTTAGACTTTTCCTTCACTCAATTGAAGAGCGTATTGTAGAGACTAACTTGGATTTTGTCTTTTCTTATAGCTATAGCAAGACCTACTAGCCTAGGTACAAAGAATATCAAGCGAGTCAAAATAAGTTCATATGAGAAAACTTAGAAGACATCTGAGGAGGACATGAAAAAAAGTGATAAAACTAACAAAACAACATACACCAGTGAACCTAAAATAAATGAAACCAATTGAACAGGATTGAATAGTAATATCTTAAAATCTGAAAATATGGTATGAAAATTGGACACAAGAAGGAAGAACAGTAGTTTTGAAGATGTACTAAATGGAAATATTAACCATGAAAATAAATAATCCATTGTGTGAGATAAATAGCAGAATTGAAAAGTAAAGAAGTCTTTGAGCACAAAAACTCTCACAGATATCATAAGACTGTGATAAGCAGATGTAAAGCGGAAGAAAAAAAATAGAGTGAAGGGCAGGACAAAAGTAAAATTGTTAGCATACCTTCAAAGAGTGGGACAAATAGAAAGACCAGAAAAACCTCAGATTACGAATGCTCATGATTTACAAAGTCAATTTTGTAAATAAATATTATTTAGACATATATTAGGGAGGTTTAGAAACATCAGAGGAAGATATAAAATACTGAAAGCTTTCATGGATAAAATACAAAGATGTCAAGAAGAAAATAACTTTTATTTTCCCCTTTAATAGTGTCATTATGTAAGTGATTTAGGAGTAAGTCAAAATATTCCTAGTTATATGTAGACAGAAAACCTTACAGGAAACATGAAGTCTGTGAATGAGAGAACAAGTCATGTATTACTCACATGGTTGAATACTGGCGTAGCACCACATGAAAGGAGCCCCTGATGATGAGATTTGGAACATATATAGGACATCTGGTACATCAGCCCATCTTCCCTTGCAAACAGAGAGTGAGCCTCTTTCCTTGACTTTATTCTCTAAAATACTCCTGCATACAAACACTTTCTCCATTCCAGACAGATCCAGGGATGGTGTTAAAATTATTTAGCAACTAGTATAACTTTATAAATATATAAATATATAAATCATAAATTACTTTATATTTTTCTTCATTCTATATAAAACAAAATACCAAATGATGTAAGATGGTACAAAAATCATTAAATCATTCTACTAATTATTTTGTTCTATATTTATACATCACATTAACTGTCATATGATCTGAGAAGCTCATAATTTGGCACTCAGTCTGGGGGTAGTCTGCTTTTGTTTGCTTTACTGTATCACTTCTAATTTAAGTCATAAAGCATTATTTTAATTATGAAACTTAACATTGAAGTTGTATAGATAATTGTGTGATTTTTAAAGCAAATGGCTAGTCTTTACTATACTGCAAGTCCAAGAAAGTAGGAAAAAAGTTCCCTCTTCCAACAATTCTATCTTTATAACAATATGCTAGCCAGTCAATATATTGTTGTTAATAAAGGGATGAACTAATGAAATGTAAGTTTCTAGAACTTTATATTAAAATATATGGTAGACCACTATGAAAAGTTTAGGAAATTTTAAATATTTGAGTATACAGGCACGAAGGACTGGACCCCCCTCCCACAACCAGGCACACCATGCCAGCACCTCCGGCCCACCTGGGGCCGCAAGGTATGGAGGCACAGACCAGACACACCCCACAAACAGGCACACAGCTAGCACCAAGGAGCATGCCAAAAATATCACCTCCATGTGGGTGGTCCACCACAGCCACCACAATAACTGTGGCTGCCACAGAACACAACCACCATGCAAATGGTCTGCAAACCACTGGAGTGCATCAACACAAGGAGAGTTACCAGCAGAGATAAAGAAAAGAAAAGGATGTCTCTCTCCACAAAGCCCATTTCAGAGTGACAGAAGAAGCAACTGCTCTGATAATATTGGGGGACCTGATCACACCTTTCAGCATTGGACAGACCATCTAAGCAACAAATCAACAGAATAACCATTATCCTTTCAGAAGGAGAGAAGAAATCTAGGGTAATTGAGATTGGACAAGGGGCATAAAAAATAATTATGATTTGTAACAATATATATGCTACTAATATTGAATTGATCAACATATCTCAATGTTGAACCACCAAAATATGTACAATTGATTTTGATTCAATAAGTAAATTAAATTAAAATTTAAAAAAATTTTTGAGTATAAATGTGATTAGGAAAAATACTTTAAAAATCTCAGGGAAAAAAAGTGATTATAATTACCTGACAGCAATACTAAATGAAGGTTTCACATCCAAATCTATAAAGTATAATTTATGAGTACAAATCACAGATGAATTTAATGAGTTTTAAAAAATTAGAATCAATCACAATAAAAATCTTTAAAATACATAAAAAATAAAAAAATTATAAAGCTGAAAGCTTTTGCCTTCGGAACAGGAACAAGACAAGGATACCCACTCTCACCATCCTATTTAGCATAGTATTGGAATTACTAGCTAGAGCAATCAGGCAAGAGAAAGAAATAAAGGACATCCAGATTGGAAACAACAAAGTCAAACTATCCCTGTCTGCAGATGACATGATCCTATATATGGAAAAACCTAAAGACTCTACCAAAAAACTTAGAGCTGATTAAAGACTTCAGAAATGTTGCAGGATATAAAATCGACACTCAAAAATCAGTAGCATTCTTATACAATAATGAACGAGCAGAAAAAGAAATCACGAAAGGTAGCCCATTTAAAACGATCACCCCCAAAATAAAATGTCTAGTAATCAATTTGACCAAGTAAGTGAAAGATCCCTAAAACTAGAACTATAAAATACTACTGAAAGAAATTAAAGAGGATGCAAAAAGGTGGAAAGATATCCCATATTCTTGGATTGGAAGAAGTAACACTGTGAAAATGTTCATACTACCCAATGCAATCTACAGATTCAATGCAATCCCTATCAAAAAAAAAAAAAAAAAAAAAAGGCATTCTTCACAGAAATAGAAAAAAGCAATCCTAACATTCAAATGGAACAAAAAAGGACCCCAAATAGCCAAAGCAATCATGACCAAAGTAAAAATAAATAAGGTTGGAGCCATTGTACTACCAGACTGAAAAAAAGCTACTGTAACCAAAACAGCATGGTTCTGGCATAAAAACAAACACTGGGGCCAGTGGAACAGAAAAGAAAACGTGGAAGTCAACCCACATACTTTCAGCCAACTGATCTTTGACAAAGGCCACAAGAACATACATTGGAGAAAAGACTGCTTCTTCAATAAATGGGGCTGGGACAATTGGATATTTATGTGCAGAAGAAGGAAACTAGACCTGTACCTCTCATCCTATTCCAAAATAAACTTAAGATGGATTAAAAACATAAGTATAAAACTCCAAACCATAAAACTACTAAAAGAAAAAAAAAAAAAAAACTTAGAGGAAACACTTCAAGAAGTAAGACTGGGTAAAGAATTTATGAATAAGACCCGAAAAGCACAAGCAACAAAAGAAAAAATAAACAAATGGGCTTATGTCAAATTCAAAAGCGTCTGTACAGCAAAGAAAGCAACAGAGCAGACAGACAGCCTGTGGAATGGGAGAAAATATTTGCAAACTGTAAATTTACAAGGAATTAATATCCAGAATGTACATGGAACTCATACAATCTCACAGTTAAAAAATAAAATAATTTTAAAAAATCCAATTAAAAAAAATTGGCAAAGCAGCTAACCAGGCATTTCTCCAAGGAAGACATAGCCAAGACGCAATTGAATAAATGCTCAACATCACTCAGCATCAGGGAAAGGTAAATCAGAACCAAACTATCATCTCAGCCCAGATAGACTGTCTATTATCAAAAACCCAGAGAATACCAAATGCTGGCAAGGACGTGGAGAAAGGGGAATCCTCTTAAACTGTTGGTGGAACTGTAAATTGGTGCAGCCATAATGGAAATCAGTATGAGGTTCTTCAAACAACTACAGATAGAACTGCCATATGATCCAGCAATCCCACTGCTGAGTACATACCAAAAGGAATGGAAGTCATCTTGTCAAAGGGATAAGTGCACTCCCATGTTCATCTCAGCTCTATCTACAATAGCCAAACTATAGAACCAACCTAAATGTCCATCAGTGGATGATTGAATAAGGAAATTGTGGTATATATACACAATGGAATACTACTCAGCTGTAAAAAAGAATGAAATTGTGCTATTTGCAGCAACATGAAGGAGGCTGGAGAAAATTATATTAAGTGAAATAAGGCAGACGTGGAAAGAGAAATACCATATGTGATCAATCATAAGTGTCTAAGAAAGACAGACAGAAAGAAAGAAAGACAGAAAGACAGAAGGACAGAAAGAAAGATAAGACTATGATAATACATTGATCTTGCAGAAGGAGAGAACAAACCTATGGTTACTAGAGATGTAGGGGAGAGAAGTGGATTTGGAGAGAATTAGGTAAGGGACATAAGGAATAACAACCATTTGCAATAATGAACGTAGTAATCATTTGATTTGATCAACACATGTTGTACACAGGTGGTGGTAGTCAACATTGTATCCCCAAAATATGTATAATCAATTATGCTTCAATTAAAAAAATTTTAAAAATAAAACTGAACACTTTTCTGATACCACATAAAACTGTGGAAACCAAATGCAAAAAAAAAGTAAATATAAAAGTTAGAATTGTAAATCTAATAGAAGATTGTGTAGGAGAATATTATTGTGACTTGAATGTGAAGAAAGACTTGTTAAACAATCAGAAAATAAAACACAGGACAAATAATTGACAAAATAAGAATTAAGTATTTTAAATTAACAAAGCAGACAAATGACAAAGAAAAGCAAACAAAAGCCCAAAATAAGATATTTGCAAGATTTAGATTTGACCATGGTTTACCAATATGAAATAAAAAATCAAATTGGATGATTCAGGGAATCAAAGTCTGTGGCAATGTAAGAGATGGTCCAAATTACTGTAATTACAGAATTCAAATTAAATAAGTGAAGGAATACACAATTTCATTCATCAAAATATAGATAATCATAAAAATAGATTATCAAAGTGTAGCTTTGGGGATGGATGCTTGGAAAAAGCTTTCCTGGAAAGATAGAAACTCTTGAAAAGTTAGTAAATTGAACAAGTCATTCTGGAAAGCAATATTGCAATATTTAATTAAATTAACTTTGGCTGAGCCCTTTGACCTAATGAACCAATTCTAGGCCAATTTTATGATAAAAGTAATAGTGTTCCATGCTATTTGTGTTAGCATGGTGGTAATTTAGTGAGCATCAATGAAAAACAATCTGCATCTAGTAAAATATACACTTCTCTACAGAAACACAGAAACGTCTTTAAATTCACAGCACAGTCCCAATCATGCAAAAGTAAAACCATTCGGCCAAACTCCATTATGCACTTTGCAGACATGCATATTTAAGGATGTTTGTCAAAAATATCAAAGTAAGTGTCTATGATAGTGCTGGGGTTGTGGGAGGAAACTGAATGGGAATGGAAATTAAATGGAAACATTTAATACCATAAAGGGTTTTACATGAATGTGTGGATATGATATGCTGTGAACTTAAAAGAAACATTAACTGAACTCTCTGCCCCTAAAATATATAGTTTAAATTAAATTTTAAATATATTTTCATAACAATTTTTTTTTTTTTTTCAGAAATCACCTCCTTTGGAAGAGGTATCATATCAATACACAACATTCAGAATAGGGAATTATGAATTGTTTATGTTGATTCAGTATTGCTGTTAGAAGAGTGATTACAGACCAGAATATGGTGAAACAAGTAATATTATGAAATAATTCCATTGCAAGACAGGTAGCCAGACTAAATAGAATGCATGACTGCTAAATATGTATGGAATTTATCCATTGTGAAAAATATTCCTACTGGATAATGAATGTAATTGCAAGTGAAATTGGCGCACACTCCAGGTCACTTTTTGATATTTGTGAAAAATGATTGAGATGCAAATAAATGTTAGTAACTGAGATCCCTATTTTAAAAACATGTTGATCTCTCAAATTAAGAATTAATAAAGATAAAACTTACCTGTTAGATTTTTTAAAAAGTTTGAACCTCATTTAAATGCTATTTTAAAAGTTATTAGTTATTAGAACACAGTTTAAGTTTCAGCTTAAGCAATGTAACTTCACTAAGATTATCATATCCAAAAAAATCACATTTTCTATTTTGATAGGACTCTAGACTAGTAAGAACTGTAGGTACAGTAACTGAAACGTTGACTGATATAATTAAGAAACATATAGATCCCTAATATATGTATTTCCACTTCCAGCTATATGGAATCTAAAAGAC
Organism: Cynocephalus volans; assembly: GCF_027409185.1. Taxonomy (NCBI): domain Eukaryota; kingdom Metazoa; phylum Chordata; class Mammalia; order Dermoptera; family Cynocephalidae; genus Cynocephalus; species Cynocephalus volans. The sequence goes on from NC_084466.1 coordinate 27,689,749, forward strand.
AAAATTTAATCCCTTGCATTAGACAACTAGAAAATAGAAAAAATGTGAATTAATGTTCACTATGTATTGGATACCAAGCAGCACATAGCTGTAATCCATGAAAGAAGAAAAACAAATGGAGTGATCCCCATGATTGCTCAGGTTTAGTTTTAGGAGGCAGGTTTCTTCAGTGCCTGGAAACAGCTATCAGTGTCACTTAGTAGAAGAGACACACAGATAGACATCAGAGCGTCCAAGATATATAGAAAGGAGGGAGATATAGACAGAGAAAGAGCTTCATGAACTTCAAAAGGGCCCTCTGAATCTTTGGCTGAATACTAATCTAAGAATGTGTGTTCACATGTCCATATGTTCATATGTTCAAACATGTTCAAAAAAACGAGCATGATAAAGAGAAACATGACATATATTTTTAAAAGACTCAAGTTGAAATTCTGGAGAAGAAAAATAAAGACTGAAATTTTTTAAAAATAGATGAAATAAACACACACTGCAGAAGAAAAATGTTGGTGAACTTGAAAATAGAATATAGGTACAAGATTGAAAACAAAATGGAAAAAAGCAACAGTGACTTGTGAGACAACATCAAACAGACTATCACATGAGGAAATTGAGGCACAGAAGGAAGTAGGATGTAAGAATGAAATAATGGCTAACTTATTCACAAAAGTACTGAAAACTATAAATCTATGAATCCAATAATTTCAGCATGGATGAATCTCAGGATTCTTAAGCAAAATAAAAGATGCTGGACACAAAAGAGTACATACTGTAGATTCCATTTACATTCAATTCTAGAAATCATAGAAATATTATGACAGAAAGCAGATTAATGAATTTCCCAGGCTTTGGGATAGCAAGAGGAAGTTAACAGACATGAGAGAACTTTCTAAGGTTATAGAAATGTTTTATAGCATGATTTTATGGTGAATAATGAACAGTATATATTTGGCAAACCTAAAGGAATTGGTAAATTTTAATGCAAATGGTACCTCAATTGAGAAAATTTTAAAGAAATTATTTAAATGTTTAGAATACAGAAAAACACAAATTAGGAGATTACCAAGTATGCACGTTCTATCTACACTGAGCCATCTTTTATAGAATTTTGACACAATCAAAGAAGAATATTCTAAAATAATTTCTTGTAAAGTTGAGACAATCAGTTTATATTATTTCCCCAACAAAATTTGTTTTAATATTCCTGAGTTTTCCAGATTGCTGTTAATTCACCATTTAAATAGATGTTTCTCCTTTATGTAAGTTCACTTAAGTTTCACTTAAGTGAAAAGTGTGGAGTGGCCATGCTTGATAGAAACTGTGTTCAATGTTAGATGAAATATATATTGTGTTAACATACCTAGACTACCTCCAGTCACAACTGATTATGCTGGTCATATAACTTGTTAGGGTGGTTACCTAGAGAAACTCTTGTGGGGCATTTAGAGAGTGAGATTGAAAGAGGGTCTATTTTGAAGCTCAAACATGTCATTTAATTGCAGGCTTACCTTTTCGACATAGGTTGGCCTGTAACGGCTCTACATTTATCTAGGTAATTTTTTACCTCTAACTCCGAGATGTGCGTGTTTAGCTCCGTGACAAAGAACCTGGCTTCTGCAGGACATCCATACTACCAAAGTCAGAAGCACAATAATCGACATAAGATTTAGTCCACCCTTGTGGTGCCAGCCTCTGCTTGTGAGTTTCAGCTTCTTATTTTTCCCTGACTTTCATTCATTGCTCTCTTTGTTTGATGTCTTGTGAAGTTCAAGCTCTAGAAACAGTCAGAAAGACAGTAACACTACAGCAAAGACATTGACCCATTTCCACAATTATATAAAGTCCAATGTGTGTTATATATATGTGTGTAAGTACATATGCACATGCATGTAATTAAATTGCATGTCAGGAATATCATGTTTAGCAAAAGATTTCTTGGTATCTTGATATATTATAAGTAATAAAATAACCAATAAATTATTTATTTACAGAAATTATATGAGCAAACATTGATTGTTCTTCACATAAACCAAGAACAATTGTATATTTCATAAAATATGAAGGAAAAGGAAAGAAAAACGGAAGGTAGGTAGAGGCATAAATGTAAAAATTAAACAGCATTATTTAGTTTTTGTTAAAGATAATTCAAGATATATTGATTTGGCAAATATTATAAAATGATATATTTGAAAATAAAAATAAATATGTTTCCTTTCAGCATTTAAAAACAATCTTTAGTTTTAACATCTATTAGTCCATTTAGCAATTTGGGCACCTCCAGATAAATACTATTCTGATCAATATAATTATTATATAATTTATAAATATTTAGAATATTTACAAATATTCTGTTTCTCACTGTCATAACATAGATAATAAATTTAGTTTGGGATATTATATACCTATGTGAGTGCATATATGAATATATCAAGAAAATATTAGTATTTATAAGACAATCATTTGGGTTCCACAGAGATAAATATATAGACACATACATCAATAACTAAATTAACATGTGTTTATAAATTTATATGAAACACAAATAATGTTAGAGAGAGAAGGGATTATCATGTGTCTAGCTCCAAAAGGGACAAAGTGAATTAGATTTCAATTCAATGCTTAATGCAGAGGATGTGGAAACATGCAATTCTTCATCGTTATTACAATCATATTGTTCATGAATTATAGTTAACTTTGCATAAATTGATGCCTATTACTATGATCTAAACTATAATTACCGTACTTATCATAATCATCTTTTTATGTATTTTGTTTCAAATACATAAGTAAGTAAGGGTGTCTTAAGTTCACATTATAATATGAAAATATAGAGGATTAGACTTTTTACCTAAGAAAATTTCTTGAAAAATAAATTCAAACATTTTTTAAAAATGTGAGAAGCAGTTAAAAAAAATCAAGAATTACATAATGCAAAATTGTTATAGTGTGCTGAATGCTATTCTAAACACGTTCTCAAAGATTTTATTACAGTCTTCATTAAAAAGTATCAAGGATTTTAATGGAGCAGAAGGGAAAAGAATGTATGGTTCAGCATTGCCAATTGCCATTCAACAATCCTTGTCTTCACTATGTCTTCTGAAATGTTGCACTCATAGAACATTAAAATATCACAATATATCTTGTTGACTGGCAAGATGACAGCTCTGAGGCTAGTTGTACAGCCACTAAGAAACTAATTAGCATTATTACAAAGGATTGTATATGATAATTAGCAATTAAACTTAAACTTTCAGAGTAAAATCTGGTTTTCCCTAGAGGAAACTCTGCATAGATTATTGCTGAAAAAGAATTTAACAATTTTTTTTTTCATACGCCAGGTTCATAATTAAGAATCTTTGCTGCAGCCATAACTATTTAAATGTGTCATGTACACCTGTATCTTGGAATACATGTCTATGTACTGAATAATAATGCTTCAATTTTATCAATATTATATTGTGACTCTTCAAAATCTTCAGACTAAGTACTGTTAAAATATTTGACCACATATTTATTAAATATATATTTTCAATAAACAAGAAAACACATATAAAGATATGAACTATTTATAACAATATCCCAGTAAATTTTTGAGACATCTGGTAACAGATGTTCTGAAAACATAACCTCCATTATGTTCAAACCTGTTACACTTCCTTTCCCTGTGTAACAGATACAAAGAAAAGAATTATGTGAATTCTCAAGCACTATGTATGCACTGAGGCCCGGCCAGACTGCACTTCAGTAATTTCTGCATTAGGAGGAGCAAAACTGAATGTGGCAGCTGCTTCCAAAGTTAGCTTCTCCCTTTTATTGTAAAGACAAGGAAGTTTTACAAGAAAATTCAGTTGATTTAACCATTACAAAAACACAAGGATATCAGCAAAATTATGGCTAACAAATGGAAAACTAGTATCATCACTAAAATAAGCAAAGTGGCATTCCATAATGCAATTTGCAAAAGGTTAAGTCGATCTACCAACAAAAGCTTGATCTTAGCAAACACTGTATTTCCCTATAGCAATTTCCCGTAAATTTTTACATATCAGTAAAGTAACTTGTCTGTCCTTGAGCCAGCAACCTTGCTGTGTTACAATTCTATCTCCACAACAGAGATTTTAGCCTGTGGAAAGTTTCTTGTCTTTTGCAAGATTAATAATTCTATATGTGATTTCAAAAGGTTAGGCTAAACCTGAAACTACAGGGCTTTGTAAACTAGGCCCTGTGAAATACACTTGCTTTATAGTATGCTCGACATCTCCCTTGTTTTATTTATTTAATTAAAAGCAAAAGCAAAAGCTATATATAAGGTTTTTACAGTTAAGACAAAAGCATTTAAAACAAAGTTAGTATCATTTAGCATAGCAAGTCCTTTTAATTTACTTCAGGTGAGGACTGATGATGTCATCATCTCTCAGAGCTGTTCCATTGGCATCATTCCAGGGGCTGTGAATTGGGGTGCAATTACCAGATGTTGAAATTCCAGAATGGGCTTATGTTCCATATAATAGTTGATTTTGAGTCCAGAGAGCTTATTAATATTCACCTGTCCAGGAAATTACTGTTTCCAAAGCATCTAGTCTTTGTAGAATTTCTTGATCAATTATAAATCTTTTGTTTAGAAATACAATGTCTCATCCAAGTTACAAACACCCTGGTTAAAGCCAGGAAAATTTAGAGAACTACTTTTGTAGACAAGATATTATTTTCCCCTTTATGATCAAGGCATTCCTTATAAAAGCATAGATGATCAAAATTTTGATTGAAAAAGTCTTACTTTTCTTTGTATAAATCCCTTGGTGCTGGGAAGGCTCATTCCCAGTTGGTCCTTTCTCATATTGGGGGGAAAGATGAAGCAGCAGGGTGAAACAGCAGTTAGGCCAAATTAGGGCAACATCAATAGGGTTCAGCAACTTAGAAAAGACATGCTATTTTATAACCAAAGTTCTAAATTATATTCTATTATAAAGAGAGAGAGAGAGATAATTTTCATTGAACTTATAAAAATAGCCACATTGTCATAATAATCATTAAGATAATTAAAGTTATTAAACTTGGGAGGAATCAAATAGAGAGAAAGCAAATGCTTTAATTTCTGTTTTAAAAGATATTTTACCAAACTGTTGTCAGTTATAGATAGCTTAATAGAGAGAATTTTCTTAAATCTGGAAAACAAAACATTAAGAGAACCAACAGCATTTCAAAATAAGGAAATTGTAAAAACTCATAATTCTTTTTAATCAGTTCATTAGTTAACTTTTGTTGTTTTGACCTTGGTGAGAATTTTGTAAATTTAGTTTAAAAGTATGAACTCAATGTTTGTCAGGAAACTGTACCCATCATATTTTTTTCATGAAATATTTGAAGACATGACATTTTAAAATTATGATTGAACCAAGATTATGACTAGTAGCATTTATATCAAGATACAGATATTTAAGAACCTTACAAGATTTGGGAACACATATTAATAACATCTTAATACTGACAATGCTTTCCCATATAGTCTAATTAATCAAATAAGCCAATTAGTTTTGATGCATCTCTTATATATCCTTTGAGAAGCTCCAGGACCCTTGGAACTCCTCAAAGTTAGTTTAAACCAAAAGTTTGAGCTTTCAGAATTTAGTTTTGGAAAGTTTATCAAATAACAGAGGCTTAAAACACTTAGTTGAATAGGATCACAAATTACTACAAAAATTAAAACCAAATTGACAAAGGATTTCAAAGGCAGAGAGCACAAGAAATGAACATGAAACATTTTTTTAAACCAGTCATCTGAAGGATAAAGAAAACCTTTTACAATTTTGTATTAATAACACTTAAGTGAAAAGACCTCTAGTAATACTGTTTGATTAGTAAACCCAGGCAATAATAAGAACATTTTTATACATTCAGGTTAGTAAATAGGCATCCTCTTGTCAGAGCAGATTACACAAATCCCAGTTTGAGTCTCAGCTATTTCTACCAAATACGTGTTTATGGTTTTCTAGTCAAAAACTTGGTGTATTAAATCTATACCCTTATCAGATAATGTTAACTAGGGCCTATGAGATATTGGGCATAGGTCCCCTCTCACCCATCCTTGGTGCCAGGTTTCCACATGTCATTTAGGGCCATATGGAATCCAGAGAGGCCATGTGGAGCAAAGATAATGTCTAAAAGTTATTGTTTCTCCCAGTATGGCCAGGAGGCAGAACTGAGATAAAGAAGAGGCATACTGACCTAGAGACAAATTTAGGTAAAAGGTTTAAATCAAATTTTGAAGAGATATTTATTTTCTCAAAACTTTAGAAAATTAAAGTCACATGAACTTGAAAAGTATACTTATTCATTTAATGAATGTGCATTAATTATAACCCAATTTGGTACCATGCAGACAATACAAATGCACATACAGACATGAACATGTAGACATAACGTACAGCTTATATACATGTATATAAAGACATAAACAACAAAAACAAATAAGGATCTTATAGGTTTTGTTTAAAAATTAATAAAAAAATACTCACTAGTATGAAAGGACAGTCAGGTTTAGATTATGTTTCTAAAGAATGTTAAAGCATATCTGTGAGGCCTCACCCCATTTTAGAAAAGCAAGGTAACAAATATCTATTGTAAAGCAAAGTATGCAAGCCTTTTCAAGGAGATTCAGAGAAAGGTTGGCCAGAAACACATTTTCTAATGTGGGAGGAGATGAATTGGGGCTACTCTTTGACTAACCTTTTAATTTACCCCAGGTTGGTTTGGAGCTTGTTGTCATCATAGTCATTAATGGTGGGATCCTGTAGGTTGGAGTGGACATGGTTATTGGCACCATCATCACTGGTTGTCTGATGTGTACCATTCCCAGTGGGATGGATTTAGGTGTGATGGTGAGACATTGAGATTCTGGGATCAGATTTGATTCTTTGTCTGGTTTGGGATTCCATATGATAAGGTTTGCCAACCATTTCAGGGATCCATAGCAGGCCTGTGGGTGAAAGAACAGATGCATGCCCTCTCCTGCATGTTAACAATTCTACAGGTCCCAACCATTGTGGTCCTGTGAGCAGGTGGCAGTATAAAAACAAGGGTTTAGGTCTCTTTTTAGAAGGGATAAATTGTCATTCTGTGGCCATTAATTTCTGAGAGTTATGATTTAAAAAATTTAATATAAACAGAGCTTTAAAGACCTGTTCATCAGGGGCCATTCCTATACCTATATCACCCCTCCTTTGTTTACTTATTTGAGATTTAAGAAGGCCATTAGCTCTTTCAACAATTGCCTGGCCAGTGGGGTTAAATGGGGTTCCTGTGACATATTTAATGTTCCAGTTGTCACAGAATATTTGAAAGACTTTGTAGGTGTATGTCTGTCCATTACCTGTTTTAATTTGATTTGGAATCCCCATGGCAGAAAAGGCAGAAAGACAATGTTTTTTTTAACATGTTTAGCAGTTTCTCCTGTTTGGGCAGTGGCATGAATAAGACCAGAGTAAGCATCTACAGTAACATGTAAATATTTAAGATGTCCAAAAGGAGCACAATGAGTGACATCTGTTTGCCAAATTTCATTACCTTTTATTTCTCGAGGATTAACTACTCCAGGGAAATTAGATTTAGAAAACTTCTGCAATTGGAACAGCATGAACAATATCTTGAGCTTGCCTGTCAGAGATCTGATGCGTGTTAGCCAAACCTTGTGCACCCTGATGAGAAAACTGATGAGAATCAATAGCTTTTTGTAAAACATTATTATACATAACAAATTGATCAGCCATATAATTCCCAATAGATAAAAGGCCAGGAAGATCAGAATGAGAATGCATGTGAATTACATAGAAAGGATGATGTCTTTTTTGAATAAATTTTTGTAAATGTTGAAACATTTCAAATAAAAGAAAATCATTTCCCTAGTGGATACATACATCTTGAATTACCTGTAAGGTGCCAACTACATAAGCAGAGTCAGATACTAAATTAAGTGGCTGATTGAAAATATGTTAAGCTGCAACAGCAGTGGCCAATTCAGCCCTTTGAGTGGACTTATGATGAATAGTAACAAAATGTTTCCAGATTCCCTGTTCCTGCCATGTTATAGATCCCTTCCCTGATCTGCCAGAACCATCAATAAACACAGTTAGTGCTTGAGGGAGGAGAGTAGTGGATAAGCAGAATTTTAATTGAATAGGCAGTAACCGAAGTCCTTGAAAAATTTTGTCATGAGGTAATGAGAATTCTATCTTACCAACAAAATCAGCCATAGTTATCTGTAAAGATTCAGATTGTTCAAGGGCAGTGTAAAAATCAGTCTTAGAAAGACCAGGATTAATAATATCAGGATTATACCCAGTTAATTCTTGACAATGGTGTCTTCTCCTAATGAGTAAATGAGTATATTGTTCTAATTTAGTATATAATTCCTGTTTTTGTTGATGGGGTAAGAAAATCTATTCAATGACTCCTATCTGAAGAAGAAATTGACAAAGCAAACCCGTGGGGCTATGTGGGGTGTTTAAAATAATGAAAGGAATGACTTGAGATTTAACAATACGTGTTAATTGTCTGGAATGTAAGAAGGATTCAATCTGTTTTATTTCTAATGTTGCTTCTTCAGATAAGTAATGAGGGGAGGACAGATCAGGGTCTCCCTTTAAGGTATTAAACAAATGTTGTAATTGATAAGTAGGAATACCCATAGAAGGGTGGAGCCAGTTAATAGGGCTAAGTAATTTTTGTAAATCATTTAAAGTAAAAGCCTCCTGAATATGGAAATATCCATTTTGTGGCTGTATATTTCTCTGAGTGATCAAAAAACCAAGGTATTTCCAAGGCTCCTTTTTTTGAATTTTATCTGAAGCTGTTTGTAAACCAGCATTATTATCTTACTTGATTAAATGTAAATAAATTTGTGATAGCAGTTCTGGATTGTCATGAGCATTGTCAATTTCTCTAGTTATAGCATCTTGAAGATGATTAATAAAATCTATATAAGGCTCAACGGGGCCCTGTCTAACAGTAACAATAGATTTAGTGGAAGTATTTGTTTCCAGAACATTGTTCCAAGCCTTTATAGCTGCACAAGTTGTTTGGTCAAGTAGTTGTGGAGGAAGTAAGGCCTGTGCCTGATATGTTATAAAAGCTCCTTCCCTAAATAACATGTCCATACTAATTTGAACCTCATTTTGTAAATTTTCAAGTGAAATAGCATGTAAGGCTTCCCGATACTCTTGTAGCCATACAGTATATTGAGCAGGAGTTAAGACAGTTTTTCCAAGTGTTTTCCAATCCCAAGGGGTCGTATTACACCCATTAGCAATTGATTCTAAGTATCCCTTAGTAAAAGTACTATGTAAGCCATTTTCTGTGATGCTCTTTTTAAATCTTTCAAAGAAGGAGAATGGGAGGTTTTCATGTCTCGACTGAGTCCCAGTTCTTACAACAGGAAAGACACGATGAGCATCAACTCCCATGTTATGTCCTTCTTTAAGACAGAACTCCATCAAGGAAACAAATGAATTGTTTGCCTCCAAAGGTGGAGGTGGGGGGAGAGGAGGAGGAGGAGGCGAGGATTGTTTTTCATCCTCTTTAATGGCATAAACACATTTTGCCTTTTGTTAAGGTCCTGAATAATTTTAAAAGCAATTTGACATAATTTCCAAACCATTATAATCAATAATAATTTAGTTAGATGATGGTTAGTTACTTTATAACCTACTATCTTAAGGAGATATGGAAGTAGGGACCCATGTTGAACTTCCTTCTTAGACAGTGAACTACCCATATTCACAAGGATAGAAATTTAAGAGAGTAAGAAAGCAAAACTTCCAGGTGAAGCCCTAGCTAGACACTGTGGCAGGCATGCAATCGCTTACTCGAAAGCTGCCTGTGATCCTCTTTACCAGGGGGAGTCCTCATTACCAGGATTTCCTTTTTGATGGGATGCATAGATGTCCTTTTCATTTTTACCCCTTTCACTGGGACTTCCCTTTTGATGTGATGAGTAGCAGATGCCCTTTTCCTTTCTTTTCCAAGTCCTGGCAGGTCAGTATCTGATCCATGGACCCAGAATTCATCACATTAGGGTCATCATTTGTTACAATTCTATATCTACAACAGAGACTTTAGCCTGTGGAAAGTTTCTTGTCTTTTGCAAGGTTAACATTTCTATATGTGATTCCAAAAGGTTAGGCTAAATCTGAAACTACAGGGCTTTGGAAAACTAGGGCCTGTGAAATACATTTGCTTTATAGTATATGCCACACAAAACCTTTATATCAACTTCATCATTTAAATTACATGTAAACCTTGATCAGTTTTGGGGGGAACTGAACATTTCATATTGTATTTTTCCTTTTCCATTTGTGTATATATGTATTTATGGTAATTTCAAGGAAATTATATCCTTTTACTCTCTAATCAGTAGTATAATATCTAGATGAAGTTAATGATGTGGGGTTGGAATTCTACTTTGCAGCTAAAAATTTGGTATACTTGTTATTAATTTGTAATTTTGTTTTGAACAGTAAAGAATTTAGGCTGTTTTATTTTTATTTTTAATGTAGTTTTATTAATATTATTTTTTACATTCTAGGATGTTGTTGTGAAGCATTTGGGAGGGAAGGGGAGAGGAGAAAGGGGAAGGAAATGGGATGAAGGAGGAGGAAGGACGAGGGGTGGGATTGAGGCCACTGGCACCCACTGCTTACCCACAGGGGAGACCAGGGGGCTTTTAGTGGTGACTTGGCCATTGTTGGACTGTGTGCAGATGTCACGGGGGTATAGAAAAAGCCCTCATCTCCAACTATTCCAGCTCAGGAACCAATGGCCCTTCTTGCTGTGGCTTGGTGGTCATCACTGGGCTGGCTGCATGTGTCAGGGGAGCATGCTTGAAGTCTGAGGCCCCCCACTTCCCTGGATCATGAAAGCTTGAGGCACTTCCTGCAGCAGCTCAGTGGTTGTTGCTGGGCCAGCTCCCAGTGTCAGGGATCATGGACAAGGCCTGAGGAACCCCACCACCCTGGTTTGCAAGAGCCCAGGGCTCTTTATGCCTTGGCTTGGTGGTCATCACTGGGCTGGCTGCATGTGTGTTGGGTGGGCATGGCTGAGGCCCTCATCCTACACCCTTGGGATTGGTTGGGGGTGTCAGGGGGTACTGCTGAGGCCCCCCAGCCCTCCCCACTTTTTAGCTTGGTAGCCCAGATAACTTCTGCTCCTTCTGGGTATTATAGTTGTTTTTTGGTGAAATGAGACCTTTACTAGTTAATATGAAACTTTGTCTCTGGTTATGGGTACTTTTTTTTTTTCTTTCAGTTCTGTGATGGATTATTTGCTGTTCCCAACACTTATCTGTTATCCTTTGCTTACTTCTAAAATGGGGGATCTTCCTGTGGGGACCAACACTTGAGCTCTGTGGTTGAGCTAAATTGCTGCTTTGCTGCTGATTCCCTAGGGAAGGCTTTTTGTGCAGCACTGGTTTTAATGGTTGACTTTATAGGTACTTTTGGTGCATGAGAGATCCAGTGCACCTTGTCTATGTAGAAACTCTTTGTCTATGCCCAAGTGTTCTCATCAAACTGCATGCCATGTAATTTTATTTCCTGAGCAGTCTCCTCTGAGTGGTGCTATACTGATTGGGGTGCACATTTGCTGTCCTTGCTGTGTCCCAGTGTTTTCCCAGTGGGCCTGTCTCCCCCACCACCAGCGCTGCAAATACTTCCCGTGGAACAGGCCGTGTGCCAGTCCCTTCCAATGACTCACCAGCTCTGAGTGGCTCCTTTTTTTCGTTGTTGTGGCTCCTTGCTCCTATGTGAGTCCATAGGAACCCTACTAGTGGTCTTGCTGAACTATAAGAAAAGATCAAATATGTGTATCATTGGAGTCCTGAGAGAGAGCAGAGTAAGTGTTGTGCTGAAAAAGTAATTAAAGACAAAATGGCTGGATCCCCCCCTCATCCCAAGTTTGGGTAAACTACAACCCAACAAATACAAAAAGCTGAGCAAACACCAAATGAGTTAAAGCCAAAGAAATCCATACCCATACACTTATAATCAAATTTGTAAAAACTAAAAAACAAAAAATCTTGAAAGCATAGAGAAATGGAACTTTAGCTACAGGGGAAAAAGAATTTGAACAACAATGGATTTCTCCTCAGACAGGATTGGGGATTAAAAGGAAGTGGCACAACACTTCCAGTTCCGACAAGCCAGTAATGACAACAAACAAACCAACAGTCAACCAAGAATCTTACACTCAATAAAGAATACCCTTCAGGAATGAAGGGAAAATCAGTAATCCAAAGATGAAGGTAAACTAAGAGAATGTGTCAACAACTTACCCGCCCAAAAATAATGAACCAGAAAGTTGTGTAAAAATAAAAGAAATAATAAAAACAGGAAGGTTAGAGCACCAGGAAGGAAAAAAATAATGTAAAAGTAAATATATGTATAATACAATTTATTTTCTTTCTCCTAATAAGTGTTGTCTATTATGTTGGATGGCTGAAACAAAAATTTTAACATTGTCTGATTTGGGTCACAAAACATGGAGAAATAATTTTTAAGACAATAATATTAGAAATAAGTGGGAAAAAAGGGGGCAAAAAGTGAGTTAACATTTCTAAACTTCTCTCAAACTGGTAAAATATCCATACCAGTAGATTGTAATAAGTTGTGTATATATAATATAATACATGGAGCAACAAATAACAGCTATACAGAGAAATACAAAATCATTGTTGGTATATGAAAATAGCATTTGAGTAAATATTTAAGTATCCCATATGCACGTAGAAGAAAAAAACAAAGAAATGTAAACCAGAGAGATTGCAAAATAAAGAAAAGATTTAGCTATAATCTGTTAATAATTATCTGAAATATATATATATATGCCAATTGAAAGATAGTTTGTACAGTGAATTAAACATGATCTAATTATATACTATCTAAAAGAATATCACCTCAAATATAACAAGGTCGGTTGAAAGTAAAAGGATGCAAAAAGCTATATCATGCAAACATTAATCAGATAAAGCATTAATATGTAAAAGTTGTAAATACAAGTTAGCTCAAAAGAATATTTAATGTAGCACAAACTTTTGGTTCCTACCTAAAGTCCCCTGTGAATTCAGCCCCAGCTTCAGTGAACAGTCCTGTACGGTTCAGGTTCAACCAAAAGCATTTCACAACATATCTGTGTTACATAGCTTTCTGATTTCTGCCTCAGTACCTTCACTGAAGCTACAGGAATATGTTCTCCTAGAAGTGGTGACCCAAACTAAAAGGTAGCTAGCATCAGTAAAGGGGAGGACATGTCCAAATAGTGATGTACGGAAGCAAGTGGATGCTTGCTTCTACTTCTCTTTAGATGCACAATTTTGAGTGACAGAAGTCCCAGCACAAGTGAGCTGTGACCTCAATAGTGACACTGGAGTTGTTATATCCTTCACCTGCCTCCTCATTCCTGCAACCTCAGTCCTGTTTCATGGGATCGTGACCTATGCGAACTATCAGCAACCAATTCCAGTCTCTGTCTGCTTTCAGGGAAACACAAACTATAATGTAAAATGATTCTAGATGTATTGAGTTAATTATAATGTTAGAAAGTGTTGCTTCACCTCCCACGGATTTGTCACCCCTTTTCCCCTGGGTGATGGAGCCACCAAAGATTACTCAAAGCCCATCTCTTTTGAGCAGTGAGAAGCCCCAGAAAGGGGTTGATATCCCAGGATCCTCAAGCATCAGGCATCCTTCCATTTGGAAAATTAACCCCAAATTGGGGTTCTCTTCCTGCATTTATTCTTCAGACCAAGAAGTTACAGGAAGAGACATAGGTGGGGTTTTACTAAGTACAGTTTAACAAGTTTTACAATAGAAGATGGTAGCATTCAGTAAAAACAAGTCAGATGACATTCTGTTAGGCAATTTAGTGATCCACCAACAAAGGCTTGATTTAACCAACATTCCTTTTCCCTCCAGCAGCTTTTTAGTAACTTTACATATCAATTAGTAACTTGTCTGTCTTAGAACCAGCAACCTTGCTGTGTTATAGTTCTTATCTTGCAACAGAGATTCAATAGCCTGGGGAAAATTTCCTGTCCTTTGCAAGGTCAATATTTGAAACTGCAAGGCTTTGAAAAACCAGGCTCTGTGAGGTACATTTGTTTTATGAATCCTCTACAATTAAGCATATTAACAGTATTTTCTTATTTATTTGGCTATTCAAACATTTTTAACATTTTAATTAAACTTGAATAGTTTTCTTGGTCATTAATCATTATTTATTTTTTTTTTACAATAATAGGTGCATATCTTGTTAATCTACTTACAGTGTTTCAAAATGTTAAATATAAGGAACTTCTTTTATTCCTAGTCAAATCTGGGATTTGAGTTTTATTTTAGAGTGAAATGAAGGTAAGGACAATCAACCTGAATTACACATCATGTACACACATAAACATTGGAATGCTCATTAGTATCATGATGAACTGCAGCATATCATGATAATCACACTCCATTTTAGGGGTATCATAATTCACATCTCAGATACTCAACTTTCGAAGACTGCAGCTACAACTAAATTAAAAGGAGAATTTAACCACTGTGAACTAAGCCAACTTCAATCTATTCTTGGTTTATGGAAACACAATGGTATTGTGTTGACTTAAAGTTTAAGAATGTGGTCAAGAAATATTAATTTAAAATAATTGAAAAGATTGCCTTTATTCTTATGCAACTATTATCTATATGTACTATATCAACAATAGTAGTTTTTTAAAGATACATTTGCATTTCATCTTTAAATTGAAGAAAAAATAATGTTTTATGTTTAGATTATAATACATGCCAAGTAATATAACATATCATGTAACTTTTTACTTGGTCTTACAAGGAGAATTTGAAAAACAGCATGGAAATGATAAATAAGAAAGTTAAAATCCCATTTCTGTTTTCTTGCTGATTTGACAGTACACCTGTGAAAAATACTGAACCACCGGAACAGGCTAAGGAGTCTAGCAGTCTCAATTCATCTCTCCTTTACACCTGAGGTTACAAGATAATGGATGTATTGGTTCAGAGTAAATGTGTTTTTTATTGCTATTGTAGCATAGTAAGCATTTTTGTTTCAATGATTTTTCTGTCATTATGTGAGAATGATGGAGTCTGTGACTCATAAAATGGTGTAGATAAAAGGTTTCTTGATACATTAAGGACCTTAGCAAATCCAATGTTCAGTTTCTTCTCATGAGGAGAGTAGGCTTTAGTGGTATCTATAGAAAACTGATCTTCAGATTTATTTGATTCCATGAAGAACAGTAGCATAGAAATATCTCTCTCCCTGACCACAGAAGTTTGTTTCTGTTTTCAGAAAAAATGCATTTACATTTCCCAAGGGGACTATGTGGTTCATTTTTAATTAATATATCCAGAAATATTGTAGAAAAATAAGATCCAATTTTATTTGATCTACTTCAGTGTAATTTCAAACCTCGTAAGATTTTCCATAGAAAAGCATTACTAAGCTACTTCTTAGATACTTTATCACTTGTCTCTTTTGTTAAAAATATAAAATGTTTTTAGTTGTTTCCTAATTTACCATCATAATATCAATTAGTTTTGCTTCCACAAACAGTACTGAGTAAATATAAATGTTAAAGATACCTCTTCCCATCTTAAATCAGAACTCTAGAATTATAGGTAGGTAGATATATAGATACTGCAAAGTATTAAAATAGTTATATTATTAGAGATGCTCTTGTACAATAAATTTAGTCATCATTTCATTTATAAACATTATTGTTGACAAACATTCAATTTCAAATTGTTAGTTAGAAATATATTGCAATAAATATGCCTGTACTTGAACATATATTCTAACTTATTGGTGCCTTTAAGACTGAAAGATTCCTAAAACTGATATTTCTGGGTGTAATCTATGCACATATTAAAATTTTAATAATTTAATTTAAATTTCCTTTAAAAATGTTTTCATAATTGTTACTCCAAAAAAAGTCTCAATAAATATATTCATTATCCACATCTTTTCCAGCACGAAATATCAAAAATGAAATCAGTTATCTGAATTAAAATATAATGTAGTAAATTTGTTTTAAAAAAACCTAGGGTTATAATGAGCATTTTAAAAATTGCCATATCAATGAAATCCACATAAATCAAAATAATTTATTGATATTACTGACTTTCCTTTATCTTACGATTCTCACAAAAAGTTCAAGTAGTCTATCATTTCAGATATTAAATTATAATATTTTCTACTATGAGATCTGTAAATTCCTTTAAGTATACTAAATATATACAATATTTTATTCTACATGTTTCAGTAACCGGTTATACCAAAGAGAAACCCACACTTTTGAGGTTATTAGGTAGCATTCTGCTTAGAAATCCCACATTTGAGAAGTGTTTTCTAAATGTGATTCTGTAAGCTTAACAATTGCTGAAAATCAGAGACTTGGATAATTAACATAACATACAACAGCACAGAAAGAGGAGTTTTCACTGAAAAAATTGGTAGTTGGATAACAAAAAGTTACAAATAAAATTCTAATTGTGAAATCGGTATTATGAGCATGGCCTGTACTGAGGAAACTTGAAATATCACAGAGTATAAATCTTCAAATATCACTAATTTGATGTGTACCAAGAAAATACAGTGCTGAACTATTTTTATCATTTTAGATCATTAAGTATTTACTGTTCTATTTACTCTCCTTAAAATTTTTTTCTTAAAATAAATACTTAATAATTTTCAAATAATTGTTGATGCTAAAATGGCCTTTTGCCTTCTAGTCCTAAGTCAAGTCAGGAAAAAAAAAAAAAATCACACATGTAGTCTGATTATTTCAAACAGAAGGAACTGAATACATTGGCACAAAGTGTCAAACAGATTGAAAGAGCAAAAAAGGAAGGTGAAATAACTCAGATGTGAGATATGGCCACAAAAAAAAACATCTAATAGCTTTAGTTCTAAAAACAAAAGGGAAGAGTTTGTGTTAAGACTTCAGGGACATTCAGGCAAACACTACGTGGGGTTTTGTTTCTACTAAGAGCCTCCTTAGGCATGTCTTGAATCTGAGAAGGAACCAATGGTCTTGATGACAGAACCACAGTTACAGTCGGCTGAAAATGCACAGGAACTGCCTTGCTGCTGGTGCTGAGAACAGCAGTTGGGTGCTCTGCAGCAGGAGCTGGCACAAAGTTTTCTGGTACTCGAAACAAGAAAGAGACTGCACATTGCAGATCCTGAAGTTGCTGCTGATTCTGCAGTCTCTGCTGATGGATGGGTCATTCCAAGAAACACAAAAGGGAATTGTTTGACTTTCCCTTGTGCTGTCTAATCTTGTAGGCATTCTCACCAAAAGAAACTTACCAGAATCCAGTTGGCAATGAAAACTGGGTATTATTTCCAGGGTACAATGCCTCCTGCAAATGGGTAGAGCACATCATTTACTATACCCTCTATAGATACACAGATTGTAAAGTATGTTGAGATGCCAGAATGTTTTCATCATGGAATATAACATAATTAGCTTTTTAAATTTAATGATCTAACATACTAGAACTCATCTGTCAATTGTACTGTTTAGTCTGAATTAAATATTTTGAAGAATTTATTGCTCACTTATTACAGAAAACTATTATTTACAGTTATTGCATGAAGTAAAGGATTCATGATATACATTTAATACACAGCACGTTATTTTCACTGCAGACTCTTAGAATTGAGAGATGTGTGACTTTTGCTTCAATTGCACAGATAAAGCTGCCACCATCAAGCAACTAGATTGATGTTAGAGTCTAATAGTTAATGTGCTCATAATATGGATTTCCAAATTCCATCTTTATGAAGCAAATTAGTTTGTGCTGATTACTTTTCATACTACAATTTTAAGATGTCACAGTTTAAACATGTTACTGACTGTCGGGCAGTAAAAACTAACACCACCTTAAGTGTCATTACAAGCGGATTAACGTGGCAGCCTAAGATGGCACCGGGAGGAAGTCGGGTGGGAGTGTCTGTGGGAACCTTGCCTTAGCCCTTATTGGCCAAATAGGTGCTTCCGCGCTCCCGTCCACTGTGTGATTGCAATAGCTAGGCATTGAGACAGGATGCATGCTCTCCTAAGCTTTAAGCTGATTGGAGGATGTAAAAACCTCCCTTCCCTGTTTGCCTTTAAAAGCAAGTGCTTGGGGGCCGAGCCCCTGTGGCGCACTTGGTAGAGTGCTGCGCTGGCAGCGCGGTGACGCTCCCGCTGCGGGTTCGGATCCTATATAGGATTGACCGGTGCACTCACTGGCTGAGTGCCGGTCACGAAAAAACGACAAAAAAAAAAAAAAAAAAAAAAAAGCAAGTGCTTGGGGCCGACCTCCCGGCGCACTTGGGAGAGTGCAGCGCTGGTAGCGCAGCAGTGCTCCCACTGCGCAGGTTCAGATCCTACATAGGGATGGCCGGTTGCGATCCCCTTACCGGTCACAAAAAGGACAAAAAAATTAAAAAATAAAATTATAAAATAATAAAAGCAAGTGCTTGTGTGATAATAAACAGAACTGCTCGACAGAACCCCCCCCCCCCCCCCCCCCCCCCCCCGTGTCTGAGTGTCCTTTAACGGGCTGGTTGGGGCCAGTGGCTATGCTCACCTCTTTTCATGGCTCTCTTCTCTGGTCTCCTTCCAACGGGGACCAGAGGGAAAGAGGAATCCGAGCCAATCGCTCGCCCACCAAAAGGAACGAGGCTAGGGCTGTTCCGGTCAGCCGGCGGCAGACCTGACAACTGACTACACATATCTTATATGCTACTGTTAACAGTATTGTAATAAAGTCCATTTGGTCTGTTTTATATAAATTTCATCCATGTCTTGACTGAATTTAGTAACTATGCCTGTGAACTTTTCTGTCTGATGGACAGTTACATGTGAAAATTTTTATATGTAATAGCTCTGAGATACAATTCATGTATAACTCATTCATTTAAAGTGCGCAATTAAATAGTTTTTAATATAGTCACAGATCTGTACAACCATCACTACAATCAATTTTAGAAAATTATCACCCACCCTCTTAAAAATAAACAAAAAACTGATACACAATATTAGTCACTTCCTGTTTACTGTTAGCCCTCTCACTTTTGGTCCTAGGCAATGTAATCAAAGTATTCCTATAAATTTGCCTATTCTAGGCATTTTATATAAGTAGAGTCAAATAATTCAAATAATTCAAATAATTCAAATAATTTGAGTCTTTTTTTTTAACCCCCTTGGTCTCTTTAGCTAAAAATTTGTCATTTTCCTTTTATCTTTTCAGAGAACCAACTATTGGTTTCGTTGATTTTATTTCCTATATTTTATTTCTTCACTAATCTTTATTATTTTGTTCCTCTGCTTGCATTTGATTTATTTTGCTGTTTCTAGTTTCTTACAATGGCAAATTAGCTTATTAACTTGAGAGCTTTCTTTTTTCTTTTTTTTTTAATATAGGAAGTTGCAAGCTATGAATTTCCCTCTGAGTGCTACATTAGTTGTATTCCATAAGTTTGGGTATGTTGTACTTCCATTTTCATTCACCTCAAAATATTTCTACATTCTTTTGTGATTTCTTTTATGAATCATTGGTTATTTACAAAGGGCTTTTGTTTTAATTTCCACTTATTTTTGAATTAAATATTATTTTGTTATTGAATTCTAATATTCTACTGTGAGTGGGGAAAATAGTTTTTAGAATTTCAGTCCTTTTTGATACATTGGAGCTTATTTTGCAGCTTCATATATGGTCTTTTTAGAGGAATCTTTTATGTGTACCAAAAAATTTGTATTCTATTGTTGAGTAGACTATCCTGTGTATTGTGCTAAGGCTTGTTTTTTAGTGTTATTCTAATCATATTTTTCCCTTGTTAGTCTTCTGCCAATTTCTTCTATTCATTATTTAATGTGAGATATTGAAGCCTTCAATTATTATTTTGAATTACCTATTTTTCCCTTCAATTCTTTCATTTTTTGTTTTCTATATTTTGGGGCTCTTTTCTTAGGTGCACAAATGTATGTAATTGTTAAATCTTTATTATGGATTACCCTTTTTATATTTTTATTATGTTTCTTTGTCTCTACTAGATATTTTGGTTTAAGTCTGTTTTGCCTAATATTGGTATAGCTGCTTAATCTTTTTGTTATTTATATTATATTATATTTTATATTGTATTATATTTATATTATATGTTATATTGTATTTATATGTTGCATAATCTTTCAGAATCTACCATCATATTCACTGTCATTTTTTGAATGTCAGATTTTTGGACACCACTACAGTGGTGTATTTTTCATTTGTTATCAAGCTATTCAAATCCAGGATTTCCATTTTTCAAAAATAGTTTCTTCTTATTGATATATAGTATTTGGTCAGACATTGTTATACTTTCCTTTACTTTTTGCATGGTTCTCTTTAGTTCTTTGAACACATTTAAAATAATTGTTTCAAATCTTTCTCTTGTAAGTCCCACAGGTCAGTCCTCTCGTAGGTAGTTTCTGTTGTCTGCTTTTTTCCTATGCATGGTCACGTTCCTCTTTATTCAAATGTCTTATTTTTTTATTAAAATTTATCAGTTAGATAATATATTGTATCAACTCTGGATATTGATTTTTCTCCTCTCCCTAGAGCTTATTCTTGTATAGTTCATTATTTGTAGCCTCTGGTCTTCCTGGCTTGTCTATTTAGGAATTGAACCTGCAATCTATGAATGAATTGATAGGAGAAATTGGGGTCCCCAAATTTCTGGCCTATTATACCTGAAGTAAAGGCTTGACTTCATGAGTGGGAGCTACGTAGAATGAGGAAAACCCCAGCTTCTTGGCTGAAGTCACCTAAATTAGCTTCTGAAACATGAAGCTGGGGCGTTTGGAAAGTGATGGTGGCCTGCTCTCCCGTCCCATTGGGATAATGTAATCCTTGACTGGGAGTGGAGGCAGGGGGAAAAAGTTACCTGTTGTTAGCCACACCCAGCCTGAGTAGAGTTTCAATCCTACTGATTTAAGAGTAAGGGGTAGGTTATGGCCCACATGCCATAAACGCTCACTGTTCTTATCAAGATTCATTACATTTGCTTTAAATAAACATATCATCATTTGCTGCATACTTTTAGGACGATTTCCAGACCCCTTACGAGCTAATTTTGTTTGTTTGTTTGTTTGTTTAAATAATTTTTGCCAGTTTTGGTTGATTTACTTGATAGGTTGTCTTTGGAATTTCTCATGATCCTTTTCTGAAAGTAATCCCCTATAGCATTATTTTTATTTATTTTTAAATCCCCTATAGCATTATTTTTATTTATTTTTAAATCATCTAGAATTGCTTATAAAATAAAATGAGTTAAAATTTTAAAATTAGGGCCAACCCCGTGGAGCACTCATGAGAGTGCGGCGCTGGGAGCTCAGCGACGCTCCCGCCACGGGTTCGGATCCTATATAGGAATGGCTGGTGCACTCACTGGCTGAGTACCGGTCACGAAAAGCACACACACACACACACACACACACACACACACACACACAAATTTAGATTAGATTGTTAAGAATTCTGTACTGTTAAATGATTTTAATCATGTAAAATAAATGTGTATAATCATATTGTCTCTCACTTTATATAACATTTTATAATATAATGAACAAATGTTCTAGTTCTGTTAAAATTACCATACTGGAAATGTTAAAATATAAACTAATACCCATATAGGGCAAAGAATTAAAAAATAGTCATCCTTACTGAGGCAATTAAATATGAATTATTAATGATTTGCTCTGATGCTTTCATCTTTACACAGTTTATGAGCGCTTCCTTTCATCAGTTACTGCAGCCTCTGAATGCAGCCACTTGAATTCAGTCATTTTCATTAAGTGTAATTGCTTTGAAGGAAAATCTTTAGCCATTGCAATGCAATTTCATGCTAATGTAGAATATGACACGGCTTGGTTGGCAAAAAAAAAAAAAAAAAAAAAAAAAAAAACTGCCTTTGCTGTAAATTATCTTGAATGTGACATATAATCTTCAGGCAAACATTTTTCTGAGAGGCATGCAAATGACATAATTGGGATATTGTGCAAATGGGTAAAATTGTTGAATATTGCTGTGCAAAAGGAGAAATATTGTTAGGGTATCCTGTTTAGCAGGTGATTTATTCTTTTGCTGGGTTAGAGCTCCCCTATGTGGCTATTTTGTTGAGACACACTAAAGGTTTAATATTAATGCATTACAACAATTATACATAAATTAAACTCACATATTTTCAATAGAAATATATTGAGATAATCATCTATGAATAATTTTAAGATTCACAGAATATTATTTTTGTGTCTGAGAAAAACCGTCAGAATTCTAATATAAATTCAAAGAGGGAAATAAAGTTAAATTTTACAAGTTATCAATGAAGTAAGCAAATTTATACATAAGTCAATATGTACCAATTCCTCATACTTCATGGGCCACTTAAGTTTGAAATAATTTATTGACAAATAATTAAGAAATCTTATTTTCTGTTCATTCAATTGATTTATTCTTATCAAATTAATATGTGTACATTCAAGGACAGGAATCCATGTAAATATTACGGTTGCCCTAAATATACCAAAAATTTAGTAGGTAACATAATTCATGTAAGTAAGTGTCATATATTTCAGCTGAGTACAATATCAACTGTAATAATCTGCCAATTATGAGAGCAATAGAATTTGAGCTCAGTTTATAACATAGCTGTGATATTTTAATCTAAGAGGGCATTTCAATTTGAGTAAATGGTAAACGTAAAATAAAACTAAGAAACATTTCAGGACCTGTCTGTGTAATAAAATCTACCAACTGTATCACATTCTGGATCTGGGAAGAGGACCAATTGTGCCTTGTGAATAAAATTTATATTTTATATTAACTTTTCAAAATATCTTATCAAATAGAACATATGAATGTAAAATGAAGGTTTTTCTTATACAGTCAGATTTTTTTCTACAATTCTGAAGATAGTAAAAATTCTTGTTCAATGATTTAAATTTTTAAAATATATGTGCTATTTTTGAGCTTTGTTAAGAATGTGGATGCATTTTATATGAAAGAATTATGAGCAACTTACAATCTGAACATTAAAAAATCGCAAGGAATTATTAATACTATACTTCACTAAAATATAAATGCAAAGGAGACATCATGCAAATTAAGAAAAGGACAGTAGACATTAATTGTAGTCACCAATTACAATAGGTCTGACTCATAATAACCTTACACTAAATATATAACCGTGTGAGTGAATGAATGACTGAGTTAGTTGCAAAATGTAAAACGTCCTTTATGCCAAATATCTCTAACATAGATACCCAACCGGATTACGTTTTGTGGGTAATTACTAGACCAAACTAATATCACCAAAATCCAAACTGACATTCCTATAAATGGATTTTTCAACATAAATAAATTCACATTAAAAAATTAGTTGTGGTCAGGGGGAGAGTGAGTTTAACAGTAACCCTAGTCATTCAGAAATAGGCTTAAGAAGAATAGGTTATTTAAGGAAATCGTTTTTGCACACAGCATAAAGATATTCAAGTAGTATGCTGATTGTGTACTTTGGAATCAGTCCAGAATTTTAATGTCTTTTCGCCACTAATATAAGTTAGTGGGAAAGTTATTTAACATATCTGAACACTCTAGGCCAGTATACGTGTCACAGAACCACTGTTTTATTAAGAAGTCTTAATTTAGGAAAAACTTTGTGGTTTTATGTTCTGCAGCCCTGAAGCCTGCACAATACCGTAAGAGTTAAAACCAGTTCAAAGATATTCAAACCATTCCTTGCCTATGGTTTATCTGATAACTATAGGAAAACAACAACAACAGCAACAACAACAAAAACAAATGAGCATAGAATATTTTTTTTAAAGAATCCCTAAATGACCTGTCAAAGCATCACCATGTGTTTTCTATTAATGGAAATTTAAAGTATTAAATCAGTAAGTAAATAAATTTATTTTGAGCAGGTGGACACAGTTGAAGAAGAATAAATAAAAGATTGTAAAAATATTATAGTCCCTGAAGCTGCAGTGTTTATTCTCTGGGTCTTTTCACAGCCTTTAAGGCAACAGGATATAATGCGATGTGAAAAAATGTGGAAGGCATTTTATATGAACAAATGGTGAGTAGCTTACAAGCAAGCTGAATGCAGAAAGCACGAAGAAGTGCTGGTACTGTACATGACTGAGATAAAAACAGAGTGTAAGAGAATCACTCAAATTAAAAAGAAAAATTGAGTAGCAGACACTAAGTGAGGCTGAAGTCTACAGAGGACTTAACAGCTATTAGAAGACTGACTCATGATAATCTCTCAATAAATATATAGTCATACAATCAGGCAAGTAACTGAGCCAGTTTGCAAATGCCAATAATAAAACAGAAAAAATACCCAGCAACTATTGAGTATCTACTATGTACCAGGCAGTGTAACAAGCACTTTACAAGCATTCTAAATCAGATAACAGCACTGAAAAAGAATTACACAGTGAGGTTATAAAATTTGGCCAGGTTAACTTTGCTTAATCTAATACCAAAAATATTTTGCATAGTACTGTATGATAGAATGTTATGATACATGATTTTCAATAGGTATCAGTAGAGAATAAAAGAAAATGTGTTACATTTTGATAAAGACCAAGTCAATTAAAAAATGTATAATACCTAATTTACATGAATATGTATTACTGTTTGATAAAAGAAATAGTAGTCTAGACACTTTCAAGCCAGCCTTTTTCAAATGACATGTATCTAACAAATTTATTTCACAATTTTAATGCAAGGAAATTATAGAAGAAAGAAATATAGGAAGGCAGAAGATTTAGGATTTATTAATGTGACACACTATCAATTTAATGGCTCACAATTCTGCCTTTGCCCACCAGTCCTTCTTGGTCAGAGCAGTAGGAAAATAATAAAGGGGACTGGTATTTACAATAACCCCAACTTAGAGTTTCAATTCATGAAAAATTTTATTTCATTATTAGCTGAAGCCTTCTGCTATTGTGTTAACACAACATGTGTGAACTTACAGGCAGATTGTTTTACACTGTTTGAATTTTTAATAAATAAATACCCTTATTTGATTAAATTACTCCCTTGGAAAATAAAACTTAAATCAAATTATTTTTATTTTTTGAACATTGAAAGACTTTGGGCACCAAAAACTGCATCAAAGGAAATGTTCATGTAAATTAGAAGTGAGTTACTTTTACCACCACATTGCTCATCTGACTTTTCTGGTACATTTCTTTTAGTATTCCTTCTTCAGTAAACTGTGCCACCATTATTTTTTCCATAATCAATACCTCTCTGGATGCCACATAACCCAGCAATTGGAATCAAGAAAGAAGGATAACTTTTATTAACTACAATTGACTCACCAAAATTTATGAAACACAACGTAAATGAGACATAAAAACAAAAATAAGTACACATTCTTCAATATCACCTCATATTTAACTGTGCTAACAATTTATTCATACTCCTTCCATATCTTATAGTATACAAATAACAGATATTTTATATATAGGTCAAATATACCTATATATATATACACATGCGCACACACAGAGAGATATATAAATTATACCTATCTATAATTCTTCACCTTTCTTTTTTCATGTAAAATGTTGATGCCATTTTTACATTCATTCAGATAATGGATGTGCAGGAAGAATTATCCCAATGACAGGCTGCTAGATGATTTCAAATACCAGCATAGAGCCTAAGAAGAGTGATCATTTACCAATAGTAATTTTTTTTCTTTCATTCCATGAAATTTTGCTAGAGTACCGTTGTTAAGACAACATTGATAGATAGCTCGTGGATTTATTCCCTACAACTCACACCAAAAAGAGAAACAACATTTCATCTGCATGTGGGAAACTCATTTTCCAGCCTGCCAGCTTTCCTACACAACATGGATCTACCCTGTATAACATCATATTTGTGAAACATACCAGTCCTCAACTTCTCCCTTGACCAAAAGGAAGCCCACTCAGGGTTGAAATTTAAACTATTTAAAAATGGTTTCATTACACAGAAGTGTCCAGTGGGAATGGACACAGGCTGGGTCTTATTTCCTAATCATTACTGACCACATTTGCATGTGTTTTTCCCATTGGAGTGTCTTTACAAGAGATGAGAATCTTGTAATCTAGATGTTCGGATGTAGAGTATATGAAATACAGCTTTATCCATGACATTTAAAGTTTTGCTGTCATGAACTTTTGGTTAAAATATAAAACATTTATAATTCTCGTTTCCTGTCGGTCTTCAACAAATATGCCAAAATAAGATTTCTGCTGAATTTATTCATCAATTCCTTGACTACTTCAATTTCTTTTTATTTTTTAAGTTACTTTTATTTATACATATTTATTGGGTACAGAGTTGACTATCAATATTTGCGTATAGTATGCAATGATCAAATCAATATTATTAGCATGTTCATTATTACAAGTCATAATTACTTTTTGCATCCCCTACCCAGTTACTTCCTCTATCCCCTCCCCTTCTCCCTTTCCCACCTCTAGTAACTGTAGGTCTGTTCTATCGTTCTGAAACTTCAACATTTTATTGTGATCGTTCTTTCATTGTTTCTTAGCTCCCACTTATGAGTGAGGGCATGCAGTATTTTTCTTTCTGTGCTTGGCTTGTCTCTATTACTAATGCTAATGTCATTCTCTTTTTCCCACATTCAGATTCCCGTCTTTGCAATATTTTTTCTTGGTTTCACCCTGTGTTTCTCATTAATTCTTCTCAAATTATAGTTTTCCTATAAAATGTAGCCAATAAAAATGTTTACAGTCTTTATTTCACATATTTTCCTGTTTTATTACTTTCCTACCAGAATATAATATCAAAAGCGAATATTTTTATAATTAATAGTAACCACCGTTAATTAATAAAAATAATATTGCTCTGGATTTTTTTTTTTTTTTTTTTTGGTAAAGAGACATCCTTAAGGGGACCTTACTGCTACAGATAGTGGTGGTGATTCATTTGTTATAATAAATCTGACATATCTTTCTCTCACTGTATTAAATAGTAATACATTACTGGTATGATTTCTCAAAAATAATATCCTGTATCTAAGTATTCATGCCATTTTACATTTTGGCATCTGGCAGCATTCAAATACATGTTCTTGCTCTCACAGTTTTCTCAGTAAATACTGTTGTATCTACACTGTCTTGTGCAAGAGGAATTTGTACTATTGAATAAGAAGAAAAACCTGAAGTTTGAATATTTGTGTTCCCTTGGCTTCTAAAATTATTAGTTTGTA
The DNA here is from genome assembly GCF_027409185.1 of Cynocephalus volans. Classification (NCBI taxonomy): domain Eukaryota; kingdom Metazoa; phylum Chordata; class Mammalia; order Dermoptera; family Cynocephalidae; genus Cynocephalus; species Cynocephalus volans. Next base: position 27,717,082 of record NC_084466.1, read on the forward strand.
TTTATGCAAACTAGCTAACATATGTAGTTTTACTGATGCCATATCTAGATTTTCTTTGTTAGTGATACTAATAAACTTTAAATTGTCTTGAAGTTAGACCTCAACTATAAGGCACAAGTACACCAGAAAATAGTTATGTCCATACTGAATGTTTTCATATTGTATTTTGCAGTGTGAACAATCTTTGCTGTAGATGTTCACTACTTTTATTCTCTTTACTCCGAAAATAATCAAATAATTGTAGATCAATAGTAGCACACAGAGAAGGGCTTGCATCTTGCCTCAATAATACTATTTTTTGAGAAACTTTGCTCTCTCTAACAATTTTTGAGATATAATTCACAAATTGTAAAATGCATAAATGTAAAGTGTATAATCTGTTGGATTTTAGTATACTCAGAGTTGTGTAACCATCTCTACTACCTTATTTTAGAAGACATCCCTCAATGCCCCTAAGTAGCCTATGCCCATTAGTAATCATTCCCCATTTTCCCTTCACCAAGACAAACCTCTCACAACCACTTTCTTCCTGTGGATTTGTCTATTCTAGACCTTTCATATAAATGGAATCAAACAATATGTCACCTTTTGTGCTTGGCTTCTTTCAATTACCATAATGTGTTCAAAGTTTATCTTTTTATGGCTGGATAATATTCCATTGTATGGATATGCCACATTGAATATATTCATTTATCCAATGATGACCATGTGGCTTGTTTCACATTTTGGCAATTATGACTAATGTTGCTATATATATTTACATACTCATTTTTGTACAGGCATGTTTCAAATTATCTTCAGTGAATACCTGGGACTGAACTTGTTGAGTTATATTCTATCTTCATATTTATCCTTTCGGGAGCTTCCAAGCTGTTTTCTGTAGTGGCTGTACTGTTTTACAATACCATCAGCAATGTATGAAGGTTTCAATTTCTCACATACACTGGTTGATGTCTGCATTGTTGTTTTATTGTCATTTTAAATTTTGGCTATCCTCATAGGTATAATGTGGTATCTTGTTCTTTTGATGTGCATTTGACTGATGACTAGTGGTTTTGAGCATCTTTTCACATACTTCTTGTTTGTAAAACTCCTTTGGAGAAATGTCCATTTGAAATATTAATTGGGTAATTTCAGATTTTACTATTGATTCCTAAGTATTCTCTATATATTCTAGACACAAATTTCTTAGAAATAAGTAATTTAAAAATGTTTTCCCCATTCTCTTCATGTCTTTTCATTTATTGATGATGTCTTTTAAAACACCAAAGTGTTTAATTTTGATGTCTATTTTATTTATTTATTTTTGTTGCTTGTGTTTTTGGCATCATACCTAAAAAAACCTTTGCCAAACCCGAGGTCACAAAGATTTACTACTGATTTACTAAAAGCTTTATTGTTTTATCACTTATATTTATGTTTGTAACTCATTGTGAATTAATTTTACAATATGGTATAAAGATTTGAACTACTTTCTTTTACATATGGATATCCAGTTGTTTCAGAACCATTGACTAAAAACACTATTATTTCCTCATTGTATTTTCTTGCATCCTCATCAAAACTAACTGACCATTGTTCCAGTTAATAAAGAAGTGTAATAGAGACCAAAATCTGAGAAATAAGCCTCTAAGTGAAATCATTGCAGATGCATCATGGGAAGTAAGACATTAGTGAAAAGACTACTGACCTTACTGTTATAAGACAGTATTTTTTTCTTTTTTATGGAGAAAAAACTTTATATAGGTATTTCTAATGTGCTCCTTTTCTTAATGATTCCTATTATACTTTGCCAATATGAGATATTTAAAAACTATTTTATAAGATAAAAGGTAAAATATTAATATCAGCTTTATATATGATCATAGATGTAAAAACTGTAAACAAAATACTAGTTATGTGCAACTTAATACTAAAAAGATAATGTATTAGGACAAGTTAGTTTATACTCAGAATGAGAGGTTGATTTATTATGAGACATTTGATTAATGCAATCATCTAATTTGCCAAAGAAAAGAAAATCATATGGTAATTTTATAATTTCAGATAAATGATGTTTATTACATTGAAAATCCATTTATAATTAAAATCATTAGAATATTTCTAAATCTAATAATGTACATCTCAAATAATTTAATAACATTTATATTTATTGATAAGATATTAAAAGATTGATTTTTGCAAGTCAGAAAAAACAAAAGAGTCTTAACACTATGAGTAGTATTATATTCAATATTTTACTTCAGATTATAGACAATAAAGTAAGCCAATCAAAAATAAACTTTGGAAACTGAACAAATACATGAAAATTAAACAGCATGCTTCTGAACAATCCATGGGTCAAAAAAGAAATTAAGATAGAAATCAAAAAATTCCTTGAAACAAATGAAAGTAGAAACACAACATACCAAAACCTGTGGGATATTGTAAAAGAAATACTGAGAGTGAAATTTATAGAAATAAGTGTTTACTTCAAAAAAGTAGAAAGATTTCAAATAAACAACCTAATGTTGCACCTCAAAGAACTAGAAAACAAGAACAATCCAAGCCTAAAATTAGTAGATGGAAAAAAGTAATAAAGATAAGAGCAGAACTAAATGAAACAGAAACCAAAAACAAGATATAAAAGATTGATAAAATGAGAAGTTACCTTTTTGACAAAATAAATGAAATTTACACACCATTAGCTAGACTAAGGAAAAAAAAAAAAGACCCAAATAAATAAAACCAGAAATTAAAAAGGAGACATTACAACTGATTCCACAGGAACACAAAGAATAATTAGAGACTATTATAAACAATAACATGCCCCAAAATTGGACAACCAAGAGGAAATGGATAAATTTCTGGACATATACAGCTATCAACACTAAAACAAGAAGAAATAGAAAACCAGAACAGATGAATAATAAGTAAAAAGACTGAATTGATAATCAGCAGTCTCCCAACAAAGAAATGCCCAGGACTGCATGGCTACACTGCTAAATTCCAAATTTTTAAAGACAAAGTAACACCAGTTCTACTCCAACTATTCTGAAAAATTGAAGCAAGGGATATTCATTCAAACTCATTCTATGGGGCCAGCATCACCTCAATATTAAAATCAGAAAGGACACAACAGAAAAAGAAAATTACAGGCCAATATTCCCAACAAACATAGATGCAAAAATATGCAAAAATATAGCAAACAGAATTTGACAGCATATCAAAATGATCATACACCACAACCAAGTGGGATTTATCCCAGGGATGCAAGGATGGTTCAACATATGCAAGTCAATAAATGTGATACACCAGCTCAACAAAATCAAGGACAAAAACCAAATGATTATCTCAACAGATGCAGAAAAAGCATTTAATAAAATTCAACATTGCTTCATGATAAATATTCTCCCACAAATTAGGCACAGAAGAAAAGTATCTCAACACAATAAAAGCCATATATTACAAACCCACAACCACCATTATTCTGAATGGAGAAAAGCTGAAAGCTTTTCCTTTAAGAACAGGGATATGACAAGGATGCCCACCCTCAAAACTCCTATTTAACATTGTATTGTAAGAACTAACCAGAGCAATCAGGCAAGAGAAATAAATAATAAAGTGCATCCAAACTGAAAAAGATGAAGTTGGATTTTCCCTGCCTGCAGATGACATGATTCTATATAGAAAAACTTAATGACTAAACCAAAGCATCTTAGAGCTGATAACCAAATTCAGTAAAGGTGCAGGATACAAAATCATTATATAAAAATCAGTAGCATTTCTATACACAAACAGCAAACTTGCAGAAAAAATACATCAAGAAAGGAAGCTCATTTACAATAAATACCAAAAAGACAAAATATCTAGGCATAAATTTAACCAAGGTGGTAAAAGATCTCTACAATGAAAACTACAAAAAAAAAAAAACCAACCCCCCCCCCAAAAAAAAACACCTTACAAAAGCAATTAAAGAGGACTAAAAAAATTGAAAGACATTCCATGTTCATGGATTGGAAGAATTAATATTTTCAAAATGACCATACTAACCAAAGTGATCTATAGATTCAATGCAATCCTTATCAAAATACCAATGGCATTCTTCACAGAAATAGAAGAAAACAATTCTGAAATTAATATGGAACCACAAAAGACCCCAAACAGCCAAAGCAAAGATGATTGAGAAGAACAAAGCTGGAGGCATTATACTACCTGACTATAAAGTATATTACAAAGTTATAGTAATCAAAACAGTTTGGTACTGGCATAAAGACATATAAACAAATAGAACAGAAAAGAGAACCCAGAAATAAGCCCTCATATCGATAGCCAATTAATCTTTGACATTGACACCAAGAACATGCATTAGGAAAAGAAAAGCCTTTTCAATAAATGTTGCTGGAAAAACTGGTTATCCATGTGTAGAAGAAACTAGACCCCTATCTCTTACCATATAAAAAAGTCAACTCAAAATAAATTAAAGTTTAAATATAATACTTGAAGCTCTAAAAGTATTAGAAAAAAACACAGGAAATGACATTGGTGTGGGCAAAATTTTATGGAGAAGACTTTTAAAGCACAGGCAACTGAAGCAAAAATAGACATATGAGATTACATAATAACCTTCTGCACAGCAAAAGAAACATTAACAGTGAAGAGACAACAAGAAGATTGGGAGAAAATATTTGTAAACTATTTATCCAGCAAAGGATTAATACCCAGAATATACAAGTAGCTTAAATAACTCAACAGCAAAAAAAAAAAAAAAAAAACACAAACAAACAAACCAAAAAAACAACAACAAATAATACAAAAGCAAAAATAATAATCCAATTAAAAAAATGGACTAATTACCTTAAAATGTATTTCTCAGAAGAAGACATAAAAATGCAGCCAACAGGCATATAAAAAATTCTCAACAGCACTAATTATCAGAAAACTGTAAATCAAACCACAATGACATATCATCTCACCCCAGTTAAAATGGCTAATAAATAAATTATAAATTAATAAACTTTGGCAAGAATGTGGAGCAAAGGGAACTCTTATACGCTGCTGGAAAGACAGATTGGTATGGCCATTGTGGAAAACTGTACAGAGGTTACTCAAAAAAAATAAAAATAAAAATAGAACTACCATATTATCTACCAGTCCCATTCCTGGGTATTTATCCAAAGTAAAGAAAATTAAGGTACTGAAGAGATATCTGCATCACCCATATTCATTGCATTAGTATTCACAATAACCAAAATACAGAATCAAATTTGGTGTCACTGACAGATGAATGGATAAATTTGGTATATATTCACCATGGAATACTACTCAACCATGAAAAAGAATGAGATGCTGTCATTTGTAGCAAGATGGCTGAGCCTGAAAGACATTACATTAACTAAAGTAAGTCAGGCACAGAAGATAAATACTGCATGTTCTCATCCACATGTGGGAACTCAAAAATGGTAAATAAGTTGAACTTTTAGAAGTAGACAATAGAATTGTGGTTACTAAAGTCTGGTAAGATGTGGGTGAAAGGGTCAAGTTGGTTAGGAGACACTAAAACACAGTTAGATTTAAAAAAAGAATAAGTCCTAGTGGTATACAGTAGTGTTAGATATCTATAATTAACAATTTATTTTATGCTCTCAAATGGCTAGGTGAGAGGGGCTCGAGTGTTCTCATCAGAAAGAAATGATAAAGTTTTGTGTGAAGAATATGCTAATTACCCTTATTTGGTCATCACACATTGTTACATGAATTGAAATATAATTCTCTACACTATTAATATGTATAATCGATACATTTTAATTAAAAAATAAAGTCCTTTGAAAATTAAAAATAAGTAAATAAATACATATAAAGTATACAGATTAAAAACCAAGAAATGAAACCACAATTATTCACAAATAATATGCTTATACACATAGAAAACTAAAAAAAAAAAATAAAAGAAAGAAAATCAGATCCCCAGGTAAATAAATAAATTATAAGAAACAATAAAAAGTATTTTTCATTTTTGCTGTTTATATCCGTAACTGACCTAGACTTAATTTTGCATTTACTTCTACACAAAATGGACCAATAGACAATTGACACGTTGTAGAAGATATATCTCAATAATTAAGAGAACTGACAAACTTTTATATAAAATGATCATCTCGGTCTTTATTTTGTTATAAAGACTGAAATATAAATTCTCCCCGTAGGAAGAGGTACAAGTGCAAAAAGAAAATAACAGGGACTAATTTGGCAAAAGAAATCATATTTTAGTCAAATTGATCTTGCATAAGCATGAAGATAGTAAAAGAAGTTTAAAGACAAGATATTTGTGCAAACACTGTCAATCATATTTGCAATTAAATTGGGAAGAAAAAAGTAAGCTTGGAAAATATAATAATTTTTAAAATTTTAATAATTATTGTTTATGGTGAAAGAAGCTAAACCAAAGAGACTAGATGTTAAATGAATCTATTTGTAATATTCTGAAAAAGGCAAATCTACAGGGACAGAAAGTAAACTAGTGGTTTTTTGAGGCAATGATGGAAATGCAGATTATTAATAAATGAACAAGAGGGATTTTATTGATGATATAAAAGTGCATTAAGACTGATTATGTTTGGGCCAGCCTGTGGCTCACTCGGGAGAGTGCGGTGCTGATAACACCAAGGCCCCGGGTTGGGATCCCATATAGGGATGGCCGGTTCACTCCCTGGCTGAGCATGGTGCTGACAACACCAAGTCAAGGGTTAAGATCCCCTTACCAGTCATGTTAAAAAAAAAAAAAAAAAAAAAAAAGACTGATTATGTTTGCAAAACTTGGTAAATTTACTGAATATCATTGAATTGTACCCTGGAAATTGTTTAGTAATAAGATATATAAACTATACCTCAATAAAATTGTAAAAAATATTTTGGTAAGCCAGAAACTGTAAACAAAATAATCATCATTGTGCCAAGGACTATCTATTTTGCTAAACTAAGCTAATTTAAACAGTAATTGAGCAAGTAATTTTCTCACAATCACAGTTTTGAAAGTGTTTTTAGCTTTATTTATTTATTTATTTATTTATTTATTTATTCATTCATTCATTCAGTCAGTCAGTCAGTCAGTCAGTCAGTCAGTCTTTTTCGTGACCGGCACCCAGCCAGTGAGTGCACCGGCCATTCCTTTATAGGATCCGAACCCACGGCGGGACTGTCGCCACGCTCCCAGCACCGCACTCTCCCGAGTGCGCCACAGGCTCGGCCCTTGTTTTCATTTTTTAACAAACATAACTATAGGCATGTCAGATACCACACATATCAGTTTTCCGTCTCCATATTTTATTTAGAAATATGTAATGTGAAAGAAGTAGATAAGAATATATTTTATAGAGAGTAATAGAAATTAAATGTTTTCAAAATAAAGAACTCTCACTTGGTGAAGGAGAGATTGACTTTATTGTCACTAAAGCAAGCCTATTCAATTTATAGTACTGCCAATTGTAAAAACAAATCTGTAAATTTAAAGACTGCTGAATTTCTCTACATAAATATACATAATACACACACAATTTTCAACAGGTTTTACAAGTAAGAAAATTCTATTATCATAATATTCATCACTAATATAGCTTTTTAGATGGATGACAAATATGGTTTCAAGAAAATAGGAATGTATTATTTTGCTATTTTAAAAAATAGCTAGAAAAATTATTTGAAATGTTATAAAACATGAATGATTGCATAAATTTTGTGATTTATATTATAATGCTGATTTTTATAAACCTATTTATGAGTTATTTTTATTCATTTTAATTCAGTTAAAAAGAAAATTTTATGTTAAAGATAACATGATCATTTTTAAATCTTATGATAAAAAATAAATCTTATAAGAAAAGTTCCACATATAAATAATGTAGTACAATATTTTGTCAAAAAAGAAAAGTGATGTTGTACATGTACACATTGATCCGTGATTTCCCATATAGTTGCCAGTTTTTTAAAAAAGCTTCCTGTCCCTCTGACATTACTCAGAAAATAGTAGACTTCAGAGAATTTGACACTTCTCTGACTTTATCTTTTAATACAATGGAAAATAAATTCCTCTGAAGGGCTTCAGTACAGACTTCTATAACTCTGTGCTATACCCTGAATTCAAAGTAAATGGTTGAGTTTTGTGTAATGTAAGAATTCTCAATAAAAAAGATGTGAGAGACAAAACACTTTCAAGACTTCAGAAGCAGGTTTTTCAGTAGGAACATGGACACAAAGTGGTGAAAAGTGTAAATATGAAATAGAATTTATTTATTTTTTATTATTTTATTTTTTCAGAATTTTTTACTGTATAATATCTATGAGATTCATCCATGTTGTTGAATATGATTATAGTTCTGTAATCCTCATAACTGCATGATATTCCACTATGTGAAAATACCAAAATTTATTTAAAGCACTTTGAGAAAGAGTTTTAAATTTTAATTGAGTTTAATCATTTTTCTTCCTTTATGTTTCTTCTATGTTCAGATCTTTTTATTAATTTTTTTATTTTCTCAATATACAATGTGTTTGATTATTGTGGCCAATTACTGAAACCTCCCTCCCCCCTCCCTCCCTCCTCCCTCCCAACAATGTCCTTTCTGTTTGCTTGTCCTATCAACTTCAAGGAATTGTAAACATTATGTCTTCTTCCCTACCACCACCCCGTTTTTTTGTGTATTTATTTATTTATTTTTAGCTCCCACAAATAAGTGAGAATGTGTGATATTTCTCTTTCTGTGCCTGACTTGTTTCACTTAATGTAATTCTCTCTAGGTCCATCCATGTCGTTGCAAATGGCAGTATTTCATTCTTCTTTATAGCAGAGTAGTATTCCATTGTGTAGATATACCACCTTTTCCATATCCGCTCATCTGAAATGGACATTTGGGTGGGTTCCAACTCTTATCTATTGTGAAGAGTGCTGCAATGAACATTGGGGAACAGGTATACCTTCGAATTGATGACTTCCATTCCTCTGGGTATATTCCCAGCAGTGGGATAGCTGGGTCATATGGTAGATCTATCTGCAATTGTGTAAGGAACCTCCATACCATTTTCCATAGAGGCTGCACCACTTTGCAGTCCCACCAGCAATGAGAGTTCCTTTTTCACCGCAAACTTGCCAGCATTTATCGTTCACAGTCTTTTGGATATTAGCGATCCTAACTGGGGTGAGATGGTATCTCAGTGTGGTTTGGATTTGCATTTCCCAAATGCTCAGTGATGTTGAGCATTTTTTCATATGTCTGTTGGCCATTCGTATATCTTCCTTTGAGAAATGCCTATTTAGCTCTTATGCCCATTTTTTAATTGGGTTGCTTGTTTTTTTCTCGTAAAGTTGTTTCAGTTCGTTGTATATTCTGGATATTAATCCTTTATCACATGTATACTTTGCAAATATTTTCTCCCACTCTGTTGGTTGTCTTTTCACTCTGTTAAATGTTTATTTTGCTGTGCAGAAGCTTTTTAGGTTGATATAATCCCATTTGTTTATTTTCCTTCGGTTACCAGTGCTTTTGGAGTCATATTCATGAAGTCTGTGTCCAGTCCTACTTCCTGAAGTGTTTCTCCAATGTTTTCTTTAAGAAATTTTATTGTTTCATAGTGTATATTTAATTCTTTATTCCATTTTGAGTTGATTTGAGTATGTGGTGAGAGGTATGCGTCTAGTTTCATTCTCCTACATATTGATATCCAGTTAACCCAGCACCATTTGCTGAAGAGGCAGTCTCTTCCCCAGTGTATAGGCTTGGTGCCTTTGTCAAAGATCAGATGGCTGTAGGTGTGTGGGTTGATTTCCGGATTCTCTATTCTATTCCATTGGTCAGTGTGTCTGTGTTTATGATAGTACCATGTGGTTTTGGTTATTATAGCTTTGTAGTATAGTTTAAGGTCAGGAAGCGTTATGCCTCCAGCTTTGTTTTTTTGCTCAGCATTGCTTTGGCTATGTGTAGTCATTTCTTACTCCATATAAATGTCTGGATAGCTTTTTCCATCTCTGAGAAAAATGTCATTGCAATTTAAATAGGGATTGCATTGAATTTGTATATCACTTTGGGTAGTATGGACATTTTCACAATGTTGATTCTTCTAATCCATGAGCATGGGATATCTTTACATCTTCTTGTATCCTCTCTAATTTCTCTCAGCAGTGGTTTGTAGTTCCCATTATAGAGATTTTTTGCTGTATTCTGTTAGCTAGTATTTTATTGAGGATTTTTGCATCTATGTTCATCAAGGATATTGGCCTGTACTTTTCTTTTTTAGTTGTATCTTTACCTGGTTTTAGTATCAGGGTGATGCTTGTTTCATAAAATGAGTTTGGGAGATTTGCCTCTGTTTTTAATCTTTTGGAATAGTTTGTAAAGAATTGGTGTCAATTCCTCTTTGAATGTTTGGTAAAATTCTACTGTGGTTTCTTGAGGTGGTAGATAAACTTTTTTTTCCTCTTTATTGTTAGCATTTTTATTTTACTAGTGGGTTTTGATTTTTCTTGAGTATTTATGGCAGTGATAATTGTTTTTCAGGTACCAAAACCAGTACTCCCTTGAGAATTTCTTGTAAAGCCTGTTGTGTGGTAGTGAACTCCTGCAGTTTTTGTTTGTCTGAGAAATATACTATTTTCCCTTCATTTCAGAATGATAGCCTTGCGGGGTAGAGTGTTCTTGGCTGGCAATCCCTTTCTTTTACTGTTTTGAATTATCATCCCATTCCTTTCTAGCTTTTTGCGTTTGCGATGAAAAGTCTGATGTTAGTCGGATTGGGATTCCCTTATATGTGATTTGGTGCTTCTCTCTTACAGCTTTTAAGATTCTCTCTTTGTCTTTGAGTTTTGCCAATTTGCTATAACAGGTGTTGGAAAAGACCTTTTTGGGTTGAATACATTTGGAAGTCTTTGAGCTTCCTGACACTGAAGATCTGTATCTTTTCCCATAGCTGGGACATTTTCTGCCACTATGTTGTTGAATATGTTTTCAATGCAATCTCCTTTTTCCTCCCCTTCTGGAATACCCATGACTCGGATATTTGAGTGCTTCATGTTGTCTGGTGTCTTGTTGGGTCCGCCGCCGACAACCCAAACAGCCCTAGCCTCATTCCTTTTGGTGGGCAAGCGAAAGGCCCGGGATTCCTCTTTCCCTCCTGTCCCCTTTGGAAGGAGACTGGGGAAGAGAGATGCGAAGAGAGGTGAACACACCGCTGGCCCCAAACCAGCCCGGTTAAAGGACACTCAGACGCGGTGGGGGTTCTGTCGAGCAGTTCCATTTATAATCACACAAGCACTTGCTTTTATAGGCAGATAGGGAGGGGAGGTTTTTACATAATCCAATCAGCTTAAAGGTCAAGGGCATGCATCCTGTTTCAATGCCTAGCTATCGCAACCATGCAGTGTTCACGAGTGCAGAAGCATGTATTTGGCCAATAAGGGCTAAGCAAGGTTCCCACAGACACCCCCACCCTACTTCCTCCTGGCACCGCCTTAGGCTGCCATGTTAATACACCCTTGTGGAACTGTAATGGCACCGCTTGTAATGTCACTTAAGGTGGCGTTAGTTTTTAAGGCCCGACAATATCTCTCTTAGATTTTCTTCAATGCTTTTAATTCATTTTTCTTTTCTTTCTTTTTTTTTTTTTTTTTTGGTCTGCCTGTTATTTCAAATAGCCCATCTTTTAAAACATTTTTAAAAAATTTTTAAATTTTTAAATTATTTTTTAAAATTTTATTTTGTCGATATACATTGTGGTTGATTATTGTTGCCCCTTACCAAAACCTCCCTCCCTCCCCCCCAACAATGTCCTTTCTGTTTGCTTGTCATATCAACTTCAAGTAATTGTGGTTGTTATATCTTCTCCCCCCCCCGTTTTTTTTTTTTTTTTTTTTTTTTTTTTTGTGTGTGTGTGTGTGTGTGTGTGTGTGTGTGTGTGAATTTATATATTAATTTTTAGCTCCCTCCAATAAGTGAGAACATGTGGTACTTCTCTTTCTGTGCCTGACTCGTTTCACTTAATATAATTCTCTCAAGGTCCATCCATGTTGTTGCAAATGGCAGTTTTTCTTTCGTTTTTATAGCTGAGTAGTATTCCATTGTGTAGATGTACCATATTTTCCGTATCCACTCATCCGATGATGGACATTTGGGCTGGTTCCAACTCTTGGCTTCAAATAGCCCATCTTAAAGGTCTGAAGTTGTGCTTGCTTCGGCAGCACATATACTAAAAAATTAAAGGTCTGAAGTTGTCTCTTCTACTTCTGCAAACCTTCTGGTTAAACTCTCCATTGTGTTTTTTATTTCGTTGAATGAATTCTTCAGCTCGGCAAGCTCTCCTACATTATTTTTCAGGGCATTGATTTCCTTGTACATTTCTTCTTTCAGGTCCTGTGTACTTTTCCTCATTTCATCATGTTGTCTAGCTGAGTTTTCTTGTATCTCATTGAGTTTCCTTAGAATTATCACTCGAAATTCCCTGTCAGACATTTCAAGGGCTTCTTGTTCTATAGGATCTAGAGCTTGAGAGTTATTACACTTTGGTGGTGTGCTTTATTGTTTTTTCATATTTCTGGCATCTTTCCTTTGATGTTTGGTCATTGTAACAGGAGGTGTCACAGTCTACTGGTTTGACACGATTGTCTGGCTAGGATGTTGCTGGGGTTGCCAATTTGGTATGGCTACCTCAGTGTCTGCTCGGTTGGCCACAAGTGCCTTGTGTGTGTGGTCACCTTGGGTCTTGGGCCTCTCCAGGGAACCGCCTCTCTTGTCAGCCTGCACTCAGCTGGGCTGCTGGGTCACGTGCCAGCACTGCAGGGTGTGTGGTCTCTGCGGAGCTTCCACCTCCCCTGCTGGATGTCTCCCTGCTCCACACGCCCTCGGCCAGGGTGCTAGTTCATGCACCAGCACTGCAGGGCTTGTGGTCTCTGCAGAGCTTCTGCCTCCCCTGCTGGACATCTCCCTGCTCCATGTGCATTCCTGAATTAGAATTTATAATGAAGACATTCAAGCAGAGAAACAGCAGAGCTTAAAATATACCCTGACCTCTCACTTCACAGAGAAATATACCTAAGTGGAGTTTAGCTGAACTGGATATCCATCAAAGGTTCCAGAAAGAACCTAATTCCTATTTTCTGTGTTTACAAGTGGAGGATAGGAATAGGGACTATGGAGACAACCATGTAACTAGAGCTTTCTGAGTTTGCTTCTGGAAACTACTGAAAGTGATGAGTAAATGAACCTTTCCAGTCACCAGAACATGAATGGCCAGTTTACCAACCAGAAGAGGCCTCGTTCTTTAGTAAATTTTACAGGAAATGGCACAGTCACAGAACAGTTTCAATATACTAGGTTTCCTATAAACAATTTTCTTTTCTTTACTTTGAAAATTTACTTTCAGTGTGCATTGCAACTATTTTCAAAATCACTCCAATATTATCTTTTTAAGTTATCTACACTTAAATTATGTTTTAAAAATCATTTATTACAAGTTATTTATAAAAAGGACTTTCCTAATGTCTAAATGATGCTGACATCATTTAGCTAAAATCTCTGCCATTTATACATATTGAAATTTCAAACCACTATTGGCTTTTAAGAAGGGATATTTTGTTTTGTTTTGAAGTCTTCACTCTGCTTCATATAGTTATTTCAGTTACTCCATGATGCAGCTAGAGTGATTAATACGTTACTCAAAGCCAAATAAAAACAAAACAAAAACGATTTTGTAGGTATACAGAATTGCAAACTTTTTCAGTGGATACGTGAACAAATATTGTAGATCACTAATGTCCGTTATGGATTTAGGTATGTAAAGCTACATGACTACGCCAGTTGTCAGGTTATGGCAAGAACTACACTAATTGTATGGTTAAAGCAATTCATAACTAAAGCGAAAACGTTTCATTCTGAATATCTGAGGGGCCCTGACCATTTCCTTCATATTGTTTTATAGAGTCAGTGTATCAATTTACACTCCTGTAAATTTGGTATGTTTTACTCACTGAAGAATTGCCAAACTGTTTTCCACCATGGCTGCAACATTGTAAATCCCTACCAACAACTGTAAGACAGCTTCTATTTTTCCACATTCTTGCCACTTTCTATTTTCTGTATTTTTGATTATATTCCACTGCCCCAGGCAGCTGCAAAGTTAAACAGTTACTTTTAATTAATTTTGATCAGCAAACCCAGGAAAAAGTTTTTTCACACTGGGTAAGCTTTGAGTCAGATTAAACCAAGACAGACTTCTTAATGAAATTAGGGTCTTCTAGGGAACCATCAGACTGGTCAAATAGTGACATTTCTCTGGGATTCTAGGAGTGAGGAAAGATGGAGCTCCAACCTAGTTTATCCACCTCATATGACTGCCAGGATGCTGGTTTTAACCATGGTTGTGGCTGTTAGTTTTCAAGATAACCACAGATACAAAGGTGGATGGAAAAACAATAAGTTAAAGCACCATAAAGCTAATGATTCTTATGGAGATTCAGTATTTTTTTTTTTTTTTTTTTTTGGAGAAAAACTCCTCCTGGATTGCTTCAAATCTTTGGTTAATTTTCAGAATTCTGGAAAAGTTAATTTTGACAATTATTGCCAGTTTTCTTGTTTTTGTGGGAGAGGAAATTTTTAGAGGTGCTTACTCTTACATTTTTGCTGACCCTGTTGGGTCTTAATCTGGTTTGAACTCTGTCTTATCTCCTGTACCCCATGTGAAACACAAAGCTGATGTTTGTGTGTGTGACATGGGAGCCCCAAATCTGAGTGGACACTCTCTTAGTGTATACCTGTTCTGAAGAAATCATCTGAAGATCCAGCAGTCAGAGACATGTGTTTATTAGACTTACAAGTGGCACCAATGACAGCACGTCAGCAAGAAGTCCACACCACCATGGAATGCACACAGCAGTTATATAGTTAACAAATCAAAGTAAATCGCTTTCACATGGAGGCCCTCAACCAGCTAATGGAAATCATTTCCACCTAGTGTCCTTCTTCTTCCTGCTTTCTATTTATCCAAAGGGGACATGCCCATCCTTGCACAACCACCTTGGCCAGCAGCAGCACCCACCTCCAACCAGGGAGGAGGGAAGGAACTCTGGTATGCAAGGGAGGGAAGAACAGGGCCATGTCCATCATCTACTATACAATGTGATAATGTAAATGTTTTCAAGGTAAAAGTGAATTTACTTCTTTGCCTTATACTGAAAATATACTTTTGGCCAACTCTTTTTGTTCTGTCTTGACAGATCTTTAATGCTTTGAAGAAGACAATATCTACACATATTTTACACAGTTTATTCGAGTTCAACTTCACTTTTACTTTAAATGTATAGAGAACTGTCTAACAGAAATGTAAGTCCAAACGATAGGTGTAATTTAAAATGCAAAAAAAAAAAAAAAAAAAAAAAACATGAGCATGATTATGTTTAAGAGGGAAAGCCTGAGGAGACAGCGTGATTGAAAACACTTGAAATCAGGTGTAAATGATAAAGCATTTTGACAGGGATGATTGAAATGAAAGTGGGAGGATATTCATGAATAAGAACGGTTAGTACATACTGTTCTTGATTAATTCACAAATATGGCTTGTGAAGACTTCTCTCTAAAAGACAATTCTAGGGTGGATACTATTTTAACCTCTCCTATCTCAGATTTCTGGTGGAAGTCCTAAGTAATGCTATCCTTCACTTTTGCATAACAAGAACGTGTGTGTGCCATGGTACCCTACCCAATGATAAGAATTTATCTTATCTGCAGAAAATACATTTCGAAATATCTTGGAGGTTGATAATAGTAAGATTCTCGAATCTGTGACTGAGTTTTGTTTCTAGCTTTCTTGTCTTCGGACAAGTATTAACTAAGACTTCTTTGAACCATAAGAGACTAAAACACGCTTTAAATGACTTCAAGGCAAAGAATGTGAATTGGTGAGGATGAAGAAAAGAACAAAGGGATAAGGGACAAAGAATAAAATGTTATTTCTTTATATAAATAAAAGGAAATAAAATATTCTAATTTTAGAGACAAGTAAAGCCAGTTGTTTAAATCACATACTCGTTCTATCTCTTTATTATTTTTTTGTATTACTTGGATCTTCACTCTCTGGCAATTTTTCCCCAGGGAGTAAAAAATATATGCTACAGAAGCTAAGGAAGGTCAAAACTGCTCACAGTCTCATGAAGAATGCCTGATTATCTTTCTCCAGGTATCAGCAAGGTTGCTGGCTCAAAGACAGACAGGTTACTGACTGATATGTAAAGATACTGGGAAATTGCTGTAAGAAGAGAATGTTTGCTAAAATCAAGCTTTTGTTAGTGGATCAACTTAATTGCATGTTACCAGCTTCTATTGTTAAACTTGTTAAACTGTACTTAGCAAAAATCCCACCTATGTTCTCTTCATGTATCTTCCTGGTCTGGAGAATAAATTCAGGAAGACAGCCACAATTCGTGGTTAATTTCCCAAATAGAAAGATTGCCTCACTCTTGAGGTTTCGGGGAGATTAACCCCTTTCTGGGGCTTCTCACTGCTCAGAAGAGATGGGCTTTGAGGAAACTTTGGTGGCTGCATCTGCCAGGGGAAAAGCGGTGGCAAATCCATGGGAGGCAAAGCAGCAAATGGTGATCCTGATGTGATGAATTCTGGGTCCACAGATTGGAGACCAACCTGGCAAGCCTTGGAAAGGAAAAGAAAGAGTACATCCCGACTAAAGGGGGGGTGTGTGACAAAAGGGGTGAAGGAAAGAGGATGTCTGCCACTCCTCCTGACTAAAGGGAGGCCCCCAACAAAAGGGTGGAAGAGAAAAAAGATGCCTGGAAAAAGGAAGAGGATGTCCACACATCCCATCATGAGGGAAATCCTGGTAAGGGGGCACACCCTGGTAAAGGGGATCAAAGAGGTGGCTTTCAATTAAGCAATTTCACTCCTCCTGCAGTGTCTAGCTAGGGCTTTTCCCAGATGTTTTGCTTTCTTACTCTCTGAATTTTCTACCTATTCTTGTGATTATGGGTAGTTTACTGTCTAAGAGGGAAATTCAACATAGTTCAGTCCTTCTATGTCTCCTTAAGGCAGTATGTTATAAAGTAACTAACCATCATCTAACTAAATTATTATTGATTATAGTGGTTTGGAAATTTTGTTGAATTGCTGTAAAAATTGTTCAGGATCTTAACAAAAGGAGAAAATGTATTTTTGCCATTAAAGTGGATGATAAACAATCCTCGCCTCCTCCTCCTCTTCCTCTCCACCCACCTCCACCTTTGGAGGCAAACAATTAATTTGTTCCCTTGATGGAGTTCTGTCTTAAAGAAGGACATAACATGGGAATTGATGTTCATCATGTCGTTCCTGTTGTAAGAACTGGGACTCAGTCAAGACATGAAAACCTCCCATTCCCCTTGTCTAAAAGATTTAAAAAGAGCATCACAGAAAATGGCTTACATAGTACTTTTACTAAGGAATGCTTAGAATCAATTGCTAATGGGTGTAATATGACCCCTTGGTATTGGAAAATACTTGAAAAAATTGTTTTAATTCCTGCTCATTATAATGTATGGCTACAAGAATATTGGGAAGTCTTACATGCTATTTCATTTGAAAATTTACAAAATGAGGTTCAAATTAGCATGGACATGTTATTTGACCAAACAACTACAGCAGCCATAAAGGCTTGGGACAAAATTCCTGAAACAAAATCTAAACTTCATACTCTTGCTTCCCCTAATGCATGTTTGATACAAAGATTAGATAAGACTTAGCCACTGTTGATATTATCTTTTTAACAAAAATTAATTACATATTTGGGGGCTGATGTTACCATAATTGCTAAAAAGAATTGGACTCCTTTATGGAAAGCAACTTCTTCACCAGTTACACTGACTGGATTAGGCATGTTCAAAATCCCTTATCAAAATAAAAATTCTTTGTTGTGTACTGGCCCCAGGGACAAACTGCCTCCATTATGCCTTATATTCCAGATCTACTTCAAACCTTATGGGGCCAAGAATTCCCTGCTCAATGCGATATTTATAATGGGATATATCCTTCGAAATTTATCATGATGGCCACTGCCACAGTCCCACCAGTCAAACTACAGTGGATCCCTGGTCCTCCAGTTTGGGTGGATCAGTGGCCTCTTAATGGAGAGAAATTAAATCAAGCTATGTTATTTGTTAAACAACAGCTACAAATGGGACATTTAAAGCCAGGGCATAGTCCCTGGAATACTCCCAGTACATTTTTGCTACTGTTAGACAGGGACCCACTGAGCTTTATATAGATTTTATTAATTGTCTTCAAGATGCTATAACTAGACAAATTGGCAATGCTCATGACAATCCAGAACTACTATCACAGATTTATTTACATTTAATCAAACAAGTTAATAATTCTGGTTACAAGTAGCTCCAGATAAAATTCAAAAAAAGGAGCCTTGGAAATGCCTTGGTTTTTTGATCACTCAGAGAATTATATGGCTACAAAATACATCTTTCCATATTCAGAAGCCTTTTACTCTAAATGACATACAAAAATTACTTGGCAACATTAACTATCTCCACCCTTCTATGGATGTTCCAACTTATCAATCACAACATTTGTTTAATACCTTGAGGGGAGACCCTGATCTGTTCTCCCCACATTACTTATGTGAAGAAGCAGAATTAGACTTAAAACAGATTGAATCATTTTTACATTCTAGACAATTAACACATGTTGTTAAATCTCAATCATTCATTTCATTATTTTAAACACTCTATACAGTCCCACGGGTTTGCTTTGCCAATTTCTTCCTCAAATAGGAGTCATTGAATGGATTTTCTCACTCCATCAACAAAAGAGGAAATTATATACTGAATTGGAACAATGTATTCAGCTGCTCACTGCGGGAGTACATCATTGTCGAATGCTTGTTGGGTGTTATCCTGATGTTGTTAATCCTGGTCTTTCTGGGGCTGAATTTTGCACTGCCCTTGAATGATCTGAATCTTTGCAGATGGCTATGATTGATTTCATTGGTGGGATGCAGTTCTCATTACCCCATGATGGAGTTTTGGAGGGACTCTGAATGCTGCCCATGCAGTTGGGATCCTGTTTATCCCCTATTCCCGTCCGTCAAGCACTAACTGTGTTTAACTATGGTTCTGGCAGATCAGAAAAGGGATCTATAACATGGCAAGAACAGGGAATCTGGAAACATGTTGTTACTATCCATCATAAGTCTACATAAAGGTCTGGGTTGGCAGCTGTCATTGCAGTTTGCAACATTTTTACAATCAAACACTTAGTTTAGTAGCTGACTCTGCCTACTTAGTTGGAGTCTTACAGGTAATTCAAGATGCATCTATCCATGAGGGAAATTATTTTCTTTTATTTGAAATGTTTTGACATTAACAAATAATTATTCAAAAAAGACATCATTCTTTCTATGTAACTTTCATATATTCTCCTTCTAGTCTTCATGGCCCTTTATCAATTGGAAATGATATGACTGATCAATTTGTTATGTATAATAATGTTTTACAGAAAGCAATTGATTCTCATCAGTTTTTCCCCAGGGTGCATGAGCTTTGGCTAACATACATCAGATCTCTTACAGGCAAGCTTGAGATATTGTTCATGTTTTTCATGATTGTCAGAGGTTTTCTAATCTAATTCCTCTGGAGTAGTTAATCCTCGAAGAATAAAAGGTAATGAAATTTGGCAAGTGACAGTCACACTTAAATATTTGCATGTTACTGTTGATACTTTCTCTGGTCTTATTCATGCCACTGCCCAAACAGGAGAAATCGCTAAACTTGTTAAGGAACATTGTCTTTCTGCCTTTGCTGTCATGGGGATTCCAAATCAAATTAAAACAGATAATGGACCGGCATACACCTCCAAAGTCTTTCAAGTATTCTGTGACAACTGGAACATTGAACATATCACAGGAATCCCATTTAACTCCACTGGCCAGGCAATTGTTGAAAGAACTAATGACCTTCTTAAATCTCAAATAAATAAACAAAGGAGGGGTAATATAGATACAGAACTGGCCCCTCACAAACAGGTCTTTAAAACTCTGTTTACACTAATTTTTTAAAATTGTAACTCTCAAAATTAAAGGCAACAGAGAGACACTTTATACCTCCTAAAAAGAGACCTAGACCCTTGGTTTTATACCACCATCTGCCGACAGGACTATAATGGTTGAGATCTGCTGAATTGTTAACATGAGGGACAGGGTATGTGTCTGTTCTCTCACCCATAAGCCTGCTATGGATTCATGCTAAGTCTGTTAAACTTTATGTGAAACCCCAAACCAGATGAGGAATTGAATCTGATCCCCAAATCTCAACTCCTCACCATCACACTTCAGTCTATCTCATCGAGGATTTTACACATCAGACCACCAGTAATGAAAATAAGACAAGAAGATCCAAATTGACCCGGGGTAAATTAAGAAAAAAAAAATTCGGTAGTCAAATAGCTTTCAATAGCTCAGCTCTTAAGCTCAGTAACTCATCTGAGAAACAAAAACTAACATAATATCTACCTGTTTAACTTGATGCTCTCAAATTTTCTGGCATCCACTTGGTTATCATAAACAGACTTCTAAATTCTCTCCTAGTCTCATCTATGTATCTCTTCACAAAATCCTATGGTAGAATTCTATGCTATTTTCTTAAAAGGAAGAGAGTCTTGTCTGCATGCTGGAGACAAGCTCCACAGGATTCGTTGGACCTGAATAGGTGGTGTGGATTTGGTGAAAATGAAGAGACGGACCACAGATGTCTAGTGCAAGTGTGGACAACAACCACAAAAATCTTGCTTTATTTATAATTTTTTACTTAACCTTTTACATGATGATTTATCTTTTAATCAAAACATTTATTATTTCATCTCTATAGAAAAAGAAAAAACAGAATGTTCAAAAGCAAGTATGTTGTGATAAAAGCACCTACTCATGCATCAATAGTTCACCCCAAAGCCTGTGGCCTGTGGCCAGGAAACTATATAATAGCAGCATGCTTGGCATTGAAGAGCATCAGACTTTTAGTTTAAACTATAATTCTTAACCTTCTTAGCTTACAATTTAGCCCTTTTAAAATCTTACTTATACTTACTATATTTGATTTCAATAACATTGATTAGTTATGGTTAAAAATTTAATATTGCTTATACTCTATATTGATCATTTTAATTTATGATCAAAATCACAATGTTTATACCTTTTATTTCCATGCCAATCAATTTTGGGAACAGCACAGGGGACAAAGCGAAAAGTTAAATGATCCTACTCAAACTAACAAAAACACACTATATCATTCTTATTATTACTAAAGAAAGAACATGTTCTTGGTAAATCAAGTGAAACTGTGGGAGTGGGGAGAAACAAAGAAATCTGTAACTGGCTGATGATCAATTAGTTATAAACATTACTGCACCCAGACCCACCATCTCCCTGGGGGGAATGTAGATAGAAATCCAACACAATAACTTCATTCCACACGTACAACAGCATGACCACAGCCACAATGGGTCCATGCACACATCACTAACAAGGAAGATTAATGACAAAATTAAATGGAGCCAACCTGTACCAGGAACATGCATCAAAAACACCTTTAGTACTGACAATGCCCTTTAAATCAACCAGTTAATTTTGATGTATTTTAACATGTCCTTTGAGAAACTGCAGGGAATTTCCCACACTTAGAATTAGCCATACTAAGCCAAAAGGTTAAGCTGCTTAATTCTGGGAAGCCTTGTCACGCAACCAAAGGTGAATAAACAAAAACTTCCATGGAGTCATACCACACACATGGGACCCCCTTGTAGCCTGCAGAACAAGGGGTATCACCCACGCTTCCATGCCGTTCCCTATAGCAGGATGGCTCACAGCATCTTCATCTTCTTGAAAAGGCCTGAATACTTTGCTTTAAAATGTTATTGTCTTGATTGCTTTAAGGCAGGGTGATTTCTCACCAATAAGTCTTTAAAAAAAATTTCTAAACCTGACTGTCCTTTTAACTAATGAGCTTTTTTTTTTTTTTTTTTTTTACATCTTGAACAAAACCTGTAAGATCCTTGTTTGTTCTTGTTGTTTATGTCTGCATATAAGTGTGTGTAAGCTGAATGTTATCTCTATATGTTCATGTCTGTATGTGTTATTGTGTTATGTGCAAGGTTCCAAATTGGCTTACAATTAATGTGTGCTCATTAAATAAATAAGTATGCTTGTCAAGTTCACATGACTTAAATTTTTTTAAGTTTTGATAAATATATTTTCAAAATTTGATTTAAATCTTTTACCTAAATTTGTCTCTAGTTCAATATGTCTCCTTGTTATCTCAGGTCTGCCTTCTGCCCATGCTGGGAAAAACAACATGTTTTAGACATTTTCTTTGTAAATACCACCCTGTCTTCAGCTCCATATGGCTCCAAATGCCACATGGAAACCTGGGACCCAAAATGGCTAGTTAAAGGAAAACTATGCCCAATATCTCATAGGCCATTGTTAACATTAACTGATAAGGGTATAGATCTATTACACCAAGTTTTTGCCTGGGAAACCATAAATATGTATTTGATAAAAATAGCTAAAACTCACACTGGGTAATTTGCGCTGATAAATGGACACCTATTTACTACCCTGAATGTATAAAAATGTTCTTATCAGCACACATCATTGCCTGGATTTGCTAATTAAACAGGATTTCTAGAGGTCTTTTCACTTGACTGCTCTTAATACAAAATTGTAAAAGGTTTTCTTTGTCCCTTAGATAACTGGTTTAAGAAACTTATTTCATGATAATTTCTTGTACTCTCTTCCTTGGAAACCCTCTGTCACTTTGGTTTTACTTCTGTAATAATTTGTGATTTTATTCAACTAAATGTTTTAAGCCTTTTGTTACTTGACAAAGCTTTCTAAAACTGAAAGCCCATTTTTTTTAGTTTAAAGTAAGATTGAGGAATTCCAAGGGCCCTGGAGCTTCTCAAAAGATATATAAAAAAATGTGTCAAAACTAATTGGCTTATTTAATTAATTAGACTGTATGGGAAAGCACTGTTAGTAGTGAAGGTGTTATGGATATGTGTTCCAAAATCTTGTAAGGTTCTTAAATATCTGTGTCTTGATATAAATGCTACCAGTCATAATCTTGGTTTAATTATAATTTTAAAATGTTATGTTTTCAAATATTTCATGAAAAAACTGATAGGTACAGTTTCCTGAAAAACTTTGAGTTCATTCCTTTAAACTGAATTTCCAAAATTCTAATGAAGAAACTGATGGGTTTGTGAAATTGTTCACACAGGTCAAAACAACAAAAATTAATTAGTGAACTAATTAAAAAGAATTATGGGTTTTTACAATTTCCTTACTTTGAAACACTGCTTGTTCTCTTAATGTTTTCTTTTCCAAATGTAAGAAAACTCTTTCTCTCCCTCTTAAGCTATCTATAACAGCAGTTTGGTAAAATATCATTTAAAACAGAGATAAAAGCATTTGTTTTCTCCCTATTTGATTCTCCCCAAATTTTCTAACGTTAAGTATCCTTATGAGTATTATGACAATGTGGCTATTTTTATAAATTCAATGAAAATTAACTCTCTTTATAACAAGATATAATTTAAAACATTGGATATAAGATAGCATATCTCACTTCTATGTTGCTGATCCCTCTTTCATGTTGCCTTAATTTTCCTAACTGCTGCTTTGTCCTACTGCTCATCTTTCCCCTTAACCTGGTATAGATCACCACCTGGGAAAGGAATTCCCAGGAGCGTGGGATTTACACAAAGAAAAGTAAGGCCTTTTCAATGAAGATATTGATCATCAGTGCTTTTTTGAAGAACGCCTTGATCGTAAAGGGGGAAATAACGTCTTCTCTGCAAAAGCAGCTCTCTAAATTTTCCTGGCCTTAAAGAGGGTGCTTGTAACTTGGATGAGACATCCTGTTCCTAAACAAAAGACTTGTAATTGATCAAAAAATTTACAAAAGAATAGATGTTTTAGAAGTAGCAATGTCCTGAACAGGTGAACATTAACAAACTCTCTGGACTCAGAATCAACTATTATACGACCAGAATCCCATTCCAGAGTTTCAACAATTGGTAATTACATGCAATTCACAGCACCTGGAATGATGCTGATGCAGCCACTCTGAGATGATGACATCATCAGTCCTCACCTGAAGTAAATTAAAAGGACTTGCCATGCTAAATGATACCAACTTTGCTTTAAATGCTTTTGTCTTAACTGCAAAAACCTTATCTATAGCTTTTGCTTTTTCTTTTAAATAAAATGGGGGGAGATGTAGTGTATAGATAAAGCAAATGTACTTCACAGGGCCTGGTTTTCCAAAGGCTTACAGTTTCAAATATTGACCTTGCAAAGGACAGGAAATTTCTCCCAGGCTATAGTCTGTGTTGTAAGATACAGACTTGTAAAACAGCATGGTTGCTGGCTCAAAGATAGGTTATCGATTGATATGTAAAGATACTGGGAAATTGCTGTAAGAAGAGAATGTTTGCTAAAATCAAGCTTTTGTTAGTGGATCAACTTAATTGCATGTTACCAAATTCTGTTGTTAAATTTGTTAAACTGTACTTAGCCAAATCCTCACCTATGTTCTTTTACTATAACTTCCTGGTCTGGAGAATAAATGCAGGAAGAGAACCCCAATTCATGGTTAATTTCCCAAATGGAAAGAATGCCTCGCTCTTGAGGGTTCAGGGAGATTAACTGCTTTCTGGGGCTTCTCACTGCTCAGAAGAGATGAGCTTTGAGTAATCTTTGGTGGCTCCATCACCCAGGGGAAAAGAGGTGACAAATCCATGAGAGGCAAAACAACACCAGTCACCAGACCCATCACACACCAGGCTCGATTCCCAGACCCCTCACACGCAGGTCCATGCTTGGTAATTGGGAAATATTCCTGGAGCTGTTGGCAGATGACACAAGCTCAGTCCTCAGCTTTCTCAGTGGCAGCAGTTTACAGGTCCAGTAGCGTACATGTCCAGTGGTGGCTGTGGCCTTGTGGAGGGCCCCAGGCATACTAGCAGCAGCAGCAGCAGCAGTGGCCTCCTCATGGTCCCCAGGGACATCCCAGGTGTGGAATGCACCATCAATCAGAGCTACTTATCCTTTATACTTAAGTCCATAACCCAGGACTCCTGGGTGCACATGCACAATTACATTAGATGATAACCAAGGAACACCTGAGTGCACACTTCTATTTACATCAAGTGCTTGTCAAGAGTCTGAACATCTGAGGTGCCCTGACCATTTTCCTATATTTTCCCCAAAATCCTGGTACAAAATTTCTGAAAGATCACATTTTCCTTGATCCAAATTTCTTGTTTAGCACATAATGGCTATATGTCTATTTGAATGTGCAATAGTATTCTTCTCACTGTGTATTTCAAAATACATATTGATTTTTTTTGAAGGAAGTATATTTGGTACAACTCATATGAAATTAAAATATGCTATATTTACTTGAGCTAGGGATTTGAATTTCCAAGTAGCAATCCTGCTTTGAGGAGGTGTCCTAGAAAAAAGAAAGCATGCTTGTACAAGACAAATATACAATAGTATTGACTACAGTATTGTTTCACATAACAACCAAAGAAACCTAGAAATATCAATGCCATATATGGATCATTATATAAAAATATTTTAAATCCATATTTGAAATCTGTGATGCTCTGAAAATGTGAGACCTTTTTTTTTTTTTTTTAATGAAAAAATTCAAGTTAAAGACCAGTACATAATTGTTATCACTGTGGGAAATTTGCACATGTGGAATTGATTACTCAATACCTATTTCAACATTCTTTTCCTATGATTTTCTGTGTTGCACAGACTGGAGAGCAAAAATTATTTTCTCAGACTCCCTTGCAGTTAGGCTCCTGGGTATAATTTAGATTATTCCAATCAGATTCACACCTGTGTGAATTTGATTCAGGACTGATTGTGGTGAGGTGAAGAACTGGCAAGTTCCAAAGTGTCCATTTACTGGTACTGATTTTAGAAGAGACAGCATAGTTCTGTAGCTATCTGCTCTGGCTGTGGTTTGAGGATCAGGTCCTCTTTTCCTGATCTGGGAGTATGATGTTTGGTTGTAGAATCAGCAGTGGTAGAAACAGCTTCCTGAGCCTGCAGCTTCTTGGTTACTGTACTTGCAAAAGCAACATTAATGACTTTCATCAGTGCTTTAGTTTTAGAATTTTCTTCTATAAGCTCAGTATTAAGTCATGTTCTTATATTCTAAAAAATCTCTATACTTTAACTAGCAAAATGATTTCTGTTTTCTGCAATTTTCTGCAATGTGATTAACATACGTGCCAAAATCTTGGACAAGAGTTTTTGGAATTAAAGCCACAGAAAAACTGCTTCGTGTGGCATAATCTCTATTTGCATTTATTTGTTATTTCATTTGTTACTACACATGAGTAATAATTTAACATTTATTGCTTTATGTTTACATATTGCTAAAATGCAAAAAAATTGTACTTGTCAAAATTTTACTTATCCTCAGTCATTATTTTTAATAAATATATACTTCCTGAAAATAATCCAACTATGAGGGGTCTTCAAAAAGTTCATGGAAAGATTTGTATTACCTTTTCATTCCATTTTTCCACAAACTTTTTGAAGTACACTCATATATAGTTGTGAAAAAAAAGTTTAAAACTCAATTAAGCTAAACTAACTAAACCAAATTAACTCAAACTTAAATGTTTAAAATTTAACTTTTAGTCCCCTGTCCTCATTGTATTCTTCTGCTCCAAAATCCCTTTTTGGTTCTCTTTTATGTTTTCTATCTTTTTGAAAAACTTCTTGACTTTTAAAAAAATTTTTCTGTATTGTTTTCATAATTCTGTTAAATTGTTTATCTGTTTATATATATATATATAGATATAGATATGTAACTCACTGAGCTTCTTTAGAAGAACTGTTTGAATATTTTGTTATGTACTTTGGAGTTGGTTACTGGAAGTTTATTTGTTACTTTACTGGTCGTCATGTTTCCCTGATTCTTCCTGTTCCTTGTAGGCTTGCATGGGTGTATGTGCATTTGAAGAACCAGTCATCTCCTCCAGAATTTATGGACCAGCTTTTGTAAGAAAAGACGTTCATCTGAGGGAGTGAGAAGGTACGCTTGGTGTATGATGACTCCAGGTCTGGGAGCAAAGTGTCTCATCAGCTCAGGCAGCTGGAGTCTGCAATGATGGTAACTACATGGTCTTCGGTGGCAAAAGCTGTCAAGGTTTCTGGTGGCTGTGGGGCTGTTGGAGTCTCCATCACCTCTGGTTCTAGTAGCAATGTACAGAGCAGGCCGCTACAGCACCTGGGTTGGCAGTATAAGTACACTCAGCTACAGGGTCCAGATATGGGCATGTGCATAGTGGCATGGGCTGGCTATTGGCATGCAGAAAATAGTGATGAAGGTCAGATCCATCCAGCAGGTCTGAATGTGGACACACAGATGGTGGTAGAGGCCAGCAGTGTGCACATGTAAGAGTACAGTGGTCAGAACTGCAAAAAGAAAAAAAAATATTTAGAAATAAATTTAATGAAAGAAGTGAAAGGTCTGTATACTGAAAAGTACAAAACCCTGATGTAAGTAATTGTAGAAGATGCAAGTAAGTGGCAAGATACAAGTTTTCATGGATTAGAACAATTAATATTGTTAAAATGCCCACACTGCCCCAAGCAATCTACAGATTCAATGCAGTATTTATCAAAATTCCAAATAAAGTTATCACAGAAAGAGAAAAAGCAATTCTAAAATTCATATGAAATCACAAAAGATCCTAAATAGCTAAAGCATTCTTGAACAAGAGGACAAATTTAGAGACATTACCATTCCTGATTTCAAACTATATTACAAAGCCATACTGAAACAAGGTGATAGACCCCATTTTCCCCTAGCTATTCCTTTGACCCCAGTCAGAACAGACCTTGGGGGAAGGGAGATATAGAAAAAGAAAAACTGCTTGACCAAGTATGACAGGATGAATTCCTAGGAATGAAAATAGAGCTTGCTTATCCATGAGATGAAACTGGAGTTAGTTTAACATATACACTCTTTAGGGTGAACATAATGTAAAGATAACAAGCTGTTTATTCCTTAGTTTATTTTCTAGGATAATGACTATATATAACACTGCTAATGTCAGCCTGAGATTTTTTCCAGACCACCTGTGACCATAAGATGGTTTTGAAGCACGTATACCCCCAGACTTGGAGGAGCCATGGAAAACATTTATCAAGATATCAGAAATAATTGCACTGACATCACTACTGACCAATCAGACCCCTACCCAAATTCTTGTCCTGTAAGTATCTGTGATTTTAAGCTCTCAGAGAGTTAGAGGTTTTAAGCTCCTTTAGCTTCCTCTGTCTCCTTGACTGGCCACTCAAATAAATGTTCTTTATAACTGTGAACTTAAATGTGAGAGACTGCTTAGTCATTTTGCTGGACCCCTCACAGTTCAAAAACTATAGGAGTCAAAACAATATGGCACTAGCATAAAAAAAAAAAAATGACGGACAGATTAATGGAACAGAATAGAGAGCCTAGAAATAAGCTCATGAATATATGGTCACTAATTTTTGATAAGGGTGAGAATACACAATGGAGAAGGATGTACTGTTCAATAAATGGTGTGGAGGAAACGGAATATCTACATGCAAAAATGAAATTGGACTGTTGTTTTGCACCATACACAAAAATCTATTCAAAATGGATTAAATGCTTAAACTTAAAACCTGAAACAATAAAAATCCTAAAATAAAATAGAGGAGAAAAGCTCCCTGACATTGGTTTGAGCAATGATTGTTTGCATTGAACCCAAAAGCACAGTTAATGAAAGCAAAAATAAACATGTGGGAATTTATATAGATAAAAAAGTTTCTGCACAGCAAAGGAAAAAACAAAATGAAAAGGCAACCTGTGGAATGGGAGAAAATATCTGTAAACCACATGTCAGATAAGAAATTCATATCCAAAATATATGGCACTCAAGCAACTTAATAGCAAGGAAACAAAAACTAGATTAACAAAGGGCCGAAACAGATATTTTTCCAAAGAACACCTACAAATGGCCTACAGGTATATAAAAAGATGTGCAGCATCATTAATTATCAGAGAAATGTATATCAAAGCCACAGTGAAATATCAGCTCATGCCTATTAGGATGGCTATTACCAAAAAATCAAAAGATAAGTGTTGGTGAAGATGTGGGGAAAAGAAAACCCTTGTCCATTGTTGGTGGGAATGGTTGGTACAGTCATTATGAACAGTATGAATTTTCAAAAAATTTAAAAAATAGAACTATTGTATGGGCCAGCAGTCCCACTTCTGGGTATATATTCAAAGAAAATAAAATCACTATCTCAAAGAGATGTCTGTACTCCCATGTTCATTTCAACATTATTTCCAATAGTGAAGATGTGGAAAAAACCTAAATGTCCATTGCAGGGGCATGCCTGGGGTCCTCCCACAGACGTAGAAGGAGAAGTAGACGATAGGATTACCCCCAGTGTTGGGACCGAGGGATCTCGGGGGAAAGTGAGCCTGCTGCCCTCCAACCCAGCCCCGTGAAAGAAACGCAGATGCGGCAGAGGTTCTGTCAGGGCAGTTCCACTTCATTGCTGTTACACTGCAATTTATATAAGCAAGCAAGTAGGGGCTCTCTATGAACTAACCAATCAATTAAAGGATCACGCGGGCATGCATTTTGTACTAACATGTTGAGCATAGCGATCACACAGTGTTCACGAGTGCGGAAATACTGGAGGACCAATAAAAAACTTTTGGAGCTATCTTGGGTTATGCCTCCCCTACTTCCCGTGGGCGCCATCTTCATCCTCCACCCATAGGCACCATGTGGCGCACAGATAATGTTTGCTCCTAAGAATGGGCCCAACAGTCCATCAATGGATGGATGGATAAAGAAAATGCGAAAAAAATATATGTACTATGATAATATATATTATTTATATAAATATTCATATATATATAAATATTATTTAGTCTTACAAAAGAAGGAAGCCCTGGCATTTGTAACAACATGGTGACATTATGTTAGGTGAAATAAGCCAGACTTAGAAGGGCAAATACAGCATGATCTCACTTATACATGAAATCTTAAAGAGAAAAAAAAAAGGTGAAACTCTTATTAACAGAGTAAAATAGTGGTTACCAGTGGATGGGGGGAGTGGGGGAAAGGGGAGATCAGTTGGTCGAAGGGCACAAACTTTTCAATTATAAGATAAATAATTTCTGGAGACCTAATATACAGCATGGTTACTGCAGCTGTTAATTGACATCTGTATCTATTTACAATATGACATAGTAGTATGGCAAAGCAAGGAATCTCTCCTTTATTTAATTTTACTTTTTCTTCCCCAAGGAGAAACTAGATGTGTTTTTTTTTTTTTTTTTTTTTTTAAGAATAATGGCCACAAAAGAGGAAATTTTACATTTTATGAAGTGGAAGCTGTATACTCTTTTTGCTCTATATCTTGGCTTCACCTGTAGAAGAGAACTAGTCTCAAGTCTTTCCATGTCTGAACAGGAAATTGAGATTTATTCTATTTAAGGTCAGGAGACCAGAGAAAGGAAATACATTTTCTTAATGAAATGGGCAAACTCTGATGCTGAGGTGCTCCCCAATCTACCCCATATCAGAATGAATGGTATAAGGTCAGCACTGAGTTCCCATGATGTGAATAAACATCTCATTCCCCACAAGTTGCGTTGAAACAATAAAATTCTGATGACCATTTTGTGGACCAATGCAAGATATTCAGACCTGCTTCTACACTCTTGTGGCTCTCATCTTGTATAAATTCTCACATATATTCTTTATATTGCTTGTTTGTAAATACTTAAATTGATTCATCATTCTAATTAATTTTTTTTCCCCACATGCTCTTTGTCTTCTGGTCTATCTCAGCCCTCTGCTCTCAGCAAGCATTACAAAACAAATCAAAATTTGGAACTATGATCACAGTTCACAGGAAGGTTTTCTTCTTTCAGTTACTACTACTTCAAACTTAATTTGCATATACTGAAAACTGCATTACCTGAGTGCTGTAGCATTTGTCATTCTGCATGTCAAGATTTATGGGATTTGCTTGGCCTTTTCTGCTGAAGTTCACTGCTCGAGATCTATATCATTGTAGAGCTTGACCCAAAGCTTACAGTTGAATAGACCTGTCATCTCTTCCTGGAAACAAAGCTTCCCCTCAATAATTTATGACACCTGCCTGACAGCTTTCCTTTATTACCATTTATTCCTTGGCTTGGTAACTCTTTTATTTGATACTTCGTGAGTTACTACTGTATGGAATGCAACCATGTTCTCATAAGAACTTTGGGAGAAGGAAAGTGGTTGTTATACCAAAAGAGTAAATCAAAGTGTTAAATCAGAAAATAGAGAGCACATTTCAAGAGCAATGATTTTCAGCAACTACTTTTTAAAAAAATCAAATCTGATCTTTCTTTATGTCTAGACCTCACTGTGTTTATTATTGAGATTGTAAAGCAGGATGCATTTTGAAGCTTGTTAGATAAAAGTAGAAACTGATAAATTAATGATGATAAACATGACAAGGAAACATAAATCAGAATGCTTTAACAGTGGAGCTGAAACTCTGGAGCTTTTTCTAGTTCTATCCTCACTTAGGCAAAAAATCCTAATGATCTGAGTATGCATTGGTCAATTTTGTATGTGTCATTCTAGACATCTGTTGCTCATAAACGAAATCTCAGTTGATATTCCACTGGTGTATGGGACCATGCCCTTTTTCAAAGCAAAAACAACAGATAAAAGGTGGCACTCAACGGAAGTTAATGGGGAGGGCTAAGCATAGAGAGGCAAGGCACGTGCACATTTGACCTTTTCAAGGATTGGCCTAAGCTTGGAAATCCCCTCCTGCTAAGCATACAAATATGATCTTTTGCGTTACAATAAACAGAACTGTTCCCTATCTGGGAGAGCAGCAGTGTGCTCACCCATCTCTTGGAATCTCTTTTCACCCTGGGTCCTGGGGTGGAGGAAAGGGCAATCCCTTTGGCCCCAACCCTCTAGGGAAAAGAAAAACCTGTTGGGGTCCCATGTGGCCACTGGAGACACCCAACAGCTGGTGCTCCATGTGAGGATGGCACCTCATACCACTTTCACCTTTTCCTTTCCACAGGGATGGCCAAAAATGCCGCACAATCCTGAAAGATGCATGAAGAAGAGGCCCTGACCTACAGTGCAGAGCTTCAGAAAGAAGGACAATGTTCAAGAGAAATCTGCTATCGGAGTGAGTACCAACAGCCTCATGGTCATATCTTTCCTTTTACTTTCATTTCTTTCTCTGTCTTCTCCTTTTTAGTTTTGGCCATGGAGTATTCTCAAGAGAAACCCAGCAATCTAGCCCTTAAGGCTCTCCAATTGGGCTAAATTTGAAAGCCCACCCCCGCCTTTTTCCGAACAACCCCAAGCTTTCCCAGTTTCAGCTACTCTTTTCAGTAAACCTGAACCACTTGAAGATACATTGGGAAATCCCATAGATCAACCAAAACCTTCATTTCAAGCCTACCTTGTTAATGTTAATCCAGGGGGGCAACAGACCAGCCCCTTGGTATCCTTGGGAAGCCCAGGATTTAAAAGAACTAAAAAAGGCTGTTGCCGAGGATGGCCCTAATTCTCCATGGGCAGAAACTATCCTTCAGGGACTAGCCCATCAGCCCTGAACCACTCAGGACTACAAGATGTTATGTAAGGCAGTCCTCCCCCCAAATTTGTTTATTAAGTTCTGTGCCTTTTATAAGGAGGAGTGCCATGCCCAAGCGGAAAGGAATCAAGCAGCCAATCTTGTCATCCAAGTTACCTTTGGCATGTTGTCCGGAACTGCAGATCAATATAGCACAGGAATCCAACAGGTGGCAATCCCGCCTCCTTACCAAGAACAAGTCAGGGCTGCCACCTTAGCTTCCTGGGCAAAGCTCGCAGAGGGCCCCATGGAGCCCCCAATTGCTGGAATAACCCAGAGGCCCAATGAAGACCTCCCTTCCTTTATTGTTAGGGTAGAGCAAAATATACAAAGAAAATTTCCCCCCGGCCCACTCAGAGATCAGTTTGTTAAGATGCTTGTATGGGATGGAATGACCACTGATCATAAGTTGGCTTGTGCAGGCTTCAGGGACCGATCCTTAGAGAAGTGGGTTATCGCTTCCAAGGAGGTAGGGAGTCAACATTTTCAAGCCAGGACTTTATCCACAGCCTTGCAGGCTCAGACACAAAACTTAACCAAAGCCTTCAAGGCGTTTACTGCTCTGATCCCCTTGGGAAACAATACTTCCCCACCCTTCAAGGGACAATGTTTTGGTTGTGGAAGACAAGGTCATTTTAAAAGCCAATGTCCCAAGGCTAAAGGCAAAAAAAAAAAAAAAACCCTACCAAACCTTGGAAAAAGGACTGTAGGTCCAAATTTGACAAAGATGTCAATCCTTTAAACTAAGCCAGGGGCAAACCCTAGCCCCGTCACCCCATGGGGGTCATAAAAGTAACCAGCCAAAAGAGCCCAGGGCTAATTGGACAGTCCCTATAGTCCCCGGATTAAGGCCAAAAATGGACATCACCATCGAGGGTAAAATGTTCCAATGCTTAATTGATACAGGGGCAGATCAAACTGTCCTCCCCCAAGAGGAAGTGCCTCCTAGCTGGCATGTTGTCCCTGGGCCTCAAATTCTAGGGGTAGGAGGTGCAACACCACCTTTTGAAACAAAAGGATGGTTAAAATGGAAAGATGCAGATGGCACCACTGGGAGGTGAAGCCCCTCATTGCTTCCAGACTTAATGCTAATCTTTTAGGACAAGATGTCCTTGGCCAGGCAGATGCTTACATCACCACTGCTCATAAGGGCTTTTATGATGAGCTTTTAGATAAGGAAGAATACCAACAACAGTTCAAAACCCGCTATCTCCCTAATAACAAAATGCAAGCTCAACAACCCCTCCACAGAATCAGGGTTCACCCCCAATTCTAGAGGCCACTGCTCCCCTGGTCTCTCAGATTAAATGGAGAGACGGACCTCCAATATGGGTGGAGCAGTTGCCACTCCCTTCTCACAAACTACAGGCTTTAAGAGATATTATCCAAGAACAACTTAGGTTGGGATACATTTGACCCTCTGTCAGCCCTTGGAACATGCCCATTTTTGTAATAAAAAAGGCTTCAGGCCATCAGAATCTAAAGAACCAACTTTTAAAACAAAAAGGGGGAATTATTAGCCCCCACCAACAGTTAGGAATAGCATTATTTACCTTAAATATTTTAAATTTTCTAAAACATGAGCCAATAACTGCTTTCCAAAAGCACTGGTCAACCCAATCCCCATATCCTGCCATTCAGGTGCGATGGAAAGATCCCCTTTCAGGACAATGGAGAGGCCCCTACTTACTCTTAACTATGAGCAGAGGATTTGGATGTATTCTTCCTCTCAACGAGCTCAACCCTATATGGGTGCCAGCCAGAAATCTCAAGTTCTCACCCACTGCCCAGGGCAATAATGACCCTGAGGGAAACCTTTCTTATGTTTTTCAGGAAAGTCCACAATGAAGCAAGCTTATCTTCTGCTAGGGGTCTTCTCCATGATTGGTGAAGCAAGTCCACCATCTTCTCCACACACTCCAGCTAACCAAACATGAACAGAAGGGGCTTGGACTTGCTGTTTCTGCAACAAGGAGGATTATGTGCAGCCTTCAAAGAAGAATGTTGTTTTTACTCAGACCATTCTGGTGTTGTTAAAGATTCTTTAGCTAAATTAAGAGAAGGATTAGAAAAACGTAGGAGGGAAAGAGAGGCCAATTCTGGCTGGTTTGAAGGTTGGTTTAGAACTTCCCCTTGGCTCACCACTCTAATATCCACCTTAACAGGCCCTCCATGCATGTGGTGTCGGCTAACGGCCCTTATATGGCACAACCTAGGGTCCCTCACCATGCTCACCCAGGTGGTGGAAAAGGTAGCTAATGAACAACACCCCCAAGACCCTTGGGTCAGTTTGGTCCTTCAAAAACATTAACACCAAGGTGTAATCTCCTGTTTGGTCTCAGCTTCATTGACTATCATTGGATAGTCAATGACCGGTAAGATCCCCCACAGGGGGGACAACCTAAGACAGGCACAACCACACAAGACCAATTCAGGTTCTTTCAGTCTCGGCTTGGTTGGATAGTCAATGATGGGTAAGATCCCCTAACAGAGGGGGGACAACCTAAGACAGACACAACCACACAAGGCTTCTATTAAAACAAAAGGGGTAACTATGGGACTGCACCCTTTTTCTAAGCAAAAACAACAGATGGACTAAACAGATAAAAGGTGGCGCCCAAGGGAAGTTAAGGGGGAGGGCTAAGCATAGAGAGGCAAGGCACGTGCACATTTGACCTTTTCAAGGATTGGCCTAAACTTGGAAATCCCCGCCTGCTAAGTATATAAATATGATCTTCTGTGTTACAATAAACGGAACTGCCTGACAGAACCCCCTCTGCCTGTGTATGTGTTTGTTCCCTATCTGGGAGAGCAGCGGTGTGCTCACCATCTCTTGGAATCTCTTTTCACCCTGGGTCCTGGGGTGGAGAAAAGGGCAATCCCTTTGGCCCCAACCCTTTAGGGAAAGGAAAAACCTGTTGGAGTCCTGTGCGGCCGCCTGAGACACCCAACACTGGTGTATGTGTTTGTGCAAAAAGTTTTTTTATCTGACACGATGATGATTTTAACTACCTTTTCCCTATTTGTACATAAGACAACAGTTTTACAATAGCTTGATTATACATCTATTATCTAAAATCATGTTCTTGGATATTTATGTTACATTTGAAGGAATTCAAACTCTTTCATCTTCATATAAGTTTGAACACTGTGTCTTTGTCAGGTTTTTACCATTTTGTCCTCTGATATCTAGGAACAGAGATACAGAAATTAACTTAGAGTTTAAGAAGTATTACTAGTAATATGAAGTATGATCAACAGGATGACTCATCCTTTGTTATGAACAGGGTAACAACAAAAGAAATAGAATAAGCATAAGAAATATATGCGATGTTGGGGCCGGCCCGTGGCTCACTCGGGAGAGTGGTGCTGATAACACCAAGGCCACGGGTTCGGATCCCGTATAGGGATGGCTGGTTAGCTCACTGGCTGAGCGTGGTGCTGACAACACCAAGTCAAGGGTTAAGATCCCCTTACCGGTCATCTTTAAAAAAAAAAAAAAAGAAATATATGTGATGTTAAGTATAATATATTCTGAGTAATGATAAACAGGACACAATGAAAGAAAACTTTCAGATTTTTTTTTTTTTACTATTTTTCCAAAATATAGATTCTATCACATTATTAACAATTTTATATAAGTAAGCAACTTTCATAAGAGATGAAAGGAGAATCACATATGCTTACGCCAATTTCTAAATAAGACTTCTAAGTTCTGTGAACTCATGTTTAATGTAAATGTAAATAAGCTTACATCTAAGAACAATCCTTAACAGACTATATTAGGAAGAGTAGCTTTGGTATTAAACAGGTGGTTCAAATCCCGGTGTCATTGTCTATAAGGACCATGTTTCCCCATATGTAAAAAGAGGCTGAAAATTATTATAAAAAGAACCAGATGAGACAATACACATAAATCTTCTTAATTAGGTATAATTGTAGGTTCACCCTTCCTCTCCTAAAAAAATAAAAGAAACCATTAAAAAACCTGTGAAATACTATTCTAAATTCTCACTAAACTACTTTACAGTCATTGCTGAGTATACCTGGTTTTCTAGTAAGAATATGTTTTATTAAAGAAGGTTTATTTAAGAAAACATATGCTCACATATGCTAATTGCTTTTATGCAACCTGCTAAGTGTCTATAACACATAGATCATTCAATTCTACTGGTCAAAATTCTGGATTTACTAGATTCTAATTGCAAGCAATAAGGTTGAATCTTGCATTTAAATAGTTTGCTTGATCAACTTTTTTGTTTTTACCAGTTTTATGATAACCCATAATATAACCCAACTGCAACAGAAATATAATAGTATTCTTAGAGCTCTATTAGTGGAAAAAAGTGTATTATTTTAAAGAAAATAACCAGTAGTATGTAACACCTTTAAATGTACATTATACAAATGAGTCATCAGCCTTTTTTCAACATACTTGAATATTTAATTTTATCTTTAAGAATCAGTTGTAAAATAGTTTTTGTAATATGTTACAATTTTTCTAACTAAAGATCTTTACCTCAGAAATCATTCTTAGTATACGATGGAGATACATAAATTATTCTGAATATTTGGGGAGATGAATATTAAGTTGTGTCTATTCTCAAATAAAACTGAAAAGTAAATGTAACAGTATTTCAAATGTTGATTAAATGTTTTACTTTTTTTTACATTTCTAATTTTTCAGCATTTACCATACAGGTCTAAGTTGAGAGAGAAAAATCTTTGAAAGTTAACATTCTAAAAGATAAAATCAAATAAAAGTCTATTTATTTGAATTCCACCTATTACATAAAACAAATATATTGACACATTAATATTATTGGGTGAACATAGTAGTTGTTATAGTGAAAATAATTTCAGTAATAATATCTGAATTTGAATCAGCTATAACAAAGATATTTTCCCAAAACTATACTTTTTATTTTTGTCATTATAATCCAATCATTGATAAGGTATTTTTGCATAGATAATTGACATAATTTTCACTATATATTGGATATATTCATATCTGTAAGTAATTCTCAAGTAAATAAACTTTATTTTTTAGGAATTCTCCTATTTCTCTTTGATTTGGCTTATAATATGCTTTTTGAAAGATGGAATGATGATTCAGCATGTGAACTATTAAATAACATTTTCCAAAAAATATAAATTAATACTAAAGGTAGGGATATGAAAATCTTTTAAAATCCATAAAACATTTCATATTTGCTTTTTCTAATCATTTTTTAAAAAATTATTAAAATGTATTTTTTTACACATTCTATGATTTTGCAGAGCAGTTGGGAGGGAGGGGAGAGGGGAAAGGGGAAGGAAATAGGATGGAAGGAGGAAGGAGGATGGGCGGGGTTGAGGCCTGTAGCACCCCCCTCATTCCCACAGGAGAGACCAGGGGTCATATGTGCTTCTTAATGGGAAATATTTGGGACATTCAAAAGCATCTGCTAACAAGGTAAAACAAGAATTCTTTGACTATTGCAAATCTTCATTTATCAGCTCTATTTATCACCAAAAATTTTTATTGGAATATTTTTACATTAATAATAAATAATAAAAGAATAAAAAGGGCTCTGGTTAGAATTCAAATGCATATTTATCAGCTCCACACCGAAAGAAAATATTAAAATAAATGCATGAACAGTATGCAAAATTGAAATCTAAGGTTGGTGATTTAAATCTACTTTATTGATTTAAAGAAGAATTTACAATGAATAATTATCAGGCACTTTTCTTTAACTCAAATACTTTAAAGTTGGATAGACTGCAAACATATGCATAAAATCAAACACACACATTCCTCATTGCTGCAATTCTACTCCAAAAAGATATGGGTTAGGCAGCAGGCTCCCAGTTGGATATTTAATAATTGAATAAGCTTGACCCTTTATACTGCTACTGAATACTCTCGGGACACTGGTAGTCCAAAGAAAAATGGTATGCTGATGCCAAATATACTGAGCTCGCCTTAACTATAAGTGAGTGAATCACATTTCACTGCTTTTTATTTGTTTAAATTGGTTGATTTCCATAAAGAAGTGCAAAGCTCAGCAATTTTTTTCAGTGTGATTTTTTTTTTTAATGTAATGAAAAGAAGTCAAGTTTATACTGAAGAGGAAATTTGTTGATCTATAGTGCAACGCATTAGTGTTTTGAAGTTTTAACTGTGTTTTACTCAAATGAATTCTCAAAAGAGCGTACACATTGATATTGTGGCATATGCTTAATATTACTGTCACCGAGGATTTGTTTTTTGTTTATACCTTAGAAGTAACAATTTGATTGAGAATTTCCCTTGCTCTCATCATTCCATCTATCAACCAGCACAGATGGATTGTTAAAATACTGCAGTGTTCTCACATTTTATCTGAACCACAGTGTTTCCTTCTTTGTTAAATCATTCCCATCAGCATCCAAATACACTACAGTCTCTTCCAAATTTAAAAAGAAGAAAAGGAAAAAATTCCCGCTACCAAATCTTCCTATCACCCCAATTACTTTCCCCAGTAGAAGAAGTTCTCAAGAGATACCTCTTTTATAAGATTTAAAGATTCTCTTTCACAAGATAAAGGCAAAACACAATGACACCAATGGCATGTGGATGGATGACAGAACTCTTGGTTACTTTCTTTCCATTCAAAAAAGAGAAGAATGTCACTCAGGGCTGCACAGGTGGTTGCACCTGGGACAGGGACAGAGTAACAGCAACCTGGAGTTAGCTATAGGGGACAAACTGTGTATAGCAGGAAGGATGGGGTTAGCTAGGATTTGTAGGCCCTTTGTCGCTTGGCTAATTTGAATTATTTTTCCAGTTTCCTTGGTTTTCTGGTACCTGCCTCCAGTATGATTAAAGTAGAGGCATAGCGGGCTCAGAATGTGAGAGACAGATAAGAGAATCAGTTGGGTATGGACTTCTCAAGATGGACAATTGACTGGCCTCTAGCCAGAGACTCAAATTTGGGTCAAGACAGCAGTAAAAA
Organism: Cynocephalus volans; assembly: GCF_027409185.1. Lineage (NCBI taxonomy): Eukaryota > Metazoa > Chordata > Mammalia > Dermoptera > Cynocephalidae > Cynocephalus > Cynocephalus volans. The sequence goes on from NC_084466.1 coordinate 27,756,813, forward strand.
CAAAGAAAACAAAACAAAACTATATTACACTGTCTATATTTGTAATCACCAATATATTTGTGTGTATGTGTGTGTGTGTGTGTGTGTGTGTGTGTGTGTGTGTGTGTGTGTGTGTGTGTGTGTGTCTGTGTCTGTGTCTGTGTCTGTGTCACTCCTCCAATCAGGATTTTGTTTACAATTCACAATCAAATGATCTGCAATTAAGGTCAATGACAACATCCACATTCACAAATCCAAAGACAAATTCTCCGTGCTGGCCTATGGGGAGCATTTAAAATGGTCTGTCCACCTCCTTCTTTGAATATATTCTTTTTTAAAAAAATTTAACTTTATTTTGTCATTATATAATGTGGTTGATTATTGTGGCCCATTACCAAAACCTCCCTTCCCGCTTATACTCCCCCTCTCTCTCAACAACTTCATATCTGTTCACTTGTCCTGTCAACTTCAAGGAATTGTAATTGTTGTGTCTTCTTCCCTTCCCTCCCCCCTCCCAGTTTATTTGTGTATTTATTTATTTATTTTTAGTTCCCACAAATAAGTGAGAATATGTGATATTTCTCTTTCTCAGCACTCAGGAAATGCAAATCAAAACCACACTGAGACACCTTTGAATGTATTCTTCAGTTGATTTCCTGCACAGCCCTTATCACTAGTCATCAGCTCACGGTATCTCTGTCTGTTTTTTGACTTATCAACTTTTAAACATTGTTCCTACAGGAGTCAATCAAATCTCTTTTCATGTCTATCTGCATTCAAACCCAAAGTCCTCTCATTCACACCAGGCTTTTGAATACCGTGTTTAAACTGAGGACTCACTAATGTGTATCTTAAAAACAACATCACACTGAACTTATATCCAACTCTTACTTAATTTTATGTTCAGGTTACATTTATATTTTACTTTAACTTGTATCTCATTTCTACTTAACTTTTTTGACTTGACTTAAATATCTACTTAAATACAAAGCTATTTAAAACTTACCACATGCAAGATTAAAACGGTTTCTTAGGCTAAAATAATACACATAAACATTCTTTTCTCATATTGGTTTCATATTTCTTGATTTTATCTTTAAAATCAAGATTCTGACCACTTACTACACTTATTACTGCCTACACTGCTGATACATGTCATAATACTTCATTTGGGATTTTTGAAATGTATTTTAAATTTTTATCTTGATTCTATTTTCCCCTTCTCTAGACTACTCTCACAACAGTATATTTTATACATACATATATATCTTAAATATGAACCAAGAAGTATTTTTCTTTGCTTTAAGTTCTCTATTATCTTTCAGATTCAGTAAAAAGAAAAGTAATCTACTTTGGCTTAAAGAAATTGAATTGACAAGTTCTGATAGTCTCTCTAATTTTTTCATCTGTGATTCTTCTCTGTTTCTGCATCACCCGTACTGATCTGCTTTCTGTTCATTGAGCACACCAAGTACACTTGTGCCTTGGGGCCTTTGAATTTACAGTTCCCACTGACTGGAATAATTTTTTCACCACAGTAACAAGGCGTACTGTTATGTTTTAAGATAATTCGTCAAAGGTCAATTTTTTAAATCAGAAATTCCTTTAGTAACCAATTGATAACTGTACTTTGCCACCAATTCAGAAACATTCCAATCCTGTATCTTTCTTCATTTAGCTTTTATAGTATGTGTTACTTTTCTGTTATTGCCCTAACAAATTACCACAAACTTACTAGTAGAAAACAACACTAATTATTATGTTGTAGCTCTGTGGGTCAGGAGTCTATCCTCACTTCAGGTGACTAAGATCAAGATATTGGCTTGGCTGTGTTCCCTTGTAAATGTTCTAGGGGAGGATCTGTTTTCTTAATTATTCAGTTGCCAGCTGAATTCAATTCTCTGTGGTTGCAGGAATCATATCCCCAATTTTTCCAGGTTTTAAACTGGGAGCTGTTCCCAGCTTCTATATGGTGCCACTTCCTTGGCTCATGGATTCCTTTTTCCACCTTCAAAGCTGGCACATTTGTGCGGGGTCCTTTTTACCTTACTCTTCTTCCATTGTCTCATTTTTTTTTCTAACCAGAGCCTGAACATTTATTTGCTTTTAAGAACTCCTTTGATTAGACTGGGCCTACCTGAATACTTGAGGATAGATTTGAGATTTCCCATCTCAAAGTAATTAATAGCATTTATAATGTAACTTTTGCCATGTAAGGTAACATTAAATTATATGGGGTCAGGAGGTTACGGTGTGGACATTGTTTCCAAACCTAGAGGGGTCCCTTGTTTACTGCACCAAATGACCAAACAGTCTCTCACACCAAAGTTTGTAAAGATAAAGAACAGCCTTTATTTTAGTGACTGGTCAAGGAGATCAAGGGAACTAAAGTAGCTTAAAGACCTCATACTCCCCGAGAGCTTAAAATCACCAATACTTATAGGACAGAAATTTGGGCAGGCCTCTCAGGAATCATTGTGGGTAATTGGTCAGTGATGAGGTCAGCGTAATTATTTCTGCCATCTTGAGTAATATTTTCCATGGCTCTTCCAAGTGTGGGGGGTGTTTGTGCTTCAAAGATGTCTTGTGGTCATGGGTACTCTGGAAAACATCTCAGAATTAATGTTAACCTTGTTACCTGTAGTCCTTATCCTAAGGAGCAAACTAAGAAATAAACATCTTGTGATCTTTACATTATGTTCACCCTAAGAAAAGTATGTGTTTAACTAACTCTAGTTTCATCTCATGGTTAAGCAAGCTTTGTTCGCATTTCTAGGAATTCAGCCTGTTGTGCTTGGTCAAGCAGTTTTTTGTAAAACGTTTTTTTTTTTTTTGCTATTTGCCCCATTCCTCAGCCAAGACCTGCTCCTGAAAAACAGCTAGGAAAAATCAGGGGTCTGTCCCCTGGTTTCAACATCTTTTAGGGACCATTAATATGCTACAATGCCTATCTTATTAAGTCTTTCTAAATTTCTTTATACTGTTTCTCCTCACTGTGATAAAATCTTAATGGGGAAGGAATTTTCCCCTTACTATTATATCTTGAACACCTAGATTAGTGCCTGGCTTATCATACATGATTAGTAAATAATTGTTGAATAAACAGAAATGAATAGACAGATAATTATTTTACCTTTTTAATTTCAATTGAATGTTATGTAAAATATCCCAGAAATAATTTTATTCTCATTTTTAGAAAAAAATATGATTATAGTGTCTTCTGTATTATGAAAATTCTACTCAGTATCAATTTCATAGGTGCACAGAAAAACTTAAAAAATGTGAGTAGATTCAAAATTTCTCTTTGATATAAAATATGTTAATTATGATAAGGCAACATACAATTTGAGTTTTTCTTATTAAAATGAACAGTTTGTGAAAGGTCAACTTTTTAATTAAGTATACAAAAAGATTTTCAAAAAATTTGTCAGATAGATCAAGACACTCACATTTAAACCTAAGTGAAAAATAGTTCTCTTTATTCTGCAATATCATAAAACTCTGCAGGTAGCAAATAGGTAGTATCTTATTTTGAGTACAGAAATCATTTTTAATGCATTCTTCTGTAACCAAAGAAAGTTCGATGCCACAGTATCCGTGACATCTAGTAAGCACTGAAAATAGGTCAGTGTTTAAGCTGAACTATGGAGTTACTGTCTTTTTATTCTATCTACTTGGTTTTGATATTTAATTTTTGAAATATTTAAAAAATTCTGCTGAGAGTTATATCTTAACTTCTTATGAGCTATTAGCGTCAATTAGTAATTGGATTTTTTGAAAGACGATTATCACTTTTAAGATTTTTTTAGATAACTTGACAGCCCCTTTAAATATGTCCCACTTTGTTCTCTATGAACTAGAGGGAACCATTCTCTCATTTTCAATTCACTCTGAGTTGAGGAAGAGGGAGTGATCATTTTTAAAATGGCAAAATACAAATAAAAAAAGTAAAATAATTCACAACTGGACAATAAATTTTTGATACTAAATTCAAATACCCAATGAAATAGATAGTTGATCACTACAATACGAATAATGTATTTATTTGGTCAGAATCTTGGATCATTTTAAATATTAGTTAAAAATCTTGGGAAATGATGCAACATTTCTTAATATGATGCAACAGAAACATAAAAGTCACACTAATCTACTCTAATAGTCATTTGTCTTTGCTTTTACAGCATCAATGCTATTTTTGTCAACTGATTTTCCCAAGAGAATTCAAGATTTTTTGTTCTGAAACTTTAAGTTCTATTTCCGTGGGTCTCCATAACAAATATAATGGTAGAGTATCCTAGCAGGCTCAAGAATATCATCTTTTCAATTCTCCTACCACAGGGATTATTTCATGTACAGACACAGGGCTGAGAATTCTGGTTTTTAGCCTGGAAATACAAAGCCAAGTAGCTTCTGGAAAGAATTCTGATTGTGAGAGAAAAGAATAACTAATGGATTCCATGTAGCACCTGTAGCTCTGAAATAAGGAGTTAAAAATGTAATTTGCTATCACCAATGACTGCAACTTCCCCATTACCTCACTTTCAAACGTGTTTCTCTACATTTTCTTGTCATTCCAGTTTCACCTTTCCAGTTCTCAAACTTCAAACTGCTTTGACACTACCCGATCTTTGGTACTACTACATTTTTACATCCACTTATTCCTCATCCCCAGATGCTTTTTCTTTCCTCATTTGTGGATTAAATTCCATTAACCAAAATTACAACCATTCCTTTGTATAAACCCTCAACTCTCCTGTCCCTCACAATGTATCACTCCTTCCCTGCCATGCAGAGCAATGGCTGACATATAGCAGGCATTTAGAAAGGATTTGTTGAAGGAATGGACTCTTTTTGTATTAAATACTTCCAACATGGGCAATGCCTGTGTGTTTCTAGTTCTTTTTTCTTTCTTTCTTTCTTTTTTTTTTTTTTTCAGGATGAGAAAAATGGAAAATGAAATGGGCAAAGAATGTATCTAAATTCACTCAACATATTCCTAGCAAAAGAACTGGCCCAGAACTCAAGTCACTTATTTATCAACTCAACTCACTCTTAGCTTGTTAAACTCTTTTTTACCCATTTCCTAGTTCTGTGAACAATCTAATTCATTTTCTCACAGACTACTTTGACCCTATTTAATGACTTGCTTTTCACTACAACAGTTGCAGAAAGACATGTGTATAACGAATATATTTAAACTTTTAATATACAAGTAGAACTACAAAAACTTTTAAGAGACAGTTGTCTACTATAAGAATAAGACATACACAATGATAAATTTTAATAACAATTTTATTTAAAAATGGACATTTTTAAAATAATGTAATTTTTCTGTACTGAGATCTGATTGAGAAAACTAAGGTTGACAATCTTTAATATCTTCATTTTTGTCCTAGAATGAAGATATGGGACACATAAGGCTCTGCCTCTTAGAAGTATGAAGATAAAACTAGGATTTTACAATATGCATTTATTTCAGTTAAAGATTAGTAAGAAAAAAATTGTATTGAAGTGTTATTTCTGCAAAAGTATTATTCAACATTTTATCTTTGAAAAAATTTTTTGATATAATATAGTGGCACATTTTAAAATTTTTATTTACTAATTAGTTATGATGTTGTATGCATCATAGAATTTATTTAAATTTTATTCTTTGTTAACTTCTTATTTATATCCTTTCTCCATTTTTTCTAGTGTTTGTCCTGCCTTATTACTTAGTGATTTGCAGGAGCTCTTTTATTTATATTAGATTTTAGCCTTTTATAGGTTTTAAGTTTGTACAAATCATTGTTAACAAAATGCCATGAGATCAACGGAGGAAGAAAAGGAGAAACTTTATTTCTGGGGAAAAAGTCAATCTGCAGACTGAGGAAACACAAACTTCTAGGAAAACAAAGAGTCTGCATTCCAAAAACGGGAGGGAGAAACTGATATGTATGCCTAGCCGGGTTAGCTTTACATACATATTCAGCAGGATTGGGGAATTCTATGACTAATTATGGGGAAAGTCATGCACATATACAGTGGGTAAACATACATGTAACATATGTTCCATGTTCATTTTGGGGTGATATTTAGTATTAGAATGAGGTGGAATTTGTCTTCTGATGTCAAAAGGTAAGATGTCATAAGGCACGGATAAAATTTGTCTGAAGTCTCTATAAATGGGCCTAGGCTGGTTCAGAGGTTGCAGTGCTTATCAGAAAAGGAATCTTTGTGGGATCTCCAGTGGGAGCTGCAGTGGGGTCCCGAGAATGAGGAGGTCGTGGCTGGCACCAGGTGGTCTGTTAGAGGCCAGTGTGGAAATTTTCCAGCTGTTGCTGATTTGACATTATCATCCAGTAGCTGGTTTCTGCTTAATTATAGGAAAGAAAAGCCTCATAAAAGTAGATAGATAGATAGATAGAGAGCATGGGAATACATGTTGAACCCCTCATCCTGCTGTGGTCGTTTGGTTCTCTTTGGTAGTTTTAGAGTGTCTCTTTTTAGCCACAGAGAGCTCATCTTTGTCCATCTCTTGGGCTAGGTTTTAACAACTTTTACTAAATTTTGTATATGATATGTATATAAACAAATATGTCAGTTCTTCTTACTGTGTTTTATACTTTAGGTATACTTTTTTAAAAGGCCGTTCCTACACTGACCATATGTGGTTGATATTCTGCTCAGGTTTAAGCTAGGTGAACCAGATTTCTACCTTTATAGATGCTGTAGTTATCTCATTTTATTCTATTCTATGGAGTGAGACAACTTGTCCCTTACTCCCTGGTTTGTTTTTCACATATTTATTCTACAATAAATACAGATAGATAGATACATATAAATAGATACCTAAACTTTTTATTCTTTCCTATTGGTAGATTAACCCTTTATTTTTATTTTTATTTTTTTTTTTTAAAAAGATGACCGGTAAGGGGATCTTCACCCTTGGCTTGGTGTTGTCAGCACCACGCTCAGCCAGTGAGCAAACCGGCCATCCCTATATGGGATCCGAACCCGGGGCCTTGGTGTTATCAGCACCGCACTCTCCCGAGTAAGCCACGGGCCGGCCCTAGATTAACCCTTTAAAAAAATGGTTTATATGTCCAAAATTTTTTTAAAAAATTCTTGTTTACTATACTTTTAGAATAACTTAGATACACATGGGCATATATATTAAGTAATTTTATACATCATTTTGAAATTAATTGGCATCTTTGTATTATTGATTTCACCATTTAACTATGTGTTTTATATCTCCATCTATTCTGACCTTCTTTTATGATCTTTAGAAAAGATTTAACATTACCTTGATGCTAGTGTACATTAAATTCATTCCTATGTAATATATAGTTTTTGTTGGTTACTTAAAGTGTCTTATGTTTTATTTTTTAATTGATCATTGCTCTTGAAAACAAATTCAATTTATTTCTGTAAATTGATTCTTCTACTCAGAACTTTGTTGACATTATTTCAAATCATTACATTCAAACCCAGTTTTCATATTGTCTGTAACTAAAGATAATCTTATTGCCTTCATTTGTAATTGAACATCTCTCTCTCTTTTTTATTGTCTTACAGTGCTGACTCAAATACATAGTGCCATGTTATGACAGAAGGCAACCCTGTGTTTTCTTCATTTTAGAGAATGAAGGTACAATTCCTCCATAACTTGAATTGTTTGATGTAGGTATGTTAGTACTTTTTTTCATGTTAATGATGTTTTCTTCCATCCTTAGTTTACTACAAGATTTTGCCTCACATCCTCTTCAATGTTTTGTATTTCCATACTAGTATTTTTTTGCCAAATTTATCAGTTTTAAATCATATGTTATTGTGGTTTAATTACTAGTGATTACATAAATTACTAGTGGTTACTAAAATGTCAACATTGTTTTTATTCCTTCAATTAATAGTCTATGCTTTTGTCTATTTTATGTCTGTCTGTCTTTTTTTTCTTTATTCTTCAGGATGATATATATATAGTCTATTGCTATTAATTTGTGTCCTACATGTATTCTACATATTCCAGTTTGTGAATTTCTTTTAAAACACTTTATGGCAACTTTTGTTGAACAAATGTCCTTATTTTTAAAGTAAAGTTTTATTTTCAATATTTTTATTATCCATTTAAACTGTACATTTTTTTGTTGAAGTAAAACCACCCTCTACCAAGGACATGAAGATATTCTCCTGAATTTTCTTCAAAATAGTTCTATAGTATTTCTTGTTTTTGTTGACTTTTAAATGATCTAGAGATGATTTTGTGTGTGGTGTGCTGTTGAGTCCAGTTTTATTTGTGATCATATAAAGAATTTTATCATGGTTATTTATCGACACATTCATAGATCTCCATTCAGGCAGTTAACCCCCTCTCACTCCCACATGCACGCTTACATTTGTCTTAGTTGGCCTATACGGCAGGCACTCCAGAAATCAGATTTCTTCCCAGTGGTTCGACAGACCATATTATTGTAAAAAAAAAAAAAGTCGTTTAAACGAGGGCCACTAGTTATGAGGCTGTTCATGTACAAATGAAATTAAACAAAAAAATAAGATGGCAATATGCACACAAATTTTCTCTCTTCTTATTTCAGTGGATAACTCAAGGCAGTTTTTCCATGAAGCCAGTTTATATGATCACATGGATATATTTGCTATGCAAACTGTTGTGTGTATGTGTGCTTTTTTAGGGTTTGTTATAGAGCAGTAACCAGGGGGAGTAATGCTTCATTCCTGCATTTCTTCCTACATTTTCCTGTCTCACATTCCTATTGTCTTACTGTCACTGACCTAGGATTGTAACATTCAAATAAAGTATTGACAAGTAGTCCATATATAAGGTCTGATTGGTTAGTAACCCCGGCTCAGAAAATTGCTAGTGGGTATTGTCTCAGAAAGCAAGCTCTAAGATGGGATTTTAGAAGTCTCTCCTAAAAGGGAATTATTACGAATTTCACAAAGTAAAATTGTGTCATAATAAAACATTTAAAAAACAAAAGCAAACAAAAACAAAAACAAACAAACAAAAAAATAGAAGTTGATAGCCCACCTGACATAAGACAGTAATGAATCCACCAATGATGGTGTTGAAGATGACAATAGCTTCTGGAAATTGACACATTACAATTACTTAAGAATATTTCTATTATTAATTGAGATGAATTACACATAGGGAGAAAACACTGGGAAATTAATGCAGTGTTTAATCAGTATGGGGCAACAATAAGCATAATTGTTGTAGAGTGGTATTGATGCATTTGACGATACAGAATGCCTCACAAAAATAATGTAATAGGCACTGGGCAATTATTTGTCGACCCAATGAATTATTTTAAATTAAAATACCTTCATGACACCTTTAAATTTGGCTTCCGCTTGTAGTCATATGATTGACAGTGCTAAAATATCTGTTCCTAGATCTTGGAAAAACTCCAAAGGGAATCCTAAATGTGCAATATTGAATAGTCTTTTATCACATAATAAGTGTCTGATAGGAAAACAGAAGGCATTTGAGACCTGGGAAGGGAAAACATAGGTTAATACACTTGAAAAACATGATTCCTTTGATTCTACTGAGTTTTCCTAGAAGGGAGAAAAAGTCACTTTCACTAGTCAAGACCATATAATGCACTCATATTAAGCAGGCCTTTTACAAAATAATGCTTATCTCCCTCAAGACTATTTCCAATCATCTTTTATCTATCCTTAGTCTGAGCAGTCAGGTTCTGTACAGTCCATGTTGTGAGTACAAGTGTACAACAAGACAAAAATTCTGATGCTGATGGAATTTCAAAATCTGGTCAATTTGTAGTCTTGGAAACAATATTTCATGCTTGGTAGTGGGTCTCAATGAAGTGTGCAAAGGAGGAAGTACAGAAAATAAGTCTGGGTAAGATGAATTCATTGATATGCAGACATTTGTCTATAACACATCATTCAGTATTTGACAAGGGTTCCTAGCATTCAAGCTGTTTGTTAGGATAATATCTTAAATCCTAAGATCAACAATGACTTACAGTAAATTGACTGGAAATGCCAGAACTTTCTTGTCTGTGTGTGTGTGTGTGTGTGTGTGTGTGTGTGTGTGTGTGTGTGTGTGTGTGTGTGTGTGTGTTTAATTGAAACAATTGATCATACACATTTGTTGGGTACCTAGATGAATATCAATATCTTTGTACAATATGTGATGATCAAATCAGGATAATTAACATGTTCTTCATTACAAAATGTAATAATTTCTTTGTGTTGAAGACATTCCACCTCCCTTCTAGCCATTTGATAACATGTAGTAAGTTAATATTAAGTATAGCTGCCTAGCTCCACTGTACATTAATATAACTTATTTTTTTAAGTAGGTGTTCTGTGTCCATTAACCAATTTCTTGCTATCCACCTCCCTCTTCCCCTCCCCTTTTCTGCCTCTAGTAACCATAGTTCTGTTCTCTCCTTCTGAAAGATTAACATATCATTGTAATCTTTCTTTATTTCTTTCATTTATTTTTTAGCTCCCACTTTTGAATGAGGACGTGTGGTATTTCTCTTTCTGTGCCTGACTTATTTCCCTTAATATAATTTTCTCCAAGCTGTTGCATGTTTATCCAGTTGTCCATTGATGTACATTTAGGTTGGTTCCATATTTTGGGTATAATAAATACAGCTTCAAAAAACATGGATATGCAGGTATCCCTTTGACATGATGATTTCCATTCCTTTGGGTATATACTCAGGGGTGAAATTGCTGGATAGTATGACAGTTTTATGTGTAATTGTTTGAGAAACCTCCATACTGTTTTCCAAAATGGCTGAATTAATTTATAGTCCCTACAGCAGTGTGTAAGTATTCCCCTTTCTCCTGATCCTCTAAAGCATTTGTTATTCTTTGTCTTTTTGATAGCCAGTCTAACTGGTGTGAGATGATATCTTAATGTAGTTTTAATTGCATTTCCCTGATGATTAGTGATGTTGAGCATTTTTCATGTAACTGTTGGCCATTTGTAAGTCTTTTTTTGAGAAATGCCTATTCAGCTCCTTTGCCGATTTTTTAATTAGATTATTTGGATTTTTACTATTGTTTGAATTCCTTGTACATTCTGGATATTAGTCCCTTGTCAAATGCATTGTTTGCAAATATTTTCTCTCTTTCTGTAGGTTGTCTTTTCACTGTGTTTTATGCTTCCTTTTCTCTGCAGAAGGTTTTTTAATTTTACATAATCCCATTTTTTTATGTTTTCTTTTGTTGCCTACACTTTAGAGTCTTTATTCATAAAGTCTTTGCCTAGTCCTACATCTGTTGCTTTGCCTCCCATGAATTTGTCACCCCTTTTCTCCTGAGTAAGCCAAAGCTTACTCAAAGCCCATATCTTTTGAGCAGTGAGAAGCCCTGAAAAGGGGTTAATCTCCCAGAACCCTCAAACCCTCAAGATAGAGGCATTCCTTCCATTTGGGAAATTAACCCCAAATTGGGGTTTTCTTCCCACATTTATTCTCCAGACCAGGAAGTTACAGAAAGAGAATATAGGTGGGGTTTTTGCTAAGTATAGTTTAACAAGTTTAACAATAGAAGCTGGTAACATTCAGTGAAACAGGCAAGGTGACATTCCATAATGCAATTTGCAACAAAAGCTTGATTTTAGCGAATAGTCTCTTCTTACAGCAATTTCCCAGCATCTTTACATATCAATCAGTGACCTGTCTGTCTTTGAGCCAGCATCCTTGCTGTGTTACAATTCTTTATCTTACAACAGTATAGCCTGGGGAAAATTTTCTGTCCTTTGCAAGGTCAATATTTGAAATTGCAAGGCTTTGGAAAACCAGGCCCTGTGAAATACATTTGCTTTGTGCATACTCCACATACATCCTCAAGTGTTTCCCCTGTGTTTTCTTTGAAGAGTTTAAAAGCTTCCAGTCTTATATTTCACTTTTTAATTCACTTTGAGTTGATTTTGGTAAAAAGATTTAGTTTCACTCTTCTACACATGGATATTCAGTTTTCCCAGCACAATTTATTGAAGAGACTTTCCTTTCCCCAATATATGTTCTTGGTGCTTTTGTTAAAGATCAGTTGGCTGTAAACACATGGATTGATTTCTGGGTTCTCTATTCTGTTTCACTCGTCCATGAGTCTGTGTTAATGCCAGTACTGTGCTGTTTTGGTTGCTGTAGCTTAGTGGCATAATTTGATATCAGGGAGTTTAATGTCTCTGGCTTTATTTTTCTTGCTCAGAATTGCATTGGCTATTCGGTGTCTTTTATTGTTTCATGTGAATGTTAGGATTGTTTTTTCTATTTCTTTGAATTATATCATTTGTATTTTGATAGGGATTACATGATACTGTAGATTACTTTGGGTAGTATGGATGTTTTCACAGCACTAATTCTTCCAACCCACGAACATGGAATGCTTTTGCATCTTTTTGTGTCCTCTTTAGTTTCTTTCAGCAGCAATTTGTAGTTCTCATTGTAGAAATCTTTCACTTTCTTGGTGATATTATTCCTAGGTAAGGTTTTTTTTTGGTAGCTATCGTAAATGGGCTTGCATTCTTGATTTCTTTTTCTGATAGTTCATTGTTTGTGTATAGAAATGCTACTGAATTTTATGTATTGACTTCGTATCCTGTAACTTTACTGAATTTATCAGCTATAACAGTTTTGTAACAGAGTCTTTCGAGTATTTTATACATAGAATGATATCATGTGTAAACAGGGACAACTTGACTTGTTTCCAATTTGAATGTTCTTTGTTTCTTTCTCTTTGTTGAATGGTCTGACTACTACTTATAATTCTATGTTAAATAGGAGTGGTGAAAGGGCATCCTTGTCTTGTTCCTGTTCTTAAAGTAAAAGGTTTTAACTTTTTCCACTCCAATATGATGTTCCCTGTGGGTTTTTCACATAAGGTCTTCATTGTGTTGAGGTATGTTTCTTCAATATCTAATTTGTGTTGAGAGTCTTTGTCATGAAGAGATGTTTATTTTTATTTTTTTGACTGGTAAGGGGATCACAACCCTCGGCACAGTGTGGTGTGGTCTGCACCATGCTCAGCCAGTGAGTGCACCGGCCATCCCTACATAGGATCCAAACCCATGGCCTCGGCGCTACCAGCACCGCACTCTCCTGAGTGAGCCACGGGGCCAGCCCAAGAGATGTTGAATTTTGTCAAATGCTTTTCCTGTGTCTATTGAGATGATCATATGGTTTTTGTCCTTGATTTTGTTGATATAGTGTATCACATTTATTGATTTTCATATATCGAACCATTCTTGCATTCCTTGGATGAATTCCACTTGTTCATGGGGTATAATTTTTTTGATGTGCTGTTAAACTCTGTTTGATAATATTTGTTTGAGAATTTTTGCATCCATGTTTATCAAGGATATTGGCCTGTAGTTTTCTTTTTTGATTGTGTCTTTGTCTGATTATGGTATTAGGGTGATGCTGGCTTTATGGAATGAATTTGGGGGAATGGTCTTGCTTTTGGTTTTTTGGAATAGTTTGAAAAGTATCGGCATTAATTCTTCTTTAATATTTTGTCAGAATTTAGAATGTAGCTATCTAGTCCTGGCCCTTTCTTTGCTGAGAGACTGCTGATCACTGATTCAATCTTGTTGCTACTTACTGGTATGTTCAAGTTTTGTATTTCTTCTTGGTTCAGTCTTGTTAGTTTGTATGTGTCCAAAAGTCTGTCTATTGCCTCCAGGTTTTCAAATTTGTTGGCATATAGTTGTTCATAATAGTCTTTAATGATTCTCTGTATTTCTGTGCTATTAATTGTAATGTCAGAGTGTTAAACAAGGGATGAGAAGACTCATGGAGCTAGGAATGGTTAGAATGCATTTATTAAACATGAACTGAGATCTATTTGGGAAGTCTAATTAAAAACAAAATATGTTCCCAATCCAGTTATCCTCTTCACAAACGTAGGAGAGAAAGAAAACACTTATTATTGAATAAGCATTATGCCAGAATGTGATGTGCGTCACAGGCAATCCACTAAGAGATTGCAAAGATAGAAAGAAATCTAATGCTTTTATATAGCCAGGCAGATACAACTCATTACATACATATTCTTAAGATAAACAATAATTAATTCTCAAGTAAGAGGACTGTGACAAGCCCTCTAACTTGACCTGGGAATTGAGGTGATCACCTGTGTCAGCTAAGTGGTTTTATCCAAAGGAAAAACAAACTTCTTACATCTTTATAAAAGAAAGTTGTTGTTCAACTTGAAGCGAGGAGCCCACAAAAGTTAGTATCCTACTCTTTCACAGAACTTAAGAAATTTTTGCTATCTCCCTTGATGTTTACATTTCAAAGAGATGGCACCCAGGCCTGGAGAAAGTTGTTCCTAGGTTATAAAGCTTAAAGGCCTATCTAGTTTTCAAAAGGGTATATGTGTGTGTGTGTGTGTGTGTGTGTGTGTGTGTTTGTATCTTTTTGTGTATATAGACATGTGTATATATACATATATATATATATGGATATGGAGGATAAATTACTTATAATTACAAGTTTTCTAAAGTAAATGCTCAAAGAAAAAGGAGGGTAGGGAAATATCATCTCTTAGAATTAGGCCTCTTATTTTTAAATTTTTGTTCATCCTTAGAAAATCCAACATGCAATTATATCCTTAAAACTATCCAGAAGGCTTCTGTTTTAGTCTGTTTTGTGTCGCTATAACAGAATTACCTGAGACTGGATAATTTGTAAAGAAGAGAGGTTTACTTGGCTTACAATTCTGGGACAGCTGCATCTGGCATGGGCTTCAGGCTGATTCTACTCATGGTGGAAAGTGGCAGGGAGCCAGTAGGTACAAGAAGATTACATGGCGTGAGGAAGCAAGAGAGAGAGAGGAGGTGCCAGGGTTCTTTAAACAATCAGGTCTCGAGGGAACTAATAGAGTGAGAACTCACTCATTAATCCTCCCTCCGCCAGGGAAAGCATTAATCCATTCGTGAGGGATCCACCCCCATGACTCAATCAGTTTCCAACACTGTCACATTGGAGATCAAATTTCCACATGAGTTTTGGAGGGGACAACACATCCAAACTCCATCAGCTTTCATCCCTTAAGCCAATAAAGTATACTGGTGAAATGATTTTTGGTATTTTGGAAAGCTTTGTAATTGGTGTTTCTCTATAGGCAGTGTTAACAGAGGGTATTGCTAGAAAAGAATGGGATCTAAATGTCAATGGTTTCATAGGATCTCAGAATGGCAAAATACAGAGAATTGTACTAAAATGTCAGAGCAAGGATGCATAATTACCATAATTCATAAAAGGAGAGGAGAGACAAGGAAGGGGTTTGATCTACTGAAATCCAGGGCAATGCCTCAGAAAACATCATTATTCCCTAGGTGCAGAGTAACTAGACAATAGGCTACTATACTGCCTAGTTTGTGTAACCAAAAAAATGAAAAGAAACTGGGCTGATGTCAACTGTTGCAATGGAGAACTATGGCCTTTCACATAATTTTGACCCTAGTCTCTAAACAGTTCAGAACCTATCCCTTTATACTGTAATTCAGGTACCCTTGAGGAAGTACTCTGACACTACAAATATATGAAGTGATTGTTTCTCACTCAAGTATTTCCCCAAATTAGCCATACACTAGGGTAACCGTGCATTGAGGAACAGTGAAAAAAAGATTATCTGAGCACTATTAGATATGATTTCCTTACCAGGGGACACAAGTATTATTTTTATCTTCTAGTTAGAGTAGAGGGCTAAGGAAGCCAAGTGAAAAATGAAATTTTGTTTTTAGTTCATTTTGCATAGTGTCCAAACATTTTGCTAATACACCCTTCAATTATTTCCCCAGTTCCCTTAAGTATAACTGGGCTAGACATGCTTAACACAGAGCCCTCACGACTCAGAGAATCCTATCAGCCATTAAGTGTATCAATCTCTGTTATATTTTGGAGGACTGGCCTTCTGTGAAGAATATAGGTCTTCTCCCTTGTCCCTTGCTTTGGAGAGTGAAGTAAATCTAATCTGTAGGTGAGCTGCCTCTAGGCTTTGTTGCATTTTTTTTTTTTTTTAATTTGGTCCACCACTAGTGTTAAATATTTTGAGGATAGTGTCAAAAAAAGAGACAACTGGCTCCTCTAGAGAGAAAAAGGGAGACTATTGTCTTGCAAGGAAACAATCTGCAGCTCTGGGTAAACTACAGGTACGTGCTCAGACAAGGTGGAGGGGTGGTGAAGGCTAGTATTAACACCTCCTGGAACCAGTTCTACTTACATATTCAGCAAGCTTGGAGGATGCTATGAATATTTATGAAGGATGCTATCCACTGATATGGCCCTTCTTATCAGAAAAAGAATGTCCGTAGAGCCTATTCTCTGTCCAAAGGAGCCATAGCAGCCTCCGGGAATGAGAAAAAGGGTCAGTGTTAGTTGCCAGGTGTCCACCAGAGGACAATGTGAAGATTTTCCTGACACAGCTGATTGGGCCTCACCTTCTGAGTGTTGTTTTCTTTTTACTTAATTAAAGGAATGAAAGCCCCGTGTAAGTCAATAATATATGTTTGCAAGCAGGGAAATACGTGTCTGCCATCTTATCCCACTGTGATCGTTTCATTCTGTTTAGAAATATGACTGTCTCTTTACTCACAAAGAGCTCAGCTTTGTCTATCTGACGGGGTATATTTTCACAATAGGATCATGACTCTCATTTCACCAGGGCTTGTAGTCTAAATACTGGTGAAATTCTGAATTGCTTTTGACTAAGAACCTAAGTAGAAATTTAAACAATCTGTCTTCACCTGAGTTTCATGACTTTGGTGACTCCAAGATAAGAATATGATGTGGTTAGAAATGAGACGAACTGATTGTTGTTTAACTTGCTGATTAAGGAAGTTAGGTTAAATTGTAAGACAGCTGATGTATGAATATTTTTACCCAAAACTTCCCTCTGATGAATTACTATCAGTGATTGTAACTTATGCTTTTAACCCCCCAATGAGAATGACACAAACTTTGCTCTGAGGCGATTTCCTCCCTTCTGTTACCTTCCCTATAAAACCTTTGTTATGTGTAATAAACACTTCTATGATTCTGTGTTAGATGATATTTCCCAGGTTGAATCTCACATTTTGCTCCCAATAAAATTCACAAAATTATTTCTACCTTGATAGCTTTAATTTTTGTTGACACTTTTTATGTATTATAGCAGAATCACGTGCTCCGCAAATTTTGGAAAATTTATTTCTGCTTTACAGACTGTGTGACAATTTTTGGATTTTCTGGGGTGTTCTCTTTGCTCTCCAGTTAGATCCGCAGGATTCTGTACCTCCAGAGTTCCCTCTCTGCTCTCCTGCCCAGACCCAAACTTAGCTATAGCACATGTGGGAAAGACACTTATGCCTAGCCATTGTTGTACTACTCATGTAGTACTACTCCATCAACGCTCATGTCTTGGTAAGTGTTAGCAGGTAGAATCGGATTTACTCTCTGTCTGGGCCACTTGAAATTTTCATTCTGTCATGCTGTCTCCTGTACAACCAATAAGGTTTATTAAAATTCATCTGGAAATTTCTACATTTCTCTGTCTGTGGGGGTTTTTCTCTCTTCCCACCACTCTAATAAGGAAGAAACATCTGTGAGACACTTTTGGCCCCACTCATAGATCATAGCTCTTCTCAAGTGTGGTTTCTTTTTGCAGTGATATTGGTTGCAATTTGAAGTCAATTTCTTCCAGTTTGTGTAGAATATATACAAGGATTTTGTAGAATATATGCAAGGATTATGTAGAATATAAAAGTATTCCCCAAAACAGGACACCCAGAAGATGTAAATAAGATGAATAATGCTTTTATTTTTATGAAATTAATCAATTTTCTTCTGTTACACGTATACCTTTCCAGCACTGGTATTATCTGTTCTTTTCCAGAAACTAATGGCATGTTTTCAAGGTAGTACATGAAAATCATGTCCTGTGGGATCATGTAATGGTCAACGTTTATAGCATAGGTTTAGAAATTAATGGAACTCTAAGTCAATACTGTAAATGTGAGCTTTCAACCTTTTCAGAAAGAGGTAAACTGCTTCCGGTATTGTCTACTCCTTAGAATGGAGAAAAGAAGTTCTGAGAGATGAGTAACTACACACCAGGTACAAGGGCTGAGCTGAGTTGCTCCAGTAAAGGCAATATATGTGATACAGCAGAGCAATTGATATCACCATTTAACTAAGATTTCAGTTATCTTCTGTTATTCTCTCTTCAAATCCTGTCATCTTCAAAAGGCAAACAAGAATGTTAAATGCTATATGTGATATAAAGAATTCTGCATTTTTTAGATCTTTGTTGGTGACAAAAATCTTCAAAATCACCCCAGAGATACAATAGTACTTTGGGGTTTCAAATTTGGAGAGGAGGTGAAGTTCTAATTTATTTTACTTGGCTCTTCCTCAATAAATTTAACTCCTTGGGACAGAAAGCCAGTGCGGTGATCCTTCCAATTTTTAAAATATACTAACTCCAGCATTTTGCTCAAGAAAGTAAACACATGATGTGTTTTCTGACTTAGTAGGACCTCCTAAGATGTATAGGGGCAAATACATTTAAAACCTGAAACTTATAAGATCTGACCACAACAAAAGTGCCACTCTAAGTTCTACTAATGAGACTAGAATAGAAAAAGTACACATTTTGAAAATGACTACCACGTTCCAGCTCCAAAATCTAAGTTGATTGTATGATCTGTTATATATTTCCTCAAAGTAAAAATAAAGTAAAATCCTGATTATAAATTGTGTTTTTAATTTGGATTGAAAAACTTCAAAAAATTGAATATTCATATAATTAGGTAGATATATAAAATATTTCCTTCAATGAGTTCAACATTTAAATTTTTATGAGTTGGTATGACTTTCATTTAAATGTCTTTTGTCTATTTTGCCTTGAAATAATCAAATCTACTTAGTCCTTTCTGACGGCTTAAGCCTGATTGATTTTGATGGAAAATTTCTGCTTTCAAAACATGTACTCTGAAACAAGCATTATATTTTATCTAGTCTTTAAAGAAAATAAGCAAGCATAAATTAAGGTCAGAGACTGTGTCTTTGCAGTGTCCTTTTTTTCCCTGTAGTGTTCAACATATTACAGGTCCTTGATGAATGCTAAATCATGATGATGACAAAATCCTAAACTGTCATTTTAAATCACCAAACTATGAAATGTTATCATTTACACATGATGTTAAAATAGCTTTGAAAGAAAAAAAAAATTAAAAAAACCTTTTATATTTCCTTAGGTCATTTTGAGAAAGCAAAACAATTGGTATACATGACAGCCTCCCATCTATCTGTGTGTTTAATAAAGCCAAATGTGATGAAGACTAATGTACCATACTGATGTTTGCAGAATTTCATTAATGTATTTCCAAGGCTATCATAACTCACTCACCTCTGTTGAGTTTATGAGCCATGAGTTTTGCTCCAGCACATAAAATCAGCTTCCCTAACACAATGCAGAGACTAATAATATCAAAGATGACACTTCTTTACATTTTGAAACAAGGTGACTCAATTATTTCTCCTTTCCCAATGTAGTAGGACAATGGAGTCGTTTAAATTAACACTGAAATTAAGAACTTACACAAAGTCACCGACAGTACCTTATCTTTCATGATAAAAGTCTGGTATTCTTTTAATCACAAAATTCAAAGGGTTATAACAAAGAAAGTCTTACCCTTGTGCAGAAATACAATTTATCAGCTAAACATATATAAAATCTCCTTATTATATAAATTATTATTAATCATTTCTACTGCTGTATGGAATAATTTTTAAATCCTCCAACAGCATTAATAATATGCTAATAACAAATAGATACACTTACTCATTTATTAAACCCAAAAATGATAATATAATTAGAATTTAAGGAAGATATATATCAACTATATAGCATTCATCCATATTAATAATTAGGGTGATTCAATACAGATCGTAGGGATATTTTTATAGGCTATTTCACCCTATTTCACCACCTTTGGAGATTCTATTACATTTATGTAGCTGCTGTTACAAGAAAATAAAATTATCGAGTGTGCTTATGACTATAAACTAAATAAATAAAGAAGCAAACAAATAAACAAAAAAGCAGTGCCTATAAGATCTAGCTTCTGTCTACTTCTCTGTCCTCTTGCAACAATCCCTGTGTTCCATACCCCTTTACCTCCCCCATACAAACACCCCATTTACTCTTGTCCTGCCTCACTGGCCTTCAACTTTTGCTTCATTATGTGAAATGCATTCTCTCTCAGATCTAATGTACTTTCTTCCCATTCTGTTTGGAAAGCTCAAATGCAGCTTCTTATTTTCTTCCCATTCTGTTTGGAAAGCTCAGATGCAGCTTTTTACGTGGCTGTTTCTTTTTGATCCTATAGGTCTCTTTTATTTTTATGATGCAGGTGGAAGGGAATGAATCTCTTATCCACTCTCGATCACTGGTATATTTTTGTGGAATTTGGGCCAAATAACATGCAGTACCGGAAGAATGTTTTTTGTTTGTTTGTTTGTTTTAAATTATGAAGCAGTGGTTCAAGTACTGTTTTACCAGTTATAAAAACTATATAATATTGTAATATCAGACAAATTACTTAATCACTTAAAAACTTTTATCTCATCTGTATAAATGTAATGCTTACTTTACCTAATGCAAGCTCTTGGATGAGTGTCTGATATCCAATGTATGAACTTACAGAGGTGTTCAGTCTTGTATTTTTTGCCCTTTTATGTACATGATGGTCTCCACAGGTGTACACATTACCAAAAGGGAGAGCAGAAGAGAAATTTCCACTTATCAATACAGACAAACAGGGCAGATACTTGCAAAATACAAAAGCAGGTAGGCAGTATTCTAAATCATCGATGTTTTAAATTCCAATAAGATATTAAACTGATTAACAATTTTTGATAGCTATTGAATTGAAACTATAATATTCCAAATGATACTGATAAAAATGATGAAATTTGTCTGTAATTATTTTATCCATAATCACACATGAAAAAGAACATAATAAATGCATCAATGTGAACAATACAGCAAATTGTTAGAAAAGTAGAATCCAAGACAATAAATAAAGAGAATTAAATAAGCAACAAGATAGACATTTTTGTTTTAGACCTGTATGTATGAGTTTCTCAAATTCTCTCATAAAGAGGTAATAGTCACTGCCTTACAAATCACTTTTGGTTCTTATTCTTACCTTAATTGTTAGGTTAACTGAATATAGCTCACCACAATACATTTGTATGTATTCTCTAGCAAACTTTTTTTCTATTTTGTTATTATTTGAATTTAAATTTAAAGAATTTTTTTTTCTTGTGTAAGCATGTTACGTAACACAGAAGATCATAAACAAGAAGGACAAATTTAAATACATACAATTTGACATTATAATAATTACAAAACAATGCACAAAGATAACAATAATAAATAAAAGTGAGTGAACATTAATAATACAACCCATTGGCAAAGTCCAAGTTCCTAAACATGATTAGAATTGTTAAGAAACTAACAAGAAAAGAAAAAAAAAGTTAATCTAAAGTAAGCAAAAGAAATAAACAGATTTCTAACAGCATAAGAAGAACAAATTGAAATATGCTCAACATAACTCATAATTTAATAAAACACAATTTAAAGTAATAATGTGACAGGCATTTCCAACTACCAATTTTCAAAATGAAAGAGAAAAAAAATTTATAATGCAAAACACTAGTGACTGTGATGTGAAAATAGGCACTTTCATAGTTAGAGTTTGCATATTAAACAGTTACTTTGAAAGGCATACTGACAATATCTGGCTTATTCACTAAGTTAACAAACATTTCTGAGTACCTCTTTATTTCAGACACTTTCCAGACCAAAAAATCATATCAGAAAAAAATTAATAAACATGCCAAACCTCATGTATATTATATTCCAAGAAAGGGAGCTAGGCAATAAAAGTAAATTAATGCATTTCTAATGCATTAAACATTTAAGAACAAATATGAACTTCATCAGATGGTGATAAGTGCTATAAAGCAAAAAATGGGCTAGTAAGTGCCAGGGTAAGAGAGCTGTCATTGTGAAAGTGACATTTGATTAACGAACTTGAAGAACTTCGTCAGTGAGTTGTGTGAATATTTGAAAGGAAAATCTAAGCTTTTTAAAGGCAGAACTGAACAAAGACCCTAAATATGAAGATTGTCTATAGTTTTTTTAGGTAAAACAAAAATTCCAGTGTGTTCTAGGAGAGAAAATAAAAGGGAAAATGAAAGAAGAGGTAGATAATATAATTAGAATTTAAAGAAGATATATATCACCTATATAGCCTGTTGTAATGTCAAACTTAACATTAAATTTAGCAATGCTGATGTCATTGTGGCCTTAATAAGAGTAACTTTGGTGACTTGATGGAAAAGAAAACATGATTAGTGTGGAATGGATTCAAGAAAGGTGGAAGGAGATTAATTGAAATCTTCAAGTGTGAAGTTTTGCTGTAAAGTGGAGATTAATGGTGATTTTTGTGGGCGGAGAATCACATACATTGGTAGAAGTGATGGTTGGAACTCGTAAAAATATCTCCTGATTTTTTCTAATTTTTTAGTGAAACAGTAAAGAAGGTATTCTTCTGAGAATGAGGATAGAAGATGATGTGTTGGTGGCCTAAGAAGGGATTAAAAAGAATAAAATACGAGCATTGCTGCTTCTGGAAAATATACAAATATTTGTTAATACTGAAGTTTCCACAAGGTAGTAGCCACATTTAAAGAAAGATTAAATTAAGGAAAAGAAAGAGAATATTCTGGAAGCAGAAAGGAAGAGCAAAGATGATATCTACTTTATCCACAGGTCTAATGGTATGATCAGGACTATAAAAGAAGGAACAGTACTATTTGAGAGGCTGTAAGAGAAGTGACCTCAAAGCAACAATATTGGGGACAAGCAACAATATGAATGTAATATTCAGAAAAACAAAGTTGGAAATTTAGGAGGTTTTCTGAGTTTCAGTGGTGGAGGGATGGGCGGAAATATTTCTGTACTGGGGGAATTATGGGAGATGGGGTTTGAAGAGTTGCAATGGCATGCTAGGACATAGGCTTCCTTAAGACCCTTGGAAATGAAGTTGTAGAGTCCAGGGGAGAGACAGTGTTAACCAGAACAGGACTCCTGCCAGCAATGGATCCAGCAGATCCACCTCTAAGAAATCACCCTGTAAATACAACAACATATATGTCAAATACATATTGGCAATAAATATTGAAAATGCCCATTAACAGGTACTGTTTATGCAGAAAAAGATAAAAAATCAACCTAAATATCCCCAAATAGGCTCCTGATTTGATATATTAGAATCCTGGAATCCTCTGTGAAAGTGAGAAAATAATAAAAATAGTTTTACATATTCATGTAACTAATACTCTCAGATCTTATTTTAACTGAAATATGCAAGCTGTAAACAGTTAATATTAACCTCTAATTTAAAAATAATTTCCTCCTTAATCTTAGGGCTCTGAAGTATGAGGGGGAGTTTTTTTCATATGACTATTAGTATTGTTTTAATTTATAAGAGAAAATATTCACTAAATTACAATATTAAAAAAATAAATCTATATAAAAAATTTTAAATATAGAATGCATATTTAGATTTCACTAACAATTTCAGTCAAGAATCTGGAATCCATCCGTAATGATGGAGATCAGATAAGCACTGTGCAAAAGAGATTATTGAGAAGGGACTTCCCTTGAAACAAAACAAGTGGGGGATTGTTGATATATAATATTAATAATTGCATAATATTAGTCATTATATGTAATGTATGACATGTTACTAAATATAAGTAATATATATCAAGTTATAAGTCATGTGATTAAGTAGTAAAAATGGCACAAAAACGTTTTATAAATAAATGAAATTTGACCTCTATTGTCAAATATATTATTATGCTATCAAGGTCAAAGCTATCAAGATACTCTTAATATCCGTAATTATAAATTGCCCTTAACTTTTGAATGTATATCTTATTATTTCTCAGTTTTAACATTTAATTTATATATTAGTTGCTAATTTTTGAAACTACATTATCAAATTAAAAAATATTAATGCATATTATTAAATATATCAAACTGATCTTAACTGAGCCATAAAGAGTGTTAATTTCCTTTTTTTATTTTCTACATCTGAGTTTCCTGATGAATACCTGAATGACACTTATTGATAGCATAATTTTTAAAAGCCAAAGTTCTAAAAGAGACATAGACTTGAGTTCAAATGCTGATTTTGTCACTTACTATAGTCGGACTACTATACATGAATAAATGATCCAGCCTCTCAATCTCTAAATTTCTCTTTGCTCCTCTGAAAAAGTAATAACAATAATCAGAGCCACCGGTGCCCAAGGCGCTTGTACTCAAGTCAAGTGGATGCCATTTACATCGCATTCATAATTTTACCCTGATATTAATAGTACCTACTCTATGCAGTATATATGAATATCTGAGGAATAATTGATACAATTATTATGAGGATTAAATGAAATAAGTAAAAAAATAATTAGCTCATCAGTTGATGTAGAGTAAGTACATAAAAATGTTTATCTTTTTTTATTATTGGTTATAAAGATAATGTAGTTGGGAGGAGTAGACTAAATATTCTTTATCATCTCTTCCAAAGCTTTTAACTCTTTTGTGTTTTTCTTTTTTCAAGTATTTGTTAATAGGCAAGAACATATTTTAAATCCTTTTCCTTAACTTCTATCTTACACACTTATTTTGAGGAATGTTTCACAAACCCTCATTTGTCTTGAAGTGTGTCAGGAAAACAGAATTAATGTTGAATGTAAGTATTGCCGGTATTGTAAGAAATGGAAAACACTAGAGCACCTTACAATAAGCTTGTTGAAATGTCTGTACTACCAAAGTCTTCCATCTGTGGAACCTTCTCAGCACTGTGACTTCAATTAGACCATCTGGAGCTCCCTTTAGGTTTCTTCAGTAACTGATACCATCTAGATATTAGTATTTACCAATTTTAACCTCTGGTAAATTGTAACAATTTGAAGTTGAAATTTTATGTAAATTTAAATGACATTTGAAATTTGCAGAATAAGAAAGTTGAAGTAACAATTTGAGCAAAATATATTGAATTATGGAATAATTTAAAATATAAAAAAAAAAACATTGTGCTGTTATGTAGATACATACATACGTGATCCAAAGCACACATTTTATTGTGCCTCTCAAGTATGTCCACATATTTATTTAATTTAATACTCTTACATACTGTTTGTTCTGACTCAAATTTTGGATAAAGTATTTTCCAACATATCTTTAATAATTCACAAATTTTCTAAGTTTCAGTTTCACCTGAATTTCATTATAAACATATTTTAGTCAGATTTTGTTAGGTAAGGCTGCAGTAACAAATGACCCCAACACTTCAATATTTTTGATTACATGTCACCAATTTACTGTGATTCAACAGTGGCTTTTGTCTTGTTCTAAGCATCTCCTCATTTGTGGACCCTCCCTGAGGTCACCCCCTAATTAGTACCTAATGTTATTCTGAAAGAAAGAAAGAACAAGAATGCTTCTGGAAATAAATAAACATGTGTCCTTAAGCAGCTACTTAGACCAGGATACATTATTGTAGTGCCCATTGTGTGGGACAAAGCAAGTCTCATGGAAAGTACAAGTATACTTCTCTTATAGGGAGACACTGCAAGTCATATGGAATAAAAAGGCATACTATCTTCTCCCTTGGGAGGAGAGCAAATTATATGAAACAATAATAAAATCTATAACCCCCTTCCACATAACACACACCTGAAAGTAATAAAAGACCCTAATTAAAATTTCCCAATTCTGAGTCTCACTTCTGATTCCCAGAAATAACTGCTGTTCCTGTCTTTATATGTATCAACCCAGAAATATTCTTATATGTAAAAACTTAAGGATTATTTACAATAATGCAATTGATTTTTACCTACTCTTCTGCTATGAATTTAATGTCCCCTCCAAACTTATTGAAGATTGGCCCCCATTGTAAAGTGTTAAAAGTGTGGGAAATCCAATTGCAGTTATGAAAGATGGGGCTTTTAAGAGGTGATTAGATTGTGAATACTGTGTCCTTGTAAATGAATTGATCCATACATGGAGTAATGGAGGTAGTTCTGATGCCTTTATAAGGAGGGGAAGTGAGAAGGTTAGCTAAATCTTGCTTAGCCCCTCTCACCATGTGAAATCCTACATCACTGTAGAGAGTCACCACCAAGAAGGCCCTCTCCAAATGTGTTCTCTGGACTTCCCAGCCTCCAAAACTCTGAAAAAAAAATTTGTTACCCAGTTTTAGGTGTTCTATTATAAGCAAGAGAAATGAACTAATATGCCTTCTGCATTTAATCTTATTTTTTTCAATGCTAGGGCAGGCCACATAAAATAATTGTGCTCCTAGATTTAGTTAGCTTAAACAAAAGACTGCAGTACACTAGTTCTGTAATTGTTTGTCAATCAGTCATGGCACATATACAATAGTCTTACTCTTCTTCCTTCTTCTGTCCTAGAAATATCTACTTCTCAATGTAGATGCTAGAAATTAGAGATACATACTTTCCTGGGCCATATTACAGCTGGCAATGTGGGAAGAAGTGAGTAGTATGTTATTATTTCCCTGCCATGACTGTTTTCCTTGGGAACTTGTGATAATGATTTCGCTTGCTACTAAACAGTATAAAATGCAAAGTATACCTGCCTTCTCTGTCTCCTAGCCCTTTGTTATATGATTGTGAGATGTTTCATATGCTGCTTCCATCTAGAAAACAGTGATTTTCTGACACAGCACAGACAGAAAAATCCTAGGTTGTTAAAATGACCCAACTATTTAACCAACTCTCCAACTAAGTGCCTAGTACAACTTGTGCTTATTACAGATCCTTTCCCAAGTGGGTATCATTAACAGTTGGGTGCTTTGCGACTTGTAACTTGTAGTAGGTTTCAACAATGGTAACTAGTATTGCTAAGAAAAATATGTTTATTTGACAAATATGTTGGCTTATATTGAATACTGAACTCGGTCAAAGACAATATTTATGTACTCACCAAGTATTTATTTAGTGCCCACCATGTGAAAGACACACTTATACATACTGAGAGTACATCAGATAACAAAACAAAATAAATCCCTTCTGGAGGTTGCATATTTTAATTGAATGTTATATTTGGAACAATTAACTTTATTGACAATATTAGTGATTTCCTTGTACTGATATTCAGAAAACAAACTCTTCAATATATAAAGATTCTGCCTGTAGCATTCTTCCCCTAGATACTCATATGGCTAATTACCTTACCTCTTTTAGATCTTTGCTCCAATATCATCAAAAAGGCTTTCTCTTGCAACTCTTTTCAAAATTTCAGTCCCTCAGAGTTTTTATTTTGTACTTGCTTCTCCTTCTGTATTTTTTCTCTATAGTAGCATCATTTATTATACTATATATTTTGCTTATCATTTATCATCTTTCTGTTTCACTGGAATAGAAACCCTGGAAAGATGAAGAATTTTGTTCATTGCTGTATTACCAGAGACTAGAAAATTTTATATAAAGAGCAGATGTCCAGAAATTTATGAATGAAGGGACGATAGTGCCTGATTTCTCAAAATATATTTAAAAATCTTATTTTTATGTGTTTTATATTTCTCTTACAATACTATAAACCTTTGCTATTTACACTTTTTTCAGTAGAAATGTTTTTAGTTTTCCTTTGCTCTGTTAGCATAAATGGTTAAACAAATTATTCAATGACTATAAACAACTTTATCTACCCAATTAAAGTTTATTTACAAATTATGTTCATATTAATGCAAATGTTTATAATTTAGCTTTCCTTTATAATAATAAAGCAAAAGTGAAAAAATGCTAAATATGCTCTTAAACTTAATAGTCATGTAGTCAATCAAGTCTTAAACAACAAGCAGAGTTTTGTAAATGTCTTCTTAGTATTTTTATAAATCTTTGTTGTTTGCCGAAAGTCAGGGAAATTAAAAATTATGTGCATTATTTTCAGTAAGTATACATCTCTTCTTAATCTCTACCTGCTATATCTGCCCTTCTGCAAACTTTGTACATGCACTCCTAAATCAAAATTACATTAGATTTTATCCACAAGTCATACTATGACCATTTAGCATTAGCAAGTTTGATCTTTCATAAATTTCATTTATATTTCACTGTTACTAAACATACTTAAAACTCAGAGTTGCTCATACCTCTGAAATACGCAGAATATAATCACAGATTATTTTAATATCTTTAAAGATGTAGCTCTAACAGGAAGAAAATAAAAATGATTGAACATAAAATGAATGTCTTAATATATTAAAGAAATTAATTAGAATTATACAGCAACATGAATTTAGGTTATGGAAACAAGTGCAACTTGAAAATTAAATAACTCTCATGTCTTTAGAAGCCATAGAGTATGTGATTAATGCATCCTCTTATAGCTATTTTGGATTGGACTCAGTGGTCCAAGGTGCCCTGTCATAGTTGTGAGCATGAATAGAGGCCACCATCTCAGGCTGGACTCTTTCCGCTCATTGATTTGTAAGTATGGTGCATCAGGATAGACAACAATCATCGCTTGAGTCAGGATATCATCAATTTTTTCTTAGTGGGGAAGCATCTTTTAGATAAATAGTGTGAAGCTTTAGGATTACTACTTTGTGTGTGTTTATAAAATAAGTCACACAATACAAAACATGCACGACTTGTTTTATAAACACACACAAAGTGGTAATATTATATTTTTGAAATAATACAAACTTTTTTTCTATGCATAGAAAAGACCCTCAAGAATATAAAGTCTTAGGCTGTCAATTCTCATCATATTCCTATTCACTACCTCTGGTTCTCTTATCAGTGTGGTGGCCTCCAGGTTTTAAAACTCTGAATACATTCTCAGGTAGCACTCAATGGCTGCTTTTGTTTGTTTATTTTCACCATTCCAAAATCTACACTGATTATGAGTAAAGCCTTCACTGTATACTTATCACTCTTCCAGAACCTTGCACTATAAACTACTATGTGTTTTCTATATTCAAAACTAACTTTTCTTTTCTCCAATGTACTTTAACTGCCATATTTTGACTTAATATAAAATGACTCATGCTGATATACCTAGCACCCAGTACAACTAGCATTTGCAAATTCTTCATTCAACAGCAGTACCTTGCTATATTCATTGTATATTTCCAATTAGTTTTCCTCTTCCAGCATCTCTGTAACATTCTGTCTTGTTGTGCCCCTATCATTATCTTTGCACTTGCTCTTCTTGGCTTCTATTGAACTGCTTTCTTAGTTTTTTCAATAGCTTTCTGAATGTTTCTTCTCATCTTCTTTGCACAAAGTGCTCTTTCTCCATCAAAATTAAACAAGTGTTTCTTATAATTCAGTGTGAATAATAATTACCTTTAAAAGTTGTTAAGACAATTTCTGAAACAGTGTTGGTAGGAGTTTGATCACACATCATGATTAGTATGATGCAGATGGCCTGGACTTTTATATGAACATTGGTATGCCTGGATGTTCTGTTCTCGTTCCTCTTCTCAGTTCATTTTATTCATTTTTTTCTGTAAATTTTTTGTATCAGTTTTTATGGATTCAATGACCATCTATATGTAAAAATGTAGATATATGTATCTGAAGTAACTCCATGAATTGAGTCAAGCTAAGCTTTTATATGACAATAATATCTGCTCTCTCCCAAATAACAGCCAAACAAAAATATTTTTTGTAAAAGCTTAGTATAATCAAGAAATCTGAGGGTCAGTGAAGATGTTTGAATTTACATAACATCATACAAATTACAAATATTCTCTGTATTTTCAAATCTTAAATCTTTATATACCAGTACTGTTACCAGATGGCAGTTCCAGGTTTTTGGCCAAACTATGAAGAAAAATCTTTCTTGAGACTGAGAGGAGCCCACATTGTGCACCCATATTACAAAAGGAAAGGAAGAATGACAGACAGTCAAAACACATGGCTTTAGTAAAAACTGAAAGTACATGCAGAAGGGTGCATGGACATCTTCACTATTGAGGAGCACTCCTAGATTCTTAGGGGGAGATTTTATATGGTGTTCTGTGACAGTGGTGATTCTATAGCCTAGCTAAGAGAAGGTATATTCATTTGTAGGGGAGGATCTAGGGTAATTAAGGCCTAACAGGCTGATGCAACTTCGTATCAGCTTCCTGTCATGTGTCCCTGAGTTTCTGAAGTTTTCGGTCTTGTGCAGTGGAGTCACTTTTCCCTTAACTTTGTCCTTCCTGGTTGAGCATCACAGATGGAAGGTTGTATAGCAGTTGTCTGCACTTTTGTTTCTTATGGTGCACAGGTGCTGTAGGTTTTGTAAACTGCAAATTTCCAGGTATAGCATGCTGATTGGTAGTGTGGTTAAGCTGTAGTCAGCTCATTATGGGTTCATTAACATCAAAACAAGGAGGGCAGCTAGTGCTGATCGAGTCTGAATATTTATGTGCAGCCTCCCTGAGGTGTGTCCCTATTCCCTCCTGCCTAAGTATTGCGCACATTCCTTTATATCACATGTCCTTTGGTTTAGCCATTATGTTTGGAAGAACTGTAAGATGGCTCCCAAGATGCCTGCCTATTAGTGTACATACTCTGCATATTCCTTTAAACTGTATATATGAGTGTGATAAATTACATTCCCTTCTATAAATAGGTAATTTAAATAACACAGTTGACTGTAAGAAGGTAATCTGGGGTTAGTTAGTCTGTCCTATTTTGATGAGTTCTTAAAAGGGGGTCAGTTCTTTCTAAGTCAAAGATTCAAATCATCAGTGGGATTTGACACACAATAAATCATTTTTTTGATGGCCTTGAAGATGGAGGGGGCCATGTAACAGGGAATTTGGGTCAATTATAGGGGCTAAGAGCAGTCCTTATCTGACAACCAGTAAGAAAACAGAGGTTACTCCTCTTCTAGGAGTTGAATTCTATCAACACACAGAATAGACTTAAAAGTAGATTTTTCCTGGAGCTTCCAGACATGAAGTCGACATCTCAATTACAGCTTTGTGATAGACTGAGCTGAGAATCTGGCTATGCTGGACCTGGATTTCTGACCTACGGATTTTGAGCTCATAAACTTGTGTTGTTTTTACACAGTTGGTTTTTGATGGTTTGTTACACGGCAGTAGAAAATTAGTACATCATTTCTCTTTCCAGTCAGTCTTTATTCAGTCTTACATCTTGCTCTTCTTTCCTTAAATCAGGACTACTGCTTCATATAATTTTATAATGATGGTCTTTATCATGCCAGCTCACAAGAGTTTGGCTCTTATTTAGACTTGAAGTCATACATACCTCTGAAATATGTAGAAGTATCATAAAATGAGCTTCTTTCCTGTGACTTATCAGATACTGTATAAATCTCATTCAATGTATTGAGCCATACAAAATCAGAATAACTTCTCTGTCTCATTTATAACAAGCAATAACAACGTCACATAGGATTTGTATAAAGTACTCAATGTACTAATGTGGAAAATAAAAACTATGTATCTCTCTTGTAAGAAGTCAGTGTAAAAACTGAAAGTTTAGTATTAAGGGAAACATACAGTTACAAATATTATTTAGTATTTGTAATTCATGCAAGTAAAGATAGTCTTCTCTTATAAAATAATGATACCTGTTCAGATATCTAAAGGAAAAGGTGAGAGGCCATGGAGATATCTAGGGAAAAAATGCACTCAGTGATGATAGAAGAAGCATTATTTCCAAAGAGATTTTGTTGAAAACAAATAATTGAATAAACCCCTCCACCATTTACAGAATTTATAAAAATTATAAATATTCAAAAATATCTCTTTTTCCTGAGCAATAATTTTGGGGGAGAAAATCTCATCTTTAGTTAAACCATATAAACTTGTCTGAGCATTTAGTGAGTGAAAGTAGTATATAGAAAATAATGATAAAGAGCGTTTAATACAAATTCTCCTTAAGTGTCAGGTTTGATTTGAGGTGAATGTAGGCCTTTCTTTGTTGGGAAGTCAGTAGAAAACATGTTAGGCACATGTCCTGGGGGCATACTTTCCCATCTCCTCTAGAGTGCTCTGTTTTAATAGAACGCTTTATATAAATGTTATTAGAATGAAAATGTTTTGATTTTAACATATTAATGGCTGTTAAACATGAAGACTTTCTAGATACAATTTTGAGATAAAATAAAATGCTCTCAATTATTGTATCATTAATATGCTGTAAGAATTTTAACTGGAACATTCCTTCCATCAATCAACCAAGGACAGGAAAACTTTCTGTGACTTTTCACTTTGCATTAGGAAATAAATAGAATTCATTTCTCTTGCCATTAACCTTCCACATGAACTCACTGAGCTTTAGTGCATCCTTGATTGGTAGCCATTAAAATAGAATATAATTAGCAGCATCCTAATTATATCTGTCATTTCAAGAAATAATATATTTTTTTTAATCCCATAGAGAGAAACCAAAATTCCATATTTTACTTGGCAATTAAAAACTCAAAAATAATGAAAAAGAGTGCTTCCTTGTGGATTTATTAAGTGGTTAATAAAATTTATTGTATTTTTAATAATGCTTTAAGTCACTTTCATATAGTTAATAAGTCTATTTTGTGATTATATTTATGGAAAACAAAAACAATGCAAACTATATAAATGTACACAAATATAATATAATGTATATACATATGCATAAATTACATATAGAAGAAGTTGTGATTTGGTTAATAAAATAAGCTATAGTCACTCAAGGTAATCACTTGTATTTAGTTTTAATTTTTAAAAATGAAATATACGATGATAATGAATGCTCTAGTAGCTTTACATAGGCATAAATAACTTTTAACTATGAATAAGAAAAAATTTCTCATGCTAACTTGTATTTGAGATAGAGTTTTATAGAATTAATTAATTCTATGTTTAGAATGTAGAGATAATAGTGTTCTAGGTGGATAAGTTGGCCAAAGCCAGACACAAGAGTGAGAATTAATAAAGATTTTCTGAAAAACAGTGATTATGTTTTCTTGATTGCCACCTTCTGTAATGCCAGTGGAGGATGCTGTGGGAGGTATATTTAAATAGAAACAGCACCAATTTGGATGAAGGACGGTTTTCAGACTCATTATAAATATTTGAAATGGAGACTGAGGATTTTTGTTTATTTTTGTTTCGTTTTGTTTTACTAATTTTTAGACAGATAAACATTACTTTTATATAGGGAGTTGTTTTTGTAGCTAGAGTTTACATATATTAATACTATTTCCATCATGCAGGTCATAGTCATCTTTATTTTATATAACATAGAAAATGCACATTGGTTTTGAAATCATTCTAAGCAGTAGTCTATATGGGGAGAATGACATTTCTCCCCATTAAAAAAAAAAAAAAAGATTTGTTCTTAGATTTAACTGATGTTATTGGAAGTTACTGAAAGTGGGAGGAGGGAGGGAGGAATTGGTAAAGTGCTATGGATAACAATGATGGTGTATGCTGTTGAATATAACAGTTAAACTGATTTGAGCACCACATATTGAACACAAGTATTGATATTCAACTCTGTACCCCACAGATATGTACAATCAACTATGTTACAATTAAAAAATAAATAAAGATTTAACCTCTAAAATATTGGTGGAGTATTTAAAGGGAACATAAACCTGGATTTATAGGAAATGGAGGCAATTAATTTATCATTATTTGAAAAAGAAATAAAATAAACCCAAATAACCATCCAGAATTGGGGGGGTCGAAGGAGAATACTTGTGCTGAGGTTAAGAGCTTAGCATGCCTCTAAACTTAATGAGTAATCAATGCATTTCAGTTATTGATTGATAGAGCTGTATGTAACTGATAGTTGTCTTTATTATAGATTTCTCTTTTATATTTTGCATTTAGCTTTAAGTAATTTTTATCTGTAACTCATTGTGAAAGTAATTGTGGTTTGTGCTACACATATGAGGAACATATATATATTTGGTTAAAAATAGTTGTATGATAACTGTAATTTTGGCCTTTTTAAATTTGACAATTATTTTTTATTGAAATATATCGATTATACATATTTATGGGTACTGACTTATATTTAAATACATGCACACAATGTGTCATGATCAAATCATTAGCATATCCATCATTGTAATAATTTAATAATTTCTTTGTAATGTAAACATTTGATCTCCTCTCTACTAGCCTTTTGATAACATGTAGTAAGTTATTGTTAATTATAGATGTCTAGCTTGACTGAACTTATTTTTTTCTTATCTAGCTTTTTTGTGTCCATTAAGCAACCTCTCACTATTTTCCCTTCCTCTCCCCTTTCCTGCCTCTAGTAACCACAGGTCTACTCTCTCCTTCTAACAGATCAACTTATTATTACTATAATCGTTACTTATTTTTTAGCTTCCACATATGAGTGAGAACATGTGGTATTCTCTTTCTGTGTCTGGCTTATTTCACTTCACATAATTCCCTCCAAGCTTATCCATGTTGATGTGCATGGCAGAATTTCAATACTTTTTATGGCTGAGTAGTATTCCATTGTGTATATATACCACAATTTCTTATCCAATCACCTGTCAATGGACATTAAGGTTGGTTCCATATTTTAGGTATTGTGAATAGAACAGTGATAAACATGGGAGTGCAAGTATCCCTTCAACAGGGTGATTTCCAAACCTATAGAGCATGGAATTCTTGAGAGATAATGGAGACTAAGGAGACAGATATACACAAAATAAAAACATGAAAGTGGGCATTCTGATGGTAATGGAGGTACCGGAATGTGCATGGGTAAAGCCCAGAAGGAGGAAAAATTATAATTATAAACTAAAGTATATGGACATAACTGGGCAGAATATGGAAGAAGAGGAAATTCAAGAAATCTGAACTGAGAAGGAATGAGATTGTACATGATGTTACTTAATGTACCTCTTAAAAGGTATGGAACTCATTTGAAGGTTAATCAAGAGGCACAATAAACAAGGAAAAAGGAAGAGCATTGAATTTAGCTTTGACTTACTTTTTACCGATTTGTGATAGCCAAGCAGAGAATGCTATGGAAGGAAGCAAATGTGAAACAAGACAAATTAGACATTATTAACACAACAGAGGAAAGACAACTGAATGTATGGAGAGGGGGATGAGGATCTGGAAGCATTTGATAAATAGTAGGAACACAATATGGTGGATTACTTAAGTGAAAAAGATGGTGGAATTCTACTTACGGATAGGCTACAGTGATCGTCCCTTCACTAAAAGAAGCAAAGAAAGGCAGGAACTTGACACTACTTCTTGCAAGTTTCACAGCCCTTGAGAAGACTTTGCCATTATCTCAAATAAGAATAGGCACAGTGGGAAAACAAAACAAAACAAAACAAGAAATAAAGAGATTAGAGAATTTGAACAGATTCATCAATAGGTCTTGTTTTCTCTGATCTGGTATCATTTCATCAGCTAGATGAAAGATGGAAGATGTGTTCAGATGGAATGAGAAAGATGATTTCACTACTATATATTTTTAATGAAGCTCCAGCAAATTTTAATTCAAAATGGCATCAGGCTATTACTGTAGCTTCTGCAAGTTTACAGTAGAATCCCTGTGGAGATCAAGAAAAACAGTCACAACACTCGTAGAAAAGACCATTATATAACCTGGGTCAGATTCTAAGAGTTCTATCTACTAAATGTAATTTTAATGAGGCTGGCCACATTTATCCAGTTTTTCTTCAACTCATTTTATTACTGAACTTTTGATCATGATACTGACTTCCTGATTTCTCTACAAGGGAAATTAATTCTTACCATTTCTGTGTGGCTGTTAGATGCTTTATATTTCTGTTAGCAATCACTTAATTTCTCCCTTAAATAATGTTTGTTTGGTTAGTATCTGCACCACCAATGAAATCCTTGAAGTTGAGGGAGCACATCTTACTTGTCTTTATATTCCCTGCGGTACTCATAATGCATTTGAAAATGATTGTTCAATTATTGAGTGCAATTTTGTCATCAGAATGGTATTATAATAGACAGCAATTAAATAATGTTTTGCTGTGTGTTGTCTCAATGATTTGGGGGCTATTTCATGTATTAGAATGCAATAAAATAGGCAATGAGTTGAAACTACATTTTAGTTAACTTGGTGTTTCATTATCCTGATATTTATAAGCCAGTGTTCATAAACGTTTTTTGCATAGCTATCTTAGCTTATAACTTATCATATACTACTTTCCCTTAGCTATGAAGACATGTACTTCTCTCTAAGTTTTATGCACATGAAGAAAATTTTAAAAAGCTATTATTTCCCAAGTATCTAATTATAAGTATAGGGTATATATCTACTTATTCTTCTATCAATTACATTATCTAGTTTCAATTATGATAATTCTGCAGATAAAAGAAACCTATGTATATAGTACTGAACATATATACATGTATGCCATGATATTTATTTCAAAATCTTTAATTTATAATTAGTTTTAAATATCTAACATATGCATATAGTAGTACTTTGTAGAATTTTTTGATTCACTTGTTTAATCTGAAATGTAATAGAAGTGCATATTTACTATATTAACAAGAGAATCTATAAAATATTTATTTGATACATACCACTTATATCTTAGGAGTCCTATCTTAAAGAGAAATATTAAAAAGTATCTTTTTAATTAAGAAATTTGCTAGTCAATAACCTCATATGTAATATGTATGTTAAATTCAATATTGACATATGTACTTATTAATAGAGATAGATATCTAATTGTTAATTAAAAGCCACCAAAATCATAATTTAAATCCAATTATTTTAAGTAAACAACAAATAAATAGTAATATATTTCATAAAATTTATTAACTTTGGTATTTTCATATTATTTTATAATTTATATTAAATAAGTTCATATGATTATATTGTTGCTATTGCATTCTTCAGCTACCACAATTGAAAGTGTGTGATTGCCTCAAGTTTCTATAATATTTAAGCTGTAAAGACGGTATATGAACCTGCAGTATTATCATGCCAAAAGCAATGACTATTCCATTGATCTACTACATAAATTTGTAATAAAGAGTGTGCATATTGAGAAATTAATGTAATAATTAATATTACTATCATTAAGTTTCTACAGTGTTTAGTCACATAAAAAACAGAAGCTTTTACAACTATGCATTTAATCATAATTATAATTCACTTTTCATGGAAAAGAAAAAAAAAAAAAGTACATATGAGTGCCAGCAGTAGGGTAGAGGATTTTACATATGTTGTCTAATTTAATTTTCATAACAACTCTGAAATTCGAGATGCTGCAGTTTTTATTTTTAAGACCTGGTTGTTTACACCATTCAAGGTTTCAAGGTTATTAATGGACTGAATAAAAGCTCCAACCTAGGTCTCTGACTCAAAACCCCAAGATTTTGTAGTACGAGCAAAATGCTTTGGAAAGATTTGCTGATATTCTTATTCCATAAATGAAAAACCAACAAATAAACAATAACAGATTAGGTCCTAGGCATGTGGTAGATTAATTTAAAAATATTTGGATGTATATTCTCTACAGACATAATGAATTATGTGAGATAATTGATGTTTTTACTTATTAATATTTCCTATAAAGGAGTGAAATTATTCATGATCCTTTGTATTTTGCCACACCAAGCATGCATTGTGTTGGTATATGTTTATGAGTGGTACACGAGTATACTATATATTTTCTTTCATCATTTGAATTGTTTCTTAAATTTTTGTTAGATTCTTTTTTGAATTATTTTTTCAGTTCACTCAATTAGCTACTAAAGATTTCCATTTTTTTTTGTTTTTATGTTCCTCGCTACATAACATATCAATGTATATAATTTATTTAATGTTATTAATCGCAAGTTTGTAGTAACGTAATATGATCACTAAAGTCTTTAATGTTAAGCAGTTTAATACAACAGTAATAATAATAATAGGCTTCCCCCCCCAATGATTCTAGAACCTTACAGATAACTTTTGACTATTACACAGTCAACAATTTATTAAAGACTGTAACTCTTTTTTTTTTTTTTTCTGTTGTGGAATGTAATTACATGCTAGCTTCAGAAAGTTAAACTCTAACAAAAATCTTGACTTTCTAATTATAAATAGTTCAAAAACCTGTAACAATTGCTAATTGAATCTCATAGATCTTTATTACATTTTTTACATAATTTTACTTAATTTGTTTTCTGGGCACATGGTGGATTTTACCAATGAAGTTAAACAACTGAATTATTCAACATAAAACTATGCTTAACTTTGCAATGAAATGTAGAACCATTTTTGTTCATCACTGTAGACTATTAACGCTTTATTAAATTACTTAATCAAAAGTAAGAAAAATGTTAAAGTTAAATCAAAATTTTTTTCTTTCTTTGGTAAATGACTGATAGGGTTTTTTAAAAAATTAATATTCATTCTTGATTTACTCAAAGCTATGTGCATTCCTAATTACCACCACTCAATCTACATTTAAATTATTGTTAAATGTTATTAGGAAAAGTGAGGGGAAAGCACTTACTTAATCATTTCAATATTTCCTGTAACATTCTTTTTTAAACTACCGTGTCCATGAATATAGACCATATGACTTCCTGCCCCCAAACATTTGATTCATAATTGATATTATTTATTCAGTAAGATTGAAGTTTTTTCTGTAAAACAAATGGATAATTAACTTATCAGTGCCTCGATGTTCATCATGAACTTCCTTTACCTCCCCTTTTTGTAACATTCTTCAATGTGCAGTTTAATTATTTTTATTCTAATATCTTGCCACTAAGATCTTTGTCTACTGGAAGTGTCTCAATCAGTATTGTACTCCTGTTTATGGGAATAAGCATGTAGTAGAAATTCAACAAATGAGTGCATTTTGAAGGACTTCCCAGGTATTAGATATTTAATCACATTTTCAAACCTTGTGGTGTCACATGATGGGTTCAAATATTGTGTTCCAAAAATATTTCCATCTTATAACATATCAAAGGCTTAGCTGTGTCTCAAACATGCTTCACAATTTTTTCATTCCTTTGCTTATTTTTTTGTAAAAAATAGTTATTAGTCATAAGATAAATAGAAAACAGTTCAAATATAAACAATGATAAGGAACTGATCATTGATATTATCAACTGAGATCTTATCAACTGAGAATAAATTTAGATGTTTTTTATTACTTCATACTTCATGCTTTTATAATTTAATTTTTATTACCTATTCTATCATACACACATATACAAACTGTTTAAAATACGTGTACTGGTATCATTATATCTCTCTAAAATCAACCATGATTATTAGGCAAAACATAAAAATAATAATAATTTAGCTGATAACAAAAGGGTGTTACCCAATATTCAAATCTGTATTTTATTATGTATAGCTATAGTTTAAAAAGTATACAAAAGCTTCAAAGTTTTACATAAGATAAACAATCAGGGTTTTCCCCTCCTTTTTTCCAAGATGTTATTTAATTTTCAATGAAGTGTCTAAATAATAATAAAAAAATTAGCATTTTATTCATTCTCTTGATTAATTTTTTAGTGGTTCAATTTTAACGCTTCTCATCATATGACAAATATCCTAAACTTAGAAGTACAATTTCCTTACTAATAATTGTAGCTAAATAATTCTAAATAATTTTAGAGTCACTGTGTGTTTTAACATTTTTAAAAAATCCTTACAAAATAAAAGAGGATTTATATTTTTCTCAGAAACAAAACCATCGTGAAATGATATGAGTACACTCCAGTTTGAGAATTATGTACAATATAGTGATATCCTGCCCTGTTTGGTATGTTTCATTAATTGGAAGCAAGTATCTATCAGGAACTTATCACACAGCCCATAGCTCAACTTTTTCAAGAACACTGTAGCTAAATATTTTTTCAGGAAAAATATGGTATTTTCATCATTATTGTAGGTCTTCTATGGTTCATATCTACTGGTTCATACCTACCTCTGCCATCTTTTCCATGAATACAAAAAACCTCATATCTGTGAAACATAATTTTGCAACACAATTAAAAGATTGAAGTAAAGAAAATATTATGCACACAGCCTGTATAGCAAATATAAAGTGATTATATTTTATATAGTGAATGAGAAATTTTAAAATCTAAATTATCTCTACACCCACCATTTGCAGTATCCACAAGTATTGAAGACAATCATTTTCTTTCAGCAAAAAGTCCCATTTGATCGCTGTTCTAACAGCATGGTTGCTGCCATCTGGAGTTCCATACTATCACTTCATGCTTTTGAAAAACCTCTGAATCAGAAGTTGACCTTACTGTAAACTCACAAGGAAGAGAAACAACAGTGGCCAGCACCTCCAGTGTTGACAGTAGTGGTTTCTAGCTTGCATCTCTCATTTCTCTGCTTCTTTCGAATTGCCTTTGCTCAATACTGGTTTCTTTATGCTCCATGCTTCCAAGTATCACTCTATATTGTAACCTTGCATCCATTCTATTATGGTAAAATTCAATCAATCATTCAATAATTATTAAGTAAATTTCTGCCAAATGTGATGTATTGTTCTGGATATGTGAGATACAGTAAATAGGACAACTAGGATAAACTCTCATAGAGTTTATCCTCTTGCTATAGCTGAACTCAATTTCAGTGTCTTGAAAAGCTTACAAAATATGCAGTTACAGATTATTTTTTGAAAGCATTTAATAAAACTTACCAAAATGCATGCAGCAGAGTAGGCACTGAAGTTATAAATATTAAAACCATATTTATTTGCATTTAAAGTGTTGACAGGTTATTGGCCAGATGATAAGATGTGAAGCAAAATAGTGCAATATTAATGGGTTGGGAGGTTCTAGACTCAAATGCTATGCTTGACTCCAAACGCTGTTACTGAACTGGTTCTGGAGACAATTTACTAACTCTCATCAATGATCACAATATTAAAAATAATAATGAGAATGATGACAGTAGCAGTGGTGTTTAACTCATTAGATTACTGTGAAAGTAAAATACATCATAAAAATTTTGCATATGGTCTTGCACATAAAATATACTTAATAAATATATTTTTGTTAAAATAATATTGTAAATGTGCTATAATAGCACATATTCAAAATAGTGTGGGAGAATTGGTGTAAAATTAACTTCTGTCTGAGCAGGCAATGTCAAGTTTAATAACTGAATTTAGCATCAATTACATTTTCTTCTATGAACCTCAGTTTTCTCACTATAAAGTGGTAATACTTTTCTATCAGAGTTAGCTGGAAGTTTGAATAAAAGAGCTATGTAAAAGTGGAAAGTAAACTCTAAACAAAATGTAAATATACAATGTCATTGACATACTTCGTTAAAATTAGTATCAAACATGATGGGGCATTTAAAAGTGAGTTGCTTCACCTTTAATGTTTACTTTGCCAGTTAGATGACTGTACCTAAATTATAAGATATTATAAATTTTATGAAATAGCTGTAAAAAAGTAGGAAAATAGAAATATCAGTATCAAGAGCTTAAAATAAGGGAGGGCATTTCCATAATGTCAAATATTGTATTTAATAAACTATGGTACATGCCTCTCTGAACACCAAACCTCACATCTAAAAGTGAAGTAATATCAACTGATTTGATTGATTTGATGAGTGAGGCTTACAATGAGATGATCTACTCTGAACATCGAGTAAAATGCTTGCCTCATAGCAGACACTATAAATGTCATACCTTCTTTTATTCATTGTTTATAGCATCATTTTGAGCAGGGAAAAAGAATGACTGGGATGAGAAACTTGCTTCACAGAGCTACCTGAATTCCATTCTCAATACATTACTGTATTGCCAATATTGAAAGTGCCTTTATCTATGAACAAGAATTATTTTCCCAATACAAGGTAAAACTCTCATAAATTTTGTTCGTTTTCCATAAAGTCAAAAACAGAAAGAGAGTGGCCTTAAGGGGATATGATCAGCTTTATGTAAGAAAATATTGCCATTGAAACAACTATTCACAAGCCAATATACCCCCAACTTAATTCCCAGAATAAAATACCTCATTTGTCTAGAAGCATTGGGTTGAGTCTGTTATTTTCTGACAAACTGAATTTTTCCTAAAATTGAGGAAACATCATAAAAATGTTATTACTATATGTAGTTAAAATTTGTTAGTTGTATCACAATATAGCTAGAGCTTATAAATATTTATGTTTTTGAATTTCTCTATCTTATAAAAGTGATCCATCCTCATAAAGTAATGCACTGTACATTTACTACTGACATATCAGGATAATGATGGAATTTGACAAATAATGCACAGAGGAAAAGATTAGTTTTCTTCTAAGTGTTTATACTTTAGAGAATCTCCTTAATCAAGATTTATTCCAGTATATAAAAATTTTAAAAAATCTTTGTAAGCCAATATATATTTTCACCAACTAGAAGACAAAAAGACAATTTACTAAAGTCTTACAATATGTTTGTGATTATCTTGGACAGTCTTCACACTAACCCTCTGAAGCATGTGCTATCCCCATTTCATAGATGAGGAATTCAATGACATAATGTAGAGATAAAATGTGTACAGTTGTTTGTTTATTTGTTTTTTACATCAAAAATATGTAGTGATTAAAAATAAGAGGGTCAGAAGAAGAGAGGTGGAGAATGCAGTGCCTCTAATAAAAGCATACTGTGGGAAAAATAGATAAATGAAAATTAAACACCTTGTCAAATCCATTGGCATAAAAAAGACAAAAAATTCAGATTAATTAAAAATATCAAAATGTTTTCACCTGCAATTTATAGAAATTCCAGCAAAAGTTATGCATTGTAAGAAATGGGAGGTAGATGCTATTATGAGTGACTTGGAGGCATGATGTGATCTCCAGTTGGCGTGTTTCTGGTTTAGTTCTATTGCAAGCTAACTAGGTTCAGGGACCA
Organism: Cynocephalus volans; assembly: GCF_027409185.1. Lineage (NCBI taxonomy): Eukaryota > Metazoa > Chordata > Mammalia > Dermoptera > Cynocephalidae > Cynocephalus > Cynocephalus volans. The sequence continues at coordinate 27,799,734 of NC_084466.1, forward strand.
CTGCATTGCACTGCTTCAGGTGGTGCTATCATATTGTAATCTATGACAGTGATGCTACCTAGAGTTTCACACTGTCTGGCCTGTGTGGACATGTGCACCAGCACTGATCGCTCTTTCAATGATCTTGAAAGAGATGTTGCATAAATTATCATGGAATCCAAAACAATTGATATTATATGTTAAGCACTGAGTGCCACCATAGAGTAACAATTGAATATTGCTAACATGTATTATACAGAATGTGCCACGAACTGAGCTAACCTTAATATATTTTTGAATTTAATTCTCCTAAGAGCCTTATGAAATAAGTACTTTGATTATCCCCAATTACAGATGAGGACATTGTTTACTTTATAAGTAAATTACCTTTCCCAATATCACAGTTAGTAAGTAATAGAGATAAGGCTAGAGCTCATAATTATCAAATACACAGATCATTGTTGTTAAACACCACTGTGGAATATCTCAGAAATGTAAGTAGGAGAAAAGAGATGTAACTGATGAATGAGAAGTATCATAACTGGAATACAAATATAAATATGTTGGCCAAAGAAATGAGAAATAAATAGAAAAATATTGAACAGTTGAAAACCCACAGCTGACTGCTCATGTAAGCAATATTAGCACTGAATATGAGAAGATTGGTTTCTCTCAATTTTGAAATGAGAAATGAGTCCAGAAGTAGGCAATAAGGTTTCCAAAATCCAAATGGAATAATATTCAATATGAGCACAATGTTTATTGCCTCACTGTTGTTTGTATTCCATGTGATTACAGCAGAAGTAGTGATAACAAGAGCAGATGTATTTATTATTTTGTTAAAGGGTCAAAAAAACCCTGCAATGTGTAATGTTGAATAGACTAATTATCCTGATGTGGGCATCACATATTGAACACAGCTATTGATATTTAACACTGTACCCCCCAGATATGTATAATCAATTATGTTTCTATAAATAAATAAATAAACAAAATATTAGTAGGGGTAGATGAATTTTAATATCTATTATTATATTGTTTTCAGATATAGATAATAAAATTTTAAAATAGTTTTGAAGTGTACTGCCAATGCAAACTCAAAATTTTAAATAATGATGTCTTTAAGGAACATTGTTTTTGGAGCTGTAGCCCTAAAATGGTTTCTTTTCTTTGCATTTCTTAGCTACATTATAGTGGGGAAAATGAATTAACCTCCTGAGCTTTTAAATTCCCCAAATGTTAAATATGGATTAATAATATCTATCTGTCTTGATCATTTAAGGTTGAAGGTAGATATCATATGCCAATTATCTAGCAGGCTGGCTGCTTAGCACATACCAGGCATATTTTCTCCTACTTAATATAAAGAAAAGCTGTGAAAATGTTACTGAAATTACTGTTTTTGTTTAGTTTTTCTTGTCTTTTACTTTAACTTTACATGTAACCTGCATTCAAATATGAATTTTGTGATCACAAACCCCTAGCTAATTATGAATTCATTAACTTTAGCTCCTTTCAACAGAATGTGGTTCTTTGAAATAAAAAGAACTTATGATTTCATCAAATGCTTCACAGCCAACACTTGTACACTGAAGAGTTATGCACAAGGGAATAAGAAAACTGAAAAAGAAAACTCTTCTTTCATACTTCCAGTTAGTGTCAAGATGGCACATAATGTCACCAATCCTCACAAGCAGTAAGAAAATCTTAGCAAAATATTATCTTTTTTATTCTACTTGGTTATGTCTTTATATAGCTGGCCACTTTATAAAATAAAATTGAGCTTCTAGCTTTCTTTAAAGTTCAATATTAAAATATGAACATAAAGGTATTCCATGAGTTTTCTCTATATTTCTCAATTTCACATAATAGAACAATAAAAGATGAAAAAAAAAACAATATATGGATTCCAACTATTTGAGCTAAATATGGTAAAACAAAGAGCAGCATCTTAAATAAATCTAATATAAAGTTTACTGTGTAATTCATCACTGAAGAGTAGGAAAGTCATAATGTCATAATTCGAGCTTTCTAAATTAAAGGACCTTAAACACAAATAATTGACTATTATGTCATCAGCTTTCTCAATTAAGTTAAAACTTTAACATGTTGGCAGCAGCTCTCGAGACTTACTGCTCAAAAAGACTAAGCTCTACACTATACAAGGAAAGACACCTTTAAAGCCATATTAAATGAAACATACAGTCCTGATAATGTTTACATTTAAATGTCATAAACAGTCAATGACAAAATCTTCAATTTTGGAATGTGACTATATATGCATACACACACACACACACACACACACACACACACACACACACACACACACACACATCATCAACCTGAATGGTATGTTTGATTTAAATTTTACACCACACCATTTTTTTTTTTTTTAGGGATAAGAATCAGAATGTGTCTATATAATTAAAATTGCAAACTATAGAAAATTAATATTAAGAGATAAAAAATAAACTGGTTGTATTAAGCACACTGCTAAACACCCTGATAGATCTGGCAATATTCTTAGTGCAAAATATCTGCTTGTATAATCTAGAAAATAAACATCATGAATATAGTTGTCACTATCAAAATGACAATGGCCCAGAGTCTTCAGGCAATGATTTCACCCCTTTATTAGAAGCAACATTGCATGTTAAGTGATGGAGAAATGAACTTTGAATTCCCATTGACCTAGGATTTCATGAATTGGAATGTTGCACAAAGTTATTTTTGGGGGTTCATTCTACTTCTACTTTATAACTGAAGGAGCTAGCATTATTGTAAAAAGTTCAGATTCAAATATCTATTTTAAATTAAAAAGAAAGTTGTATTAGAGTTCTACAGAGAAACAGAATCAATATAAATAGAAACTACAAAATATATATTAAATGTATTTATATTTTATAAAATATGAGATTTTATAATAAAATAAAATAAAAGATTTTAAAATAAAATCTCATGTATAAATATATGAGATTTATTACAAGGAATTGGCTCAAGTGATTATGAAGGCCACCAATTCCAAAGTCTAGTTCGAGCCACTTCCACTCCTGCATTTATGAAGCTTGGAATTAGCCACTTTTTCTTAACAAGTAAATAGCTCAACAAACTGAATAAAAACAACAACATTTTTTTGTATCTGTGAGAGAAAGGGAGGTCACAAGACAAACTGCTGCCCCTCAAAATTAGAGAAACCCACAGATGGATACAGAGAACAATTTACTGAAGCAGAAATCCACAAACACACACCGCCAATGGGAACCAATGCAGCAGAAGGGAAACCTAAACTGTAATTGACCACTAGCTGGAAGCTCAGTGTGGACAAATCTGAAAGATAAAAACTTCAGTGGGTCTAGTGGGGGGTATGCATAGTGGCAGTGGGAGGCACACTTTAGTGAGTTATACGTACAGAGCTCACAAATTACAGAAAAATCCCCTTTTGCTTCTAACAGGAGGAGGGGGAAACGAAGCATTTTGAAATGTGCGAGAGCATGCTGTTGATCTTAACAAGGTGTGCCCTCAGGAAAAACTGTTTTACCAAAGCCTAATCTTATGGGGTTTTATCAGAGCCTAACCCACCTGGCAGAAGAGAAATACCCAACTCCAGCTCCCTCTTGCCGTCCTCTCCCATTTTTCCACCTGAAGGGCGGAGGAACTCAGAAGCATGTGTAAAGTTTACAGTCAGAGGTACAAGGTCAATAAAAGACTGAGACCTAAACATAGGAAAACAGAATACTTCCCCACCCCCCACACTTTACCACCACATTACTTAAGGCCTCTTCATAGAATTTCCTTTTATCCAGTACATCATGTCTGGCTACCAAGAAAAAAATTGCAAGATGTATTAAGAGGCAAAAAACACAATAAGCATCAGAACCAGATTCATGTATGCAAGGGATGTTGGAGTTACTAGACTGGTAATTTAAAACAACTATTTTTAATATACTAAGGGCTCTAAACACCATGCAAGAACCGATGGGCAATATAAGCATAGAGATGAAAATACTGAAAAAAGACCAAAGAGAAATGCTAGAAAGAGATTCAGCCACCAGGATGGCAAAATAGATGATACTGGCATTGCTCCTCCAACACAACTGATCAACTTCCAGCTATTAAAATACAAAAACTGTCATCCTGTAATCCCTGGAACTTGGGGGACGAGGAGAGACCTGCTGAGTCCACGAAGGTGTGGAAAGTCATGGCAAGCTAGAGGAGGGATTTCACTGATCAGACCCAGTTCCAGCTGCTCTCAAAACTGTACCCAGCACATGGAGCAGCTACATAAAGATGGAAAAGCCGCAACGGTTTCCTTTACATGAAGCTACTCAGAGTCTGCAGAGGGGAAGTGTGCCATGACTGATGGGGAAAAAAAAAAAAAAAAAACGTGCATCATCCCGTTTCCCAGGTCAGTATGAATCAGTACGGAGTATGGAGCATGCTGTCTCTTGGAGAAGTCATTCCCACTTGTTTGGGAAGGCTGGGCTTTTTCTCCTCTTCAGGTTTCCAACTGAGTCAATGAGCTCAACCCACACTATAGAGGGCAATCTGCTTTATTTAAACTCTACCAATGTATATGTTAATCTCATCCAAAAATATCTTCCAAATTAACCAACAAAGAAGGGAAAGATTTCAGATGAAGAAGATCAGAAGGATTATAGAATTTATTAAGATATGAGCACTGGAATACAATGGATTTTTTTTTTTGCAATTATATAATTACATAAAAATATAAATATTCATTTAGTTATTTTTTTTCCCAAAGAAACTTTATTGCATGCCTCATGATTCAGCTTTTGGTTATAACAAAAACCTATTTATTTTTCTGCACACACCTCTATGAATGGACTAATAAAGAAAAAGATGGTGAAATTTGAATTTGCCAACAGCTGTTTTTAATTCAAATGTGGATTAAGGAAAGAAAATAGATTGGTTAAAGTAAGATTTTGATATTATGGTGTATTTCATATTAATCTTATTTTAATAACCATAAGCAATCATTTCTAAATAATTATTTTACTCTTGTGTATTTAGTAGAAGATTAAAAGTAGAGAAAAATGCTGTGTATATTCATAAACTAAATTACAAAATAAGATAATATAAAATAATAGAATTACTCTTATAATACATTTTAAGAAATGTGAGTTAATTAAAATGAGGAAGCAAAGCATAATCAGTCTATGTAGAGAAAAGTCAAGCAATAGCCCATGTTAGATAAGAAAAAGAGATTTCACATACTCAGGAGAAACACAGTCCTGATAGGACTATTGAACCTTGGATCTTTGCCATGTCATAAATAAAAACATAGTGAAAACAGAGTGATTTTTTCTATCCTTTACCAGTTCAGTGCTATATTTTCATTCTTTATAAAACAAAACAAAACAAAACAAAACAAAAAACTTCTAGTAATTACACTTGAAGTAATTTAAGAAAAACAAAAACAAAAACAACTTATTCTTGAGAAATATTTTTCCATGTTTTTATAAAATTTCTCATTACACAAATCAGGTAGGTATAAAAGAAATTTGTAAGTTTTTTCTTCTTACTTTGTTAATTCCAGCTTAATTATTATTTTTCAAAAGAAAAATATTATGCCAGGTAAAGCATAACACCTGCTTATGACCCTAAGTGAGATTTTCAGATGGCCAGAAATAAAAGAGTAACTCCCAATGCACATGGAAATGAGAGAAATACAGCTGTGTAAAGACATCACAAGTTGTTAGTTTATGATGGCTATTTATTTGTACTTCCCCTTTTTTGGCAAATTTAAATTATAAATAGGAAAATATTTATTTGAATAACTCTCTGTGCATAATTAATTCAAATTGACTTCAGGGGAAAGGCTGTGTTAATACTTAAGATCTAGCTTCCAGATGAAACACAATTGAAGCAGTAACAATAATAAACAAGGATTATTAAAGTATCATTCTCAGTTTATACAGCCTGAGAATATTCAATGGCATAAAAATAAAAAATTTTAAAAAACCCAATTCTTCAAGAGTCTTTTATGTACAAACAAACAAACAAACAAAACTTCTAGGACTTCTAGGTAGTTATTAAAGTCTATTGTTTTAAAGGAACCTTCCTATTATTTATATTAATAGAGCACTTTATAGAATATAAATACTCATATGCTAGTAGTTCACCTAAATTTTCAAAACAATGCCTTATTACTAATTAATTTATACACATTAAAAATGGCTTTTAAAGAGATGTGTGAGCTGTCCACAGTTTGGATTAAATCATTGGATGGGATTTCATATTAGGTGACCCAACCAAGCCTAAAACCGAATAAAATGATCAATTCTTGGTATATACGAACATAGGGAGTTCTAAAGCATCAAAATCAGTGGGATTATTTGTATGTCACTTATGCCATTAAAATTACAATAGTTAAAATATATGTATGAAGTAGAAGAATTTTTTCTAATTATATTAGCTCAATAATTGGTAAATTAATAAAACTATAATAATAATTGGAACTGAAAAGGTGATATTTAATCATAATTTTTGTTTGTTTAAAACTAATAAATGTATATGTACTTGTCTAATTTTGAAAGTGGGGCCAAAAACTTTTTTATGTTCATTTATTTTTATTTTTCTTTAATTTTGTTTTTTAACTGACATGTAATAATTATATATATTTATGAGATACATATATACACTGTGTGATGATCAAATCAGGCTAACCAGGAATGCAAGGATGGTTCAACATACACAAATCAATAAATGTGACACAACACATCAACAGAATAAAGGACAAAACCCATATGAACAGCTTAAGAGATGAAAAAAATAAAAATCATTTGATAAAATTTAACATCTCTTCATGATAAAAACTCAAAAAAAATGTGCATAGAAAAAACATACCTCAAAACATTAAAGACTTGATGTGAAAAACCCACAATGCACATCATATTGAAGTTGAAAAATTTAAAAGCATTTCCTCAAAGAACAGGAACAGGGCAAGGATGCCTACTTTTACCACTCTTTTTCAACATAGTACTGGAAATCCTAGCTAGAGCAAGTAGGCAAGAGAAAGAAAGAAAGGGCATCCAAACTGGAAAAGTCAAATTGCCCCTGTTTGCAAATGACATGAACTTATATGGAGAAAAATATATAGACTCCACCAAAAAAACTCTTAGGACTGATAAACAAATTCAGTAAAGTTGCAGGATACAAAATCAACATGCAAAAATCAGTAGCATTTCTACACACCAACAACAAACTAGCTGAAAAAGAAATTTAAAAACATCCCATTTACAATAGCTTCTAAAAAATAAAATACCTAGGAATGAATTTAACCAAGGAAGTGAAAATTATCTACAATAAAAACTACCATACACTGATGAAAGTAATTAAAGAGAACACACAAAAATATGGAAAGACTCACATACTAGAATTAATATTTTCAAAATGACCATACTACCCAAAGTGATCTATAGATTCAGTGAAATCCCTATCAAAATAAAAATGGCATTCTCCATTAAATGTAAAAAACATTCTAAAGTCATATAAAATCACAAAAGACCCCAATTAGCTAAGGTAATCCTGAGCAAAGAGAATAAAGCTGAAGGCATCACACTACCTGACTTCAAAATAGACTACAAAGCAACAAAGTAACCCAAACAAAATGGTAGTGGAATAAAAGCATGCACATAGACCAATGGAGCAGAATAGAGAATCAAGAAATAAACCCACATATCTACAAAAAACTAATTTTTGATACAGTGCCAAGAACATAGGCTGGGGAAAGAACAGTCTTTTTAATTTAAAAATGATGCTGGGAAAACTGGATATCCATATGCAGAAGTATTAAATTAAATTCCTATCTTTTACCATATATAAAAATAAGGATGAGGATTATAATTAATCTATTCTTGCCTCATTTATTAGGAAAGCTATTCTCTCCTGCCTCTTTTTTTTTTTCCTTTTCTTTTTCAACTTTTTTTGTGACCGGTAAGGGGATCGCAACCCTCCCACGCTCAGCCAGTGAGCACACCGGCCATCCCAATATAGGATCCAAACCCGCGGCAGGCTGCTGCGCTCCCAGTGCCCCACTCTCCCGAGTGAGCCACGGGGTCGGCCCTCTTTTTCAACTTTTAAAATCATTGATCTTATTACGTCCTACATATAGGATAAACCCATTCATTAAATTATTAAAGTCTTCTTGGGTCTTTTGTTAGGACAAAAGTGTGGACAATTAGCAGTTCAGTTAATTCAGGAAAACTAAGGTAAGCAACAACAACAAAAATGACTGTAAATATGAGCAAAATTACTTAATTGCAAGATAATCTTAATTGATGCAAGCAATAGCTCCTCTCTATCTTGTGGAAATTCTTATTTCTCCAGAGAATTAAAAATATCAATATTAAGAAGACTAAATATATATTTAAAGAGAAAAGAAATTCCCTTTTCTGTGTGTCTCGACATTGTATTGTTCAGATGGATCATATTATGAAAATATTTAGTGAATAAATATTTAAAGAATTCAGTGAGTTATTAAAAATTTGTCTCCTAGTTGGATCCAAATCCACCTTTGATACTCTTTTATTGTAGGACTGGAAGATTATAAACTACATTTCTCCATGACCAACTAATTTTCTGTTAGGTTAGTTTCTGTCAACAGTGCAGGAAAACTGTCAAACAAAAGATGGAAAAGGGTCTTGCTTCCTTCTTTTCTATTACTGTTCTTTCTCACCCAGCAGCAGCCAACGCTAACCATCCAGTCTGGGTTTAGGATTAGGGTTAGGATTCTGTTTACCAGTTTGTTTTCACTTTCCCAGACTTAGCTGGATGGCACTGTCTCTGAGTGCCAACACTAACTGGGTGGAATCTTCCTCAGAGGTCCAGGTTTCATCTCTGTAAACTCCTCCTCCAAGCTCTTGGCTTATGATAACAGCAGCCAATCCTCTTTGTTTTCCCCAAACTAAGTGGAAAGCTGCCCCTTGTGGTTAAAATCTGTTACTTTGAGTTTTACTTTTACTTTTTTGTAGTCCTCCATTATTTATTAAACCAATTTCTTTTCACAAATTTCCCTTGAAAATAATTAGAGTGGTTTATCTTTTCCTCACTAGACTCACACTAATCATAATCACTTCTAGTAGCTCTAGAGGCCTTCTAAGACTCCGTCTCTTCAGTGTTAAAAGCAGATGGGAGAATTGGTGGTAACTTATGTTCAATTTTTGCAATTATAAATTTCCTGAGAAACATAAGCACATACAAAAAATATATAAATTTTACATAAATTGAATTATACATTATATGAACTCCCTCCGCACCTTAGTAATATGTAGCAAACCATTTTCTAGCTTAGCATCTTTTCAACAGACAATTCAACAGGTTAAAAACAAAAAACAAAAACAGAAAATTTGTGTTCTAAAATCAGACAGAGCTAAGTTTCTCTATGCTCATGAGGCACTTTTTATATATTTTTATAATCTAAATTTTCATTTTATATCATAATTATGTTTTTATGTTTCCGACTCACTGAATATGAGCAACTTGAGGATGATGATTTATCTTGGTATCTTTTTGCCTAATGTCACATAAAACAAAATGTAGATGCTCAAAACATGTTGAGAAACATTAAATTAAATTAAGTTGAACATATTGTAAGTTGTTAAATGTAAAAAAAAAATGTGAACTGTTATCAAACTGAATGGAGTTTATTTGCCCATCAGCAAAAGAAAGCCAAAGACAGAAGCACCAATCTTTGCAGCAGATAAAAAGGTTTATTCACAAAGTAGTCGAGTAAGAAGATGAGAGAAATATATCTCAAATTTACCTTGTCATCAGTGAAATAAAAGGGATCAGGGTGGTGTGAGGTGTTGGGAATTGTGATTGCTTAAAGGGTTCTTCAGTGATCTTCGCAAGTGCAAGCCCTCTGCATGCTTCAACATGTTCAGAAAATGGTGGCATTATCAAGATCTGAAGGTGAGTTTTAGGCCCTCTGACATCAAAAGTCACACATCAGACATTTGCGTAGGCTCAGTAGAAAGGTCTATGGGCTCATAGCCTGGTTTGTGTTGGGACAAACTAACTCCAACGTTCCTGAAAAACACCTCAGGTTGACAACTCATGACTTCTGTGTCAGAGAAATTATCTAAAAAGGTGGACAGGAAGAAACAGAATGAGAGGGTAGTTATGAAAGTGCACTGAAAGAACAAGCAATTTAAACAGGAAATAAATTTTAACTGAAGACACTGTTTACAGAATTGTTATTATTTAAATGATACCAGAAATTAACACATGAATAGAAATTTGAATCCATTTATTTTAAGTAATATATACAAAATTTTTATATGAGCACTAAATTTTCTTCCGACTGACAAAAATGTCTTCATTGTTTCTCAGTAAATTTATTTTTGGGGATACAGTTTGTTAACATATTCTCCATTTCTGTTGTTGCTAACATGATCTGACGGATGGGCCAAAAACAATTATCTCAAAGATAAGTGAAGATTTTTAATTATCTCAATGTACTGTGCAACAACAATATACTCATATTTATAGTGATTATTTCTGTCTTTCATATTAAAAAAAAATAAAGGTAGCCATTAAAATGCCATTCATTTTCTTTTCTTTTTTCTTTCTTTCTTTCTTTTTTTTTTTTCTTTGCCTTTTGCAGTTGGCCACTATAAGGATATGAACCCTTGATCTTGGTTTTACTAGGCTTTGCTCTAACCAACTTAGCTAAATAACCAGCCCATTTTCTTATTTGAAAATAGAAATCTTTCAATACATTTTCTATTTTTTTCACCTAACTTTCTCAAGAAAATAACATCTGTCAATAGATTTTAAAATAGGTACACATTTTTTTGTCTTCTCTTAGTTAAGATTTTTGTTCTCCTCTTTGTTGCTGCTATTCTCATTAACTGGATGATCAATCTATAGTATTTTTAATTTTATCACTCAAAAATGCAATGGTCGCACTGTTGCAATGAACCACGTATAGAATATTCATGACAAAATTCTGTAAATTAATATTCACTGGAGAAATAAACTGCACTGAACAAATCTCTCCACAACATTTATATTGGAAAGAACTTATTTACATTTGCTAGAAGTTTCCATCCTCTTTTCTACCTTATTTGGTTTCTTGTCTTGTCAGGAAAACCACTTCTAAATTTCAGTGTTAATTCCTTAAAAGTTATCTTTCATTACTGAGTCTTCTGGTCCCACTAAGAAATGTTTTTCAGTTTTGTCACATAAAAATAAAAAAGGATACCACTAAGAACTCTTATGATGCAAAAAACAAAACAAAACAAACAAACAAACAACAACAAAAAAACAATGCTACCTCAATTATTTTCCAATACTTTAGGAATATTCTGCAATTCTCCTTTGTGGTATGCTTTAAGTCAACTATCTGGATTTCAACATTGAAGCTCAAAACTTTGAATGAAGAATTAAGCATTTCTATTACAGTTCTTTGGAGCTTGAATCCTGGTACCAGTTCTGATTTCCAGCATGCCTTACACTGTGTTATTCTGCATACTGAAAATGAGATGTCTTTACTAAGCTGATGGTAAAATCACAATAACATTTATCAGAATCATGCCAGAATATTCTGTCCCCTACTGAAACAAACATTACTTGTTCAAGCATTTCTGTCATAGAAAGTAGACTGTATTTCCTTGCTACTAGATGTTTGGCTATAGGCCTGATTTAGACAGTAGAAAACATGATTTTTGAGTTATGTTAGTGCTTTTCTTTACTGTGATTCTGGCCCCATATTGAACAAATAGCAATAGCATTTATCTTATTATTTGGAAATAAGTACAATTTACAAATGCTAGGTATGAATTTCAATTCTGAACTTTAAATGGTGAAGTTCAATCCAAAAAAATATTTTTAAGCATCAATTTTGCTCCTCAATGTAGACAAAAAATATATCTTGGAAACAATTTTTCCCTTAATATATATTTTGTACTTGTTGGATTGAGGTGATATTACATTAAATAGTTTACTGATATAGAAAATCAGATTGGAATGTCCAAGTGGCCAAAAATAATTTTAAAAGTACAATTTAGTATGCATTGTCTACATCTTCGTTAAATTTAGAACAAAACAGTCAATTTCTATATTTGTTTGGTTTTAATTTAGGACCATTTTTTAGTGTGTTTATGTGTGTGTGTTTCTCTCCCCACATTTATCTTAAATTTAAATAAGTAAATACTTGGTAGCTTCCTAGGCATGATCTGATGATCTTCCCCCTACATACCTCAAATTCATCATCTACATTTTTTACTTTATTCATTTTTATCCATATAAATATCCACTGACTTTTTAAATGCTATTTGAAACATATTCTTGCTCAGATTGCTTTATACTTATTGTTCTTTCTATGAGAAAGGTCTTCTCCCCACTCTGTTATTCCTAAACTGTTTTCACTTAAATGCTGTATATTATAGCATCCCATTCCCAGAGTCTTTCCCCAGCCGTCCATTATAAAAATACCACTACTTACTGCACTCAACTGACATCCTGTTGTCCTGTTTCTCTTTATAATCCCTCTCTACATAATGCCTTCCTTCCTTCCTTCCTTCCTTCCTTCCTTCCTTCCTTCCTTCCTTCCTTCCTTCCTTCCTTCCTTCCTTCCTTCCTTCCTTCCTTCCTTCCTTCCTTCCTCTTTCTCTCTGTCTCTTGTCTCTCTGTCTCCCTCTAATTTAATTTCTCTAACTCAATTCATTTATATTTATGTTATTTTGCTTGTTTATTTCCTGTTTTCCTCTATCTGAAGGAGTACATTAAGAAAAATAGAAATCGTACTAAGCACTTTAGCAGAGAATGTAATATAGGTAATTAGCTTTATAGGTGTTGGAAAAGCAAGAAGGCAACACTGAAATAGCATAGACTTTGCAACTGTAGGCATCAGCTGTTGGCCCTATAGCTGAGGAAAAAAAATGGAAGAGGCAGATGTGATGGTTAATGTTAGATGTCAACTTGCCAAGATTAAGGAATATATAGAAAACTGGTAATGAATTATTTGGGAGTGTATCTATGAGAGTGTTTCCAGAAGAGATTAGCATGTAAGCCTGAGTGGACTGGGTGAGAAAGACCAGCCCTCGGTATAAACAGGCACCATTCAACCCACTGTTGAAGTTCCAGAGAGAACAAAAATGGAGGAAAAGGCAAATCCCTCATCCTATTTCCACTGGAGCTGGGATACAGTCTTCTCTCCTCTCCATGGATGTCCAAACTTGAGAATCTGCAGCCTTGTGATTACAGGATTTACACTAGCAGTATCCTGGCTCTCAGGTCCTGGGACTGAGAATCAGACCATCTGCTTCCCTGGTTCTTAGGCTTCCGGAATTGGACTGAGCCATGTTACCACTAGCAGCATCCAGTCTGTGGACGCCTATTGTGGGACACCTCAGACTTCATAACTGAATGAGACAATCCCCTATATTTATATACATATCCTATTCTTTCTGTTTCTATGGAGAATGCTGACTAATGCAGCAGGGATTATCAGAACCGAAGAACTCAAAGAATGGGCCTTGCAAATGTTGGCTGAAAATTATGCCAGGTGGGTGCAATGTAAGCACATGATTCCTTAATGGCTGGTGGTAGTACCTTAAAAACTTGGAGAAATGGGCCCCATGGAACAGGTGTTCAAACTACTTGGCATAGGATGCTGTCTTGTCAGTGCCAATGAAGCTGGGGAGCAAACCATGCACTGAAAACTGAGGCTCTATGTTAGGATGACTATAATATTAACATTAAAGAGGGAAAAAAGAAGCAAAGCAAAACAATACAAAATGAGGAATTCTAGTTCCCACTGTTCCTGTGAATTCTATGGCATGCACACATTTTCACACTTATTTGCTGTAAAATAATCTCTTGTTTAGAAGCGATAAGTCCATAGATAATGGCACTAGCAAAAGCAGACCATGCAGATAATCCAAATCCATAAATAGGATATTTTTCTAAACCAGTGAGGTCAAATAACTACCCTCCCCATGAGGTGGAATCTAATAAAATCGTCACTGGAAGTAGTGTGATATCAGGGTCTCAGCATTGTTCTTCAATGATGGCAAGTTAGTCATTCAGCAACTAACACAGCAAAATGAGGCTTAGAGAAGAAAATCCACATTGTATGACTCATGATGAGCCTTCATCCCTTCTACTATGGCTGCTTTGTACATAAGTCCACTGACCAAGAATCAAGGTGGCTGGAAGAAGAGGCTGACTGATGTTTAAAGAACAGTCATGTTATCCAGATTATTATTGAATGTCTCCTATGAATTAAATATATTTCTGTCAGTTGAGCACTCAATGGTAGAAAAATATTTTCATACTTTTCTCATTTCAATAGGACTATTGGACTATTGGTACAGTCCTCTGAACTCATTGTCACTGATTTTTTAATTCTGTTGTTCACCCATTTCCAAGCTTTTGATCATACAGCCTGATAATTAATGATGGCCCCAAATTAAAGTACATCTATATTTCTACTTCTCAAGAAGAGTAAATAAAAAGCATATTGCATGTTCAGCCACTGAAATGTTTTCCATTTATCTTTGTCTTTCTTGGACACACTTCTGATTGGGGCACCAATGCAACAATAGCCTCTTTGTGGTGGGAATCCATCATATTTTCAAAGGGACTATGGTATTTCCTCTTTAGTCAATTTGTCATAAGGAACTCTGTGAGAGGTCATAGGAGGAGGAATAGTAATGAATCAAGAAATGATTTCAAAGGAATCTGAGCCACCTGCTCATTCAATGTACTAGTATCTCATTTACCTGCTTGAGCATGATCTTTAATGTATCATCTACATTTAATGCTTGATGGCTTTTGTGCATGCCCTGCTTTATAATTTGGTGGATGAGAAAACTTCCAATCCAAATTCTCAGATCAAGCTGATTGATTTCCTGATGCTTTATGATTCAGTTTTTCAATTTATATCGGACCCAGTTGCAAGACCAAAGTTATTTTCATAGGAAAATAAAAAAAATATGCTATCTGTAGAATAAGGGAAAATGTTGTTTCAAAACACCAGGAGTCTTCAATGTCTTCAAAGGACACACTTCTGATTTTGCAAAATGCATAGCAATAGCATCAGTGATATTTCACTTTGCCAAATATTTCATAGAATATCTCTCTTTGCTACGTACATTTTACATATCAGTGGAGCTGCTGTGAAGAAAGCTCATATGGCATCATAGCTTTTATTTTAGACTAGACCCCTAAAGAGCATTCTCTTGCACGTGGCCTCACTCGACACTTCTCAGTGTCTTATCTGTTACCCCAAATACATGTAACATATTGTTTTTGAAGTAGATGATACAAAGTGCATCAACTTGTTTTTCATATTGGAGGGGTTGTCATTATATATTCTATACCACTGGACACCCAGAAAATTTAATGATGTGGCAAGGCCCTTAATTTCTGTGAGATTTGACTCTAATCTCTAGTTTACATATTTCTTAGTATGATTTTTTGGTCTTTGAGACTTCTGCCATATTATATTTAATAAGCCAGCTGTCATCAGTATAGTAGAACACTATAAGTTGTTCTGTGGGACATCAATACTGTCAATATATCTGCAGACTAGGTTATTGCAAAAGCAGAATTGATATAGCCTTGAAACATGATAATAAAGGTATACTGTTGTGCTTGCCAAGCAGCAGCAAACTACTTCTGGTGGCCCTTCTATGTTGAGAGAAATAATAAAAAGAAAATATTTAATCAATAGCTTTGTAGATTTCCTCTAGTAAACATACATCTGAAGAACAGCTAAAATTTATACTCATTTTCTAAGTTACATGTGCCTCTCCACAGGTCAAATGGAGATGAATTATATGGAGATGTTATACAGGAATTGCCAGCCCTAAATTTTCAAGTGTTTGATGCTGACAGCAATCTTTGCCATTCCCTCAGAGAAAGCTGGTATGATAGATGGAGATGCTGTCCTTAAGAAAGAATTAATGATTGCAATATCATCAAAGATAGCATTTCACAGTGATGAAGTTGAGTGGAAGCACTCAGTGGCAAGAGGCAAGGTTAGTGTAATTTCTCTAAGAGGCAGTGAGGACAAATTGGTAAAAATATATGACAGTGGAAGATAATACTACTGTCAAAGATAATAGAGCTGTGATAAACATGGTAGTGCATGTATCCCTTAGACATGATAATTTCCATTTCTTTGCATATATAGCCAGTAGTGGGACTGATGGGTCACATGGTAGTTCTATCTGTAGTTTTTTGAGAAACCTCAATTCTGTTATCCACAATAGCTGTACTAATTTACAATTCCACCCATGATGTAGAAGAGCTCTCCTTTCTCCACATCCTCACCAGCCTTTGTTATTTTCTTTTTGATAATACCCAGTCTAACTGGGATGAGATAATATCTCAATGTGGTATTGATTTGTATTTCCCCGATGATTAATGATGTTTAACATTTTTTCATATACTTGTTGGACATTTGTATGTCTTCTTTTGAGAAATGTCTATTCAGCTTTCTTGTCCATATTTAAACTGCGTTATTTGTTTTACCCTTAATGAAGGGAGTTAAATTGGTCTCACTTTCTTAATTAGGAAATACAGTGAATGAGTGGGTGGATGTAAATTATGATAAACACACTACAAAATGTCTAAGTCCATAGGCCCAACCTCACTGGATGCAGGACACCAAGTCCAAGTCTCAGTCAAACAATCAAGCAAATTCTTAGAGTTAATCCATCTATACAAGCAAACATGTAAGTTTATATCTGATAAGGGCACTTATATAACAGTGGCCTATTACAGAGTTTTATTTCTTCCCCCTTGGTCTATCATCATTCAAATTCATCTCAAAACATATTCCCATGTGTTTTATGCTATAGAGTAGACTAATCTTGGGATTATTTTGTAGGCTCACCTATCTATTTTGAGTCAGGTAATATATTCATCTCCTACTTTATAACTCTGTTTATTGAACTAGAGGATATAGTGAGAGGTCAGGTGGGTTTAAACAAGAATAAGCAGATCTTTTCCAAGTCAGCTGCCCAGTATGAAGTAAACAAAGGGTTTTCAAGAAAGGTAAGATTTTTGTCCTTACATACTGGAGGGCTTCTTATACACAACAGACATTCTTCTGCTAGCAAGGACAATTCGGAGAGATTTGGGGATTCAATATTCTTAGCTTCACCTGATTCTCTCTGTATGACTATAATCTTATGGTTCTACTCCTTACCAATCAATGTCATAACTGTCACATAAGAGATTTGGTGAGTCAAGAAATTTGATATATACTGTAGTTCGGCTAATTATATAATTACATTTTGAGTCTGACCTACAGTGAGCTTTCCTATAGCTAAAAGAAGTAAGAGATTGTTAGGAGATTGTTTTAAGTCTGCCATAGGAGATCTCTGATTCTCTGTCATTTGTGCCAAGAATTTAAAGCTGTGGGATTGTAATTTTCTTCCCATCAGCTCTTCAGTGCATTCATAACTGGAAATTTTATTCATAGATCCTGTAATCATCATTACAAACATAACACTTAAAGGCAACAGCTACTTGCTCCCACCATACCCAAGTAACTTGATTTCAGCAAGTGTTGCTTCACAATCAATAACAAGTATAAATTTAATAAATTTTATTATCAGGGCATGCCATGGTTGACTAATATTTTATTTTTCATTTTCAAGGAACTCATTACTGACTTCAATACAAAGAGTATAACCAAAATCTCATAATCCCATGTTGGAGGTTCTGTTTTCTGGAATCAGTCCTACTATCAAGGACTGTATCTAATGCCAAGTAGTACCCAGTCAGAGAAAGTGAAACCGCACTAGGTTATTTCAGTAGTGATCACTTAATATAGGATGTTGGTTTAATAGGTGTGGGATGTCTGGAATAGCAACATGAAAACATTAAAGTAAAATACAGATATGTGGATAATCCAAAGTTAGACCCTACCAACCTGAGTTCAGACCTTGAGGACAGGATGTTTCCTGGTTGGTAAAGATACATCAGGAGTTTTGAGAAGAGATTCCCCAGAGCTGGGTTCTGAGCAAGGACTAATGTCTGGCTGGTAGTGATATTTCTGACAAAGTGTAACAAAATTGGTTTTAAGTGCTAAAAGATGCTAAAAAATGGAACCAAATGTTGCTACCAGGGTAAAAAGCCAATAATACAGTAGTACTCACTGGAATAGCAATCAAAGAGAAAGGAAAAAGTGCACTTATTTTTTTTTCCTTTCTATCTTCCTA
Source organism: Cynocephalus volans (assembly GCF_027409185.1). Classification (NCBI taxonomy): domain Eukaryota; kingdom Metazoa; phylum Chordata; class Mammalia; order Dermoptera; family Cynocephalidae; genus Cynocephalus; species Cynocephalus volans. The sequence goes on from NC_084466.1 coordinate 27,817,919, forward strand.
TGGTGCACTCATATGGCAGAAAATGGCATGAGTGAACTGAAAAAAGAAAAACAAAATGTGGTTTGAAGAATCCTAACCTAAGCAACAAAAAGCAAAATATAAAGGTATAGATATGGATCTAAGTGACAAGACCTTAATTACTGACACAATTCTGAACTAGAACATATGCTTTATGATGGCAAAGCTTTATCCGTCTAGATACCTAGGTTCCCAGGGCCTTGGAATTCTCAGTGGATGGAACTTATGACCTACTGTCCAGTGAATGAATAAAGACTTTGATAGATAGGCAGAATGATGATGTCTACCAGCAGGTGCCACCTTAGATCCCTGCCTTAGAATACGATGGAATGTAAATAAAATAATATTAAAACAACAACAGCAGCATATGTATTAGCACATGATATTTAAATAAACTAAATGAACAGCTGTAAAATTGGTCATATTTTAGTACAAATAAAAATACAAAATGCTTATTATACAGTTTTTAAAATTCAGTAATAAAAATGCTTTGTATACCACAGATGAAGCTCTACCAGGTTTTTCTTTCCTTCAAACTTCTTTTCAATATTTATAAATCATTTACCTAAAATATAAGGGCACTTCAAAAAGTTTGTGAAAAAAATAGAATTAAAAGATAATATAATATTGCCATGAACTATTTGAAGTACCCTCGTATTATTTTATAGTAAGTGTTTGAGTTAATATTCCTATTCTAAATTAGTCATTCACAAAATTATAATGTGTAAATGCAAATAATATATATGAATGAGTTCTAAAGATACATACATTCAACTGTTTTACCATTATGTATTTAATAAATTAATTTATCTATGCATTATTTCATTGAAGTAGGTCAAACCTAGTATAAAAGGAAAAGAAATAAACATGGAATTGTAATAAAATTTGCTAAGAACTGTAATAGTCACTTGAACAGACTTTCAGGAGCATGCTAAAGTGAGTGACTTACTCTGGCTGGGGAATTAAAGAAAGTCATCTGAAGAAGAGGGCAAATTAAGATCTAGAAAAACATTTTTCACAATATCATATTTCCAAAGTATCATTTTACATTTCACTGGAAATCTTTTTTTTTTTTTTTTTTTTTTTTTTTTTTTAATTTGTTGGTAAATCACATCTCATATGCAATCTGAAACATTTATTCAGGGATCAAGGTTACTTTGGGTTTTTTTTGTTTGTTTGTTCTTTGTTCGCTTTGTTTTATTTTTGTTTCGTTTTGTTTTGGCTGCCGGTCAGTATGGGGATCTGAACCCTTGACCTTGGTGTTACAGGGCTATGTTCTTCAAGGTTACTTTGGCTGTCATGATGACTGTGGTAAAAAGTACATCTATTCCCATTCATTTCAGTCCCTGGTTTGGTCACAATTCATACTGCCTCATTTGTAGAGTTTTTTAAGGTTCTTAAGCATTTTGCAAATGGAGTGAGGTAGTCACTCCTGAGTCATGTTGATGTTTCTTGCAGAACTCACGTCTTGTTATAGAGCATAGATAAGAAGAATTAGCAGGTAAGAGACCCAATTAACTCTTTTTCGGTTGGAACATAGTCAGTTGTACATATCTGTGGGATACACAGCACTGAATATCAATACCTGTTTGCAATATGTGATGTTCAATTTGGGATAATTAGTATATTTAACATTATACAATATCATCGATATTCCTTAAAACCTTTTACCACGAACAGAATTGGAAATGTTTTGAGTGATATATCATATGTTTAGAGAATGGTACATAATCTCTCTCCTTCTTAACTCTTCATATTTGTTCCCTTCAGCTACAATGTTCTTTTTTAAAAATATCTTACTGTCTTACTTCTAGTTTTCTTTCAGTACTTGCTTCAGGATCTCTTTCTATGGTAATATTTCTCTTACTCTTTGTAGACTTGGTTTAATTCTTCTGAACTTTCAAAAATCTTGGGCTTTCATCTATCAAATGACATATAAAATTTTATTTTTCTGAAGTACCCACAAGACTGCATACTGTGTGGAGGTAAGGATCGCATCTCTGATTTTCTTTCACGTAGCAATGAAACTTGGAACATACTTTAAATTCTCAATGTTTGGGCTAAGTATTTAAATGAATAATTAGGTAGTTATATGAAATCACATAGGTTACAGAAAGAATTAGCAAGTAAATGATGTAAATTCTATGTTCAAAAAATAATCTTTAGCAAGAGATTTCTGTTGCTACAATGTAAATTGAGGCATTTTATAATTAATTTCCTCTGTATTTGTTCATACAAGATGTGTTTTCTCTCTCCCTTTTCTGCCTGTGAATGTCCTAAGTCAATTTTAAATGTCACTACTTTTGTTAAGGTTTCACTATGCCCTGTTGGAATAATTGAGCCTTTCTTGTGTTACTTTAGTATTTTATTTCTATTTGTTTTATAGTGGTTCAGAGGCAGTTGAGCATAAATGGTTAGACACTACTTCTCTGGAGTCAGACTGACCACTTTGAAACTTACTGAGGTCAAAGATTATCGAGGAGATTTCAGACAATTTACCTCTCTATCTGTCAGATTCCTCATGTAAAAATGAAGATAATAGCAGCTACCTCTTTGGGTTATTGGAACGATAAAAGTTATAACATTTACAAAACACTTCAGATCATTACCAAGTATATAGCAATCTCTGACAGTGTTAAAAATTATCACACATTTATTTTCTCTCTGGACTCTTTGAAGACAAAAGATGTATTATCTAGTTTTTTATGCTTAAATAAGTTATGCAAATTCTATCAAAATTTCTTTTTCCTCCTTTTTTTGCCATTTGGGCCCTGAATCTTTACAAAGTTATATTTATTTTCTTTTCCATTCTTTTTCTAAAATTGTTTCTTTTTTGCTTTAGAAGTTTAAAAATAAAAACTCAACATCCCTATTTCCTCTCTGTATTGCTTTTTCAACTGGTCGCACTAAGCCCTCAGTTAAAATTGTCCTGTCTTATTATAATTATGTCTACATTATGCTTTTGTGACTAAGCTAGCTGGTATTGTATACCAGCATTTCAATAATTTATAGAGAAACAAAATAACAGGTCATTAAGTTTCAGGGAATGTTCACCAGAACAGTTCTGAAAGCTTTGAACCCTTGGATTATTCACTGAAACTTTGACAATCAACCAAGCCAATTCCATTCATTTTTCATCTTTGTATTTGCTCTCACTGAGAAGAATGGTCCAAATAGGGAAGTGGAACACTCCAAAAAATAATGCAATGGATTAGATTCCAGGAGACTGTACACCAGTTCCTTGCTCTGCCATTAATTACCTGTGTGAACAAAGGAAAGGAGATTAATGACTCTTGACTCCAATAGCTTAAGCTTCTAAATTATGGGACTTGGTTAAGTCAGAGGTTTTCAATTTTTTGGAACACAGAAATAATGTAGCATAGATATCAGTATTTTTTTTAAGTTAGTAAGCATTAGTCAGGTGTCTATAGAAATATGAGCATGTACAACAAAAATGTACTTTTTTCATATCAGATAACACTTAGATTTTTGTTGTTAGAAGGATTGATGGGAGGAATGGGAGGCGAATGTAAATGTAATGATCAGTACACTAATTATTTCTAGGATGTTTTAAAGTTTTTTTAAAGATCTGAGAAATTTTAACTATAACCATTCATTCATTCAATGCATTCATTTACTTATTCATTCAATGCATAATTAATGAAGATTTCTGCATTAATATCAGGCATAGATAAATGAATAAAGCATGGCTCCCAAATTTGAGATGCTCTGGAAACAGTAAGAGTTAACATAAATCATAGCACAGAAGAATAAAATGTCCCTGAATACCTTCTCTGGAGCTACATGCTACAATGTATTATATAACATAATGGTTTATATCTCAACCTTCTCAGTGGCTCAATAAAGCAAAGATTATGGCTATTCGACCCGTAAGAATTTCTGAGACTCAAGTGAATAATTTGCTCCTCATTATATTCAAGAAGTTGCTGGATTTGAAGTTTCTGCCAGATGGTTTTGACCTCATCACTCACCAGATGTTTGAATATTTACCAGTATTAGAAGCATATTCACTATTTCAAAAATTACATTTGACTCTACAGGGTTTTTAATTTTAATCCCATTGCCCACTCTAAATCCCCAAATCCTCAGGGACAAGTAGGCATGTAACATTTATGTTTTGAGCCGTTTCTCATTGTCCCATTAGGGAAATACAACACTATACAATTGCTTTCTTTCCTTTTAAGCACACTTCGAAATGCCCCTTATTTCATTCATTGCAGTAAATGGAAATTTACCAAACAATGTGGAATAGACAAATCTTTTAGCAGCAAAAGAATGTCTCTAGGGCTTCCCATAAAGTGAGAACAAAGTGTTTCATAGCTCTATTTGAAACTGGTTAATAAGACATAAATGTAATAGGCTTCACTGCATTTAACTTCAGAAAAAAATGCCAATATGTGAACCTCGGATTATTGCCTCTGCAATTTGTTTAGGCAGCCAATGCACCACAATTCATTCTCAGCCTACAGATTGCTTTAGTAAGTGGGAAATAGAGTACAATAAAGATAGATTTCCTAATGTTTTATTGACTCTTGATGGAGTAGATGTTGAGAATTCTTTTGTTTTCTTTCAATGACTCTCAAATATTCTAAATGTTTTCAAAACGATAACCTCTTTAAGTATTATGGGCTTTTTTGAAGACCATTGTACTTCTTTAGAGTTTTTGTTTCCTTAAAATGGTTCTCTGTTTTTTCAAATTGCTTATATTTGTATGGATTTTATCACTACTTAAAAAATAATTACTTCTTTAAATGTGGAATATTAGGCCTTAGTGACAATACATCAATGTTTCTAAATTTGGTGACTATATTGTTATATTCTGATGGGAGTAAAACATTACAAACGATTTATCATAGACATGAATTTTAAATGTCTCTTTTTTGTATGTTTTTCTGGTTGTATTTTAACATTACTTTGTAAATGTTATATAGTATGATGAGCATAACAGGCTTGCAGTATATTAATCAATGATACCAAAGTAATTTTTTCTCCCAGGATTCTTATTTTTATTTTTTTTTTTAAATTTTATTTTGTCGATATACATTGTAGCTGATTAATGCTCCCCATCACCAAAACCTCCCTCTCTTCTCCCTCCCCCCCTCCCCCCCAACAATGTCCTTTCTGTTTGCTTGTTGTATCAACTTCAAATAATTGTGGTTGTTATATCTTCTTCCCCCCCCCCGGTTTGTGTGTGTGTGTGTGTGTGTGTGTGTGTGAATTTATATATTAATTTTTAGCTCCCTCCAATAAGTGAGAACATGTGGTATTTCTCTTTCTGTGCCTGACTTGTTTCACTTAATATAATTCTCTCAAGGTCCATCCATGTTGTTGCAAATGGCAGTATTTCATTCGTTTTTATAGCTGAGTAGTATTCCATTGTGTAGATGTACCACATTTTCCGTATCCACTCATCTGATGATGGGCATTTGGGCTGGTTCCAACTCTTGGCTATTGTAAAGAGTGCTGCGATGAACATTGGGGAACAGGTATACCTTCGACTTGATGATTTCCATTCCTCTGGGTATATTCCCAACAGTGGGATGGCTAGGTCGTATGGCAGATCTATTTGCAATTGTTTAAGGAACCTCCATACCATTTTCCATAGAGGCTGCACCATTTTGCAGTCCCACCAACAATGTATGAGAGTTCCTTTTTCTCCGCAGCCTCGCCAGCATTTATCGTTCATAGTCTTTTGGATTTTAGCCATCCTAACTGGGGTTAGATGGTATCTCAATGTGGTTTTGATTTGCATTTCCCGGATGCTGAGTGATGTTGAGCATTTTTTCATATGTCTATTGGCCATTTGGATATCTTCCTTAGAGAAATGCCTACTTAGCTCTTTTGCCCATTTTTTAATTGGGTTGCTTGTTTTCTTCTTGTGAAGTTGTTTGAGTTCCTTATATATTCTGGATATTAATCCTTTGTCAGATGTATATTTTGCAAATATTTTCTCCCACTCTGTTGGTTGTCTTTTAACTCTTTTAATTGTTTCTTTTGCTGTGCAGAAGCTTTTTAGTTTGATATAATCCCATTTGTTTATTTTTCCTTTGGTTGCCCGTGCTTTTGGGGTCGTATTCATGAAGTCTGTGCCCAGTCCTATTTCCTGAAGTGTTTCCCCTATGTTTTCTTTAAGAAGTTTTATTGTCTCAGGGTGTATATTTAAATCCTTAATCCATTTTGAGTTGATTTTAGTATACGGTGAGAGGTATGGATCTAGTTTCATTCTCCTGCATATGGATATCCAGTTATCCCAGCACCACTTGCTTAAATTCTACAAAATCTGCTCATTAAATATGATTTAAAAATAAACATGCACTTTTAGTTCCAATTTAATAAGTGAAAAATAAAACATTTGAATATCAATGTTACCACAGATGTATAGGAAGAATATCTTTACATCTTTAAATCAAATTATGAATTATAGAAATGTTTGAAGTCATTTATTTTTTAACCGTTTTAATTTGGAATTTTCTTTATAAACATATGTGAACCGTTGTTTATGACCGTTTTTAGTTTGCATGTGAAAATTTCATTAAAATTAATAATACTACAGCCAATAAATGAATTTTGTGTTAAACTGATGATTACATTTAAAAAAAAACATATAAAATGTGAAAATTTAGAAGATATTATTACATTACATTGCTTTGGTAACCCAAAATGCCAGCCCTGGGATCATATCATAAAATGGGTTTTAGTAGTTTTGTAGTATCTGTGATATTTGAAAACTATCAGCATCCATCTTTATCAACAATTCAGAAGCATAATCCTGGTAAGCTATTAGGCTAAGCTATAGGAATTAAAATATCCAAACTACAGGAATATTTTGAATTGGGATATATAGAATATAGTCAGGAATCAAAGACAGAAACAAATCTGAAGTTCAGTAGGTAAGAGGGACTGGAAACCAGGTAGATGCAAATGTCCCTTACAGGAGCATCTGGTCACATTCTAAAGTCGTTTTGATAAATGCTGCTAAACCATGAGAACGTTAATGTGCCTGTATCAGCTTTTATTTGTCCTGTGCATTGTGATTTTCTCCTGAGGTAAATCCTAAAAGATCATATATAATTGACCATAAAGTCAAAATCTTTGTTGACAAATAAATTGCGTATGAAGGTCCAGAATTCAGGGAAAAAAAAAAAAAAAAAAAAGCTGTAAACCATATTTTTCTGACATATCCTAATAATGAGAGTGGAACTGATCAGTAATGTAGATGCCTAAGTATAACTGAAGGTTTCAGGCTTTTAGTTCAGGGGCATATAGTGGAAGTTTCAAGAGAAATCCATTTCTTATTTTGATAAATTCAAAGCATCAATGACGCTAATTTTTGAAACCCACTACCGCTGGCATTGAAGATTTTCAAATTGATGTACCTACCTTCTAAGTACATGTAACCCAAAAGACCCCAAAATCAATATAAATATTGTAAATTTCTATATATGCTAAAATTAAAGATTTAGGTAATTTTTAAACAGTTGAAGATAATAAGGAATTGATCTGAATTTGCATATGCATTTTCTATATTTCCCAATAAAGGAGTGTGTCTTTCTGAGAAATGGTTTACAACTTCAGAACAGTACCTCTCTCAATCATTTTTATTCATATATATGTCAGTCTATCTACCTATCTAACTGTTCTAAATAGATAATGAATTAACAAATAGATAATGGATGATTGATGTGTGAATTAGCTAATTATAAATGAACATCAAATATTAACAGCATATATTTCAAATAAAATATACTAATATTCAATAAGTACTGCTTGAGCAGCTACATTCCAACTAGAACAGGATAGACACACAATGGTGAAAAAAAGAAAGACATGATGCTTGATGTCATGGAATTTATATTCTAGCAAGAGACTAACAGTGAAGCTACTTGAAAAGTCAAGAGATTATAGACACTTATCACATTAATAAAAATTAATTAGGTCTGAAAGTCAAATAATGATGACAAAAAGTATAAATTCAAACAGTTCTATTTCCTTCATTATTCTTCCTCAACTCTTTGAGAACTACTTCCCAACTGCTTGAACTTTGAATACACACATGCACACATACACACACACACACAATCAGATTTTATTAGAGGGTTCTATGTGTGGATTACCTATATGAATCCATCTCCTCAATAGGTATACTTAATACTAGAAATAGTAAAATCTTCAGCCATTTTACCTTCCCAAATGGGGATGGATACATACCGTAAGATGCAGTGTTTCTTTTATGTATTTCACAGTATGTCCCTCAACAACCACCTCTCCTATTGGCACGTACTTCGTTGAATCACATGCAGTCATTTCCTAAGACCTGTTCTGGTCAAGGAGACATTCTGTGTTCCTTGGTAGATTTGGCACATATTGTGGTTATTCTTAAAACCTTCAATTTTTCCTAGGAGGAAAATCTTATTTCTCTGTTCTAGAGAAATAAATAAAATTCTAAGAGAATAATGTTATTTTTTTCTGTAATACTTTAAATAATATTTTATGATTTATTTGCTTGATTCGCAATTTCAAAAAAACACATTTTAATCTTTGAACATTTAGAAAGCATGTCAACCCTATCGAGAGAATTGGATTTTATACTTTGAGTCTACATGTTGAAATAAATTCACTTGTTTCCCTCCTTCTATTGTCAATGAAGGACTTTGAATATAAATTAAGGAATGTGGAATGGGGAAATCATCTAAATTGTCCAGGTTTGCCCAGTGAAATCCTAAAGGTCCAAATAAGTAAGAAGGAGAAGGGTCAGAGTCAGAAGGAGATGTGACAATCAAAGCAGAGGTCTTAGTTATGTAACTCCTGGCTTTGAAAATGGAGGAAGGGGTCTTGAGCCAAGCCATAGCCTCTAGAAGCCACAAAACACAAGACAACAGAAGCTCTTCCAGAGCCTCCCAAAGGTTCACATTCCAGATTTCACCCCAGTTAAAACCACTTAAGACTTTTGTCCCTCAGAAATATAAAATACATTTGAAAAAAATGTATAAATAAATTTGCATTTTCTACACTTGATCTTAGCCAAAAGGCTGAGGAGTGAAAAAATTTGCATTTTCTTAAGCCAGCTAAATTTGTGTTATTTTTTCACAGCAGCAATGGGTAGCTAATACATATAGTTAATGAGAATATGTCCTTGTAAGCAGAATAAAGAAATTTAGAAATATAATTTTATCTAGAAATTGAATATAAATAAAAAACATTATCTTGAGCAATAATAAGTACATTATTTTACTTACTCAATGCTGATCAACTATATATTGAGTAATGTTTAATCATAGTGACATATTGTTTTGGAATTTCAGCCCCACTACATCTTCATATGTGACCTTAATTATTTACCACTTTGTGCCTGAGATTCCTTTTTCATACAATGGACAAAATATGTATGAAAAGGATTAGAACAGTGCCTGGCACAATGTAAACAATCAACAAATGTTATTCATGTAATGTGTTTTTGTATTTTATTGCTGGTTATTATTACATTTTAGTATATACCTTGCAAATAAAAGCTACTTTCATAAAAATATAACTTACATAAACTGTGACAAATTTCCAGATCACTGTTCAGTCTTCCAAAATGAAAATTTCAAAATTATACAAGTAAAAAAGACTAAAATATCTAGTTATTTCATTTCATTATCATAATCATTTCATTAGCATGAAAGATGCATAATTACATTACATTAATTCTTGGGAAAAAATAATTCTCCAAAATAGAAAACAAGACACAGAAAAGTGTTAATAAGTATTTTAAATAAATTGCCTTTTGTAGTATATGTGTTGCAGTAAGTCAAGTCTGAATTAACAACAAAATCTAAACTCTTACTTATCGGTCTCTGAAAACATACAATCCCTTTCATACCCCAGTTAATAGAAATCAGATATAGGAAAGAGGTTAGACTATAAACTGAAAATTCAGAAACCTAAAAGAGATTAATAAATTTCTTTTTAACACATGCTACCATCTGAATAGTCAATACTAACTGTTTGCAGAAAATTACTTAGCCTTTTCTACACTATGGCCTAAAAAGCAATTTCATCTGAAAGTATTGCATTTTAGCTGACACTAAAAACCTGCTTTATAAGTCCTATTAAATTCTTATGTACTATGGAATTGTACTTCAGGGTAATTTACAAACTATATATATGATTGGTGATTAAAATTGCCTTCAAAGACAGAATTCTGTATTGATAACAATTTTCTGCCTATTCAGAGAGGAAATGAACAATCAGGAAGGAAATAATCTATTCTTATGTGTTTCTGCACAAATATACTTGGTAGATTTCTTCTCAAGATAACCATGATCAATTCAATTAATATATACACAGGGAACCTGTTTAAATTTTTTATTATAATCATTATTATCATTATCAATATTATAATTACTATTATTTTACTTTGGCTCAACAGTAGACAGTAGTTCTGTCTCTTTTTTCTCCCTTTTTACCAAACACATTAAAACTTAAATCAATTTTGAATAATGAATCAATTTTATCTGAAATTTTAAAGCATTCCTAGATATTAATTTAGGCACAATAAGATAAATATGATAGTATGATAAAATAAGATGAAAGTATGAAATCTATATTAAAATCTAAATAGAATTCTCTTTAGCAGTCTGATTTTAGATAAGTTATGTATATTTTTATAAGTCTTAGCACTGTTCTTGGCAATAAGAAGATGGTCTGTATGTCTCTCCCAGTCTCTCTGTCTGTGTCTGTGTCTGTCTCTCTCTGTATATGTATATGTATATGTTTATACATATGTACAACATGTGTATATACATAAAATATATTACATAAATACATAAACATGTATGTATGTGTATATATACATACATGTAGCATTACAGACATCATATATTTTATATCTTGTATATAATATTTCATACATAAAATATATCTGTAATATTGCATATACATATATTAGATGAATAAATTAATATATCCCAACTTCCTGCAACATTACCTATACTTTGTTAGCAGTTGTTCTGATCTCTACCTATAAAACCAAAATCAACACAATAAAGATGAAGCAAACATTAATAATAATATCAAAAGTAGTAGTTACAGAATGAAAAACATACAATGAAACAAATGCCATTGCAGCTCCTCTCTTTCCATGACATTGTTTTGGAAGTGGCCTTCTGACTCAGAGCCACAAGGCAGTGAGTGGCCCAACAATGTTTCAAGCTGAACAAGAAACGCAGCCTGACTCTTAGAGCTCAGAGAAGAAACATCCTGGCAGGACAGGTAGACAGAGGGGGATTGAATAAAAAAGTAAGGATTTTGAAGAAAAAAGAAGTGAGGTTCTTCACTATCAGAGAAGGAATTACAGATATTGGAAGGGTCAAAGGCAAAATGAATCCTGTAGTTGAGATAAAATCGGAGTGATTGATGTGAACTAGTGTTTTCTAATGTACATATAGAGAGATGTAGAAAGAAATATGAGTGTGTTTGTGTGCGCATATACATCCATAGTTATATCTCCCTGTTATGTTCATCAAGAAAGTCTGGAAGCAGTGACTCCCCAGAAACAATAGCAAACGTGGTACTTAGATAACACATTTCTGAATATATTTCTCTACCATTAGGAGTAAAGATTCTTTGGAGAAATGTCTAATCCAAGCTTGGGAAAGACAAAGTCTATGATAAGGCCAGAATATTTTGATGTGTCGGAAAATAATCAAATTCTCAAAGAATGAGAGACAAGCAAAAGGGGGATGGGAGAAGAGAAAACTCTTCTTTAGAGTTACATGCCAATTTAAAAGTGCAGAAGATGCTATGAAATTAGAAAATTATGATTTGGTAACCCTCCTAGTGATAACTGACATAGGCATGTATAAATGGATGCTAAAATTAATGGGTAAAAATCTGAAGACAGAATTTTTACAAAGTTACAAAGTATCTTTCCATGAAATATTTATAATTTAAAAAGAGAAAGAATGAATTAACAGTGAAGATGCCTGGCAGATATCATTGTAATTTAGTAATCAAAATTAGCATCACTCATAATAGGACAAATTATTATTATGCAACAACTGACAGGATTGAATGAGAAGTATATGTCCCATATCTGTGATATTCCAGATCATGCAGTTAATGATTCCATGATTATAAGTAAAACCCAGATTTTTAAAAATTATTATTAGTTCAACTGTACAAGGTCCCCTCAGATTCACATAAAATTTAATGGAAGACTGCCCCCATTTAATTTGAAGGTTGCACACCTAAGTAAATGTTTGCTTCTAGATTCTTGCTGGATAACATGACAACAAGATATTTCAGAAAAAGTAAAATTTTTCAGTCTCAAAATATGTCAGAATTATTTCTGAGAGTACATGAAGGGATGTTGTTTATTTGCAATGACTTTAGCTCTAGAGGTTACAAAAGTATCCAAGACAAGGAAACGTTCTGTGTCCTTTTTACCAGAAAGAGGAACCAACATCATTGCCATATTTATTTTGTGATGACTTATATAAAAAACATTTTGGTCAACCTCCTGGTATCTATGACACTTCACTGTATTAATTTAAAATAATTATAATTATTTGGGATCCTTATGCCTAAGAAAAATATCAACCAATAAGAGACAGGCAAAGCCCTCTAATGAGCACTTCTGAGAATGGAGCTTGTCAAGCTTTTAAAGGAAATCCCTGAGTATTCATGATCTCAGTTTTATAGAATAAGAATGAACTATCATCTTGCCCTCTTTGCTGATGGCAACAATCTTGTAAGTAAATAAGAAGCCAACCCCAGGATGAAGTGAATGCACAATGCAGCTGGCCAAGCAGAGAGTGAAAGAAGTTGGACTTTTCGATGACAATTTTTGAGTTGTTAAATATCTCCCTGGAAATCGTTACTTTTTGCGTCTTTCATGAGCAAGCTTATAAATAATAGAAAAACAAAAACAACAACAAAAGCAGTAAAAAAGCATGTCATATATTTAAGAAGACACAGAGTACAGATTTACTTACAACATAAAAGTAATTACTGGAAAAGTCTTTTAAAAAAAATTTTTTACTAAAAATTACAGATTAAAACACATGCTCTTACACTGATCTACAATTCATCACAAATATGCACTCTCTTGTAGTGATTAATACAGGGCTACTGAATATATAAGTTAAAGAAGTATAAGTAGAAATAACATAAGTCAAAATATTCTACATTTTTTAGGAAAAAATATTTTTGCCATCCATACACAGAAAGAGTGGTCTATTTTATCAGTTGCACGAAAAGATTTACGAGTAATTTTAGTCAGAGTTGGAAGATACCTTACAGGTCTAAACCAACCCTCTAAATGAGGGAAATGAGGGTAAGAAAATTATACTTACCATGTGAGGGCAAGCAGGTATTTCAGGATTAGAGTTAGGTCTTCTGGCAGCTTAGCTTAGTATTCCAAAATATGTTGCCACTTTCATCAAAGCAGAAGATAGATTTTTTTTTTTTTTACAGCATTTTCATTTTGCCATGTACCTGCAACATGTGTTATGAACTGGGAAGGCTCATGGAAGAAATAAGCCTCAGCAATACAGAAAGAAATGTTTGTTTGTTTAATACCAACCAAAAGGTAATCAAATAAAATTCAATACGTCTCTATAGAAGTGATAAAAACAGCTCTGTTTTCCAGGTTCACTATTCAGAAATTCCACGATAACTTCAAATATAATAGAAATAATTTGAGAAATTAACAAAATGTAAAAAAAAAAAAAAAAAAAATCCTGAAACATGAATAGCTTATGCTTGACACAGAGGAAAGTACACAAAAGACAAAAGTTATTGTTATTATTACCACTATTATTTACAATTGAGAATATGTTAGCAAGTTATAGAATCTTAGTGACTTTGGGAAAAATATTAGATTATCTCTGAAACAAGGGATAATAACTCACTTTGTTTTCTCCATGAAAATCCAGTCAGTCCCATAGAGTAAAATAACCAAACTTCAGCCTTACAAATAACTAGATTACTCTAACTTGGGAAGTATTTTAAAGACTTCTCCAACTTACCACCCTTCCTTCCAGTTGACCTATATGGTACGTTTATTAAAGGTTGTGAAAATATTCTACAGATGCATGATAAAGATTTGTAGGAGATTTAAAAAGGCAAAAAAGTCCACTCATGAAGTAATTTTAGATACGAAATAACAAGATTCATAATAAAGACTAACTTTCAGTTCTTACAAAGCAAAATTTCTCTTTTATTTTATATAATGAAATAAAATTCATGCCATGAAAAAAGCCTTAACAATTTTGATTTCAATTTTAAGAGAGCGGTAGTACAGATCTTAAGGTTGATATCAATTTCAATTTGACCTTCAAAGCTAATGATTTATTATCATTAATGTAATTACGTACATTGCACTGTACTAATTTAATATTGTGACGTTGATGTAAGTAAAATTTCTTTGTTTACCAACATTTAACCTTTGCTGTTATTGCAAAAATTAATTCTAAGTTTTTGCTTCATCATTCTTTTAAACATTCATAATCCCTCTTTGAAAGTGTCACTCGGTAAATGTATTAAATGAAAAAAAAATTTAGAATTCTATTACTTTAGAGATAATCATACGTAATGTGGTTACTGGAATTTTAAAATAAAATAACTATTAACAAAATAGGAACAATATCAAGGCAAAGTTACAAATGATATAAATATGAACCTAAAGTAATAATATGAACAAATACACATACCACACACACACACACACACACACACACACACACACACACACACACCTGTGTATAGAAAAAATACATCAGTGAAAATGATTTTATGTATCAGTTTACTTCAAGTCACTTCCCAGATGATGTTAATTTGTATAAAATAAAAAAGATAAGAAACTTCACCCCAAATTATTTGTAACTAGTAAAATATCCCAATTACAAAAGGAACATGAAAATTAGGAAAAAAAGTAAAGAAAATACACAAACTAGACTAAGCGGTTAGAATGGATGTAATTTACCAATTACATTTTCCTATAACATATTCTACTTTTTAGTCATATAAAAGTTACTCACTGTAGAGTTAAAATCAAAATTTATTTTTCTACCAAATACATATCCATGTATCCTAATGATACTTATTTTAATTGCCCATATGATCCCATTTGCTTGGCACGCCCTAAACAAAACCTAATTGCTTCCATTTATGTTTTTTTAAATTTCTTATTTTGTTAATATTTTGGTTTTTTTATTCCTGTATTAATATCAAACTCATAACTGTTGTATTGCTTGATATCTAGTAAGGCAGGACTCTCTACTGTTGAACATTGTCAATATTTTCATAGCTGTACTTATATATTTTTACATATATTTTAACAAAATTAAGAATCACCTTTTCCTGGTCCATAAACCTCCTATTCAAAATTTGATCTTAATTGCTCCAATTTTTTTTATTAATTAGGGGGAAGAAAGCATTTTTATAATAAAAATATATGACCATGAGAGGCAATAACACACAACAAACCTTATTGGATGACACCTGGACAGGGTTGCATGAAAGGGGAGGTCTCTCATTGCATGAGACCCTCTAGAGAATGAGGCCATGGGGACACCGTCCAGAAATGAGTGAGGACAAAGAAAATCCCAGGTCAGAGGTGAATCAGAGAGAGGACTTAAGTGTCTAGGTGATGTCAGTTAGCAGCACGATGGGTGGTGAGTCTCTAGGTCATAGAGTTCCAAAGGGCAGTAGTGATTTGGGGATCTTATAACCAGAAGGCTCAAGCTTATTAATGGTTAGCAGAAACTGAGAGTAATTTTGATAGTGTATGCAAAGCACACAAGCCCTAATTGGCTAAAAATATGCTTGTTTGGCCTATGTTTGAAACAACTGGATGTGTAAAAATTTGAAGTTGGTTCTGGATGGCTTTTGAGCTAACTGGTCTCAGATTGCCGTGAAGAAATAAACAATCTAGGGGCCAATTAACTCATACAGGGGCTGTTCTTGGCTAATTTGTGTAAGATAGTCCCATCCAAAAAAATGAAATGTATTTAAGTCTTACATAACATACTCTTATATAATTTTACAGTTTCCCCTTAGGTATATTCCCATTCACAAAAACAGAATTTATTCAGGTCTTATATAATATACTCTGTTAAAATTTTACAGAGATTTTCACTTAGGTTTTGCAGTACTAAAACATCATCTTTTTTTTTTTTTTGCTTTATCACATATTGACTCATTTTTAAATTCCTACATTTATTAATTTGTTTTATTATAGTGAGGTGCTTCTCAAATTTAATTGGAGTAGATAGCTTCATCTTTAAATATTTCAGCATATATATTTTCAACTAGAGTTGAATATTTACTACAATGTTTATTTTCTTCCTTTTCAAAATCAAACTACAACAGTGAAATACAAAACCTTAAGGGCACTGTTTTATTTTTCTAAGTGGTATTTCTATAATTTCTGCTCTTTTATTATACCTTTTTTCTTTCTTTTTTTTTTCCATTTACTTCGGAATTGCCATTTTTTAAAAATATCCTATTAAGTTGGAACTTCAGGGGTTTTTTTCTTTTTTTTTTTTTTAGACCTTTCTTCTTTTGGATATAAGCATTTAATTTTTATATTTAACTTTATACACTGCTTTTACTTATCCTACAGATTTTGATTTGCTACATTTTTATTATTATTTAGTTTGAAGTATATTCTAATTTCTTTAGTGGTACCTACATTGACCAATTAATCATTTTAAAATGTGTTAATTTGCAAATGATTGTAGTATTTTTAGATACCTTCTGTTATGAATTTTAAATGGAATTAAATTGTGGCCCAAGAACATTCTTTGTATTATTTCTACCATTTAAAATGCCTTAAGGACTGTTTTATGACTTAAAAAAGGGAAAGACTCAGGCACTGAACCATGGACACCTAAAAAACAATTATTATTTGTTTGGTGCAGTGTTCTACACTGTCAAATAAGTCAATTTGCTTGAGAATGTTGATCGTAACTTCTGGATTATCACTGAATCTCTTTCTATTAACTATTGAGAGAAAACTGATGACATCTCCTACTATAACTGTGGAGTAGTCTATCTTCTCAGTGTTAACAGTTTTTCTTCAGATCTTAAAGTTATTTGATTTTTACACCTTTATGATTGCTATGTGGTCTTAATTGCCACTTTTAATATAACAAAATCTCTTATAATAGTCTTTGTTCAAAGCCTACTTAATCTAATATGACTATAAGCATTGTGGTCATTATGTGCTTACTGTTCGCATGGTATGCCAATTTTCATCCATATGCCTTCAACTTGTTTCTTTCTTTATATTTAAACTTCATATATTGTAGAAAAAATATAGTTTCATTTTTCTATTTTATTTTTCTGACAAACTCTTTCATTTGGAGTGTTTAGTCCATTAACATTTAGTGTATTTATTGATGTAGTAGGATATAGATCTATTAGTTGATAAAAACTTACATTTGGATTTCTTTATCCCTATATATTTTTCTCCCTGTGTTACTTTCTTGGTTTATTTTTGATTAATTGAATGCATTTTAGAAGTTATCTTAATTTGTTTATTGGTTTTTTAGCTTTACTTGTTTGCGTTATTTTTCTCTAAGAATCAGACTACACATTTTTTTTAATTTTCAGTTTATTTAAAGATAATATGGTTGCACAAAATAAATACTGTAGAAAAATTGCAAAACTATAGGTCAACTTTCCTCCTTCCTAATTCTTTAGCTTTCATGTATATTATATTTATTTTATAATATCAATAGGAACAAATTATATTTTGTTTTCAAAGGTTTCATACATTATATTATGTTATATATATTGCCGTCTCTTTACTCACATTTTTTTTCCCTGCTGTTCTTTTCTAACTGAAGATGTATAGTTCCATTTGGATTTATTTCTGATCATATTAAAAGCTTATTTTTAGCAGTTCTAATACTACAGGCCTGCTGAAGACAAATTATTTCATTATTAATTTTTTTACAAATATAAAAATAACTTTATTTAACTTTACACTTTTTTAACATTTACTTGTACATATTTGTAGGGTACAGTGTGTTGTTTCAGTACATGCATGTACTGCACAATGATTCACTTAGTTTAGATAGCATGGTTTTGTACCCATTAATCCACAACGTTTCCTCTTCCCCACTCCATCCTTCTCTCAGCTTCTGGTAACCATTATTCTATTCTCTGCTTCTATGAGAACCACTGTTTGTTTGTTTGTTTGTTTTAGGCTCCACACGAATGATGTAATGTGATATTTTTCTTTCTGCACCTGACTTACTTTATTTAACATGATGGTTTCCAGTTTCATCCTTGTTGATGCAAATGACAGTTTATCATTTTTTTATAGCTGAACGTGTTCCATTGTGTATATATACCACAGTTTTTTTATCCATTCATCCACTGATGGACATTTAAGTTGATTCCATCTCCTGGCTATTGTGAATAGTACTGCAATGAACATGGGAGTGCAGGTGTCTTTTTGATATACTGATTTCATTTCCCTTGGGTATATACCTAGTAGAGGGATATCTGGGTCATAAGGTAGATCTATTCTTAGTTCTCTGAAAAAACTCCATACTGTTTTCCACAACGGCTTTACTAATTTGTATTTCCACCAACAATGTAGGAGAGTTCCTTTTTCTCCACATTCTCACCCGCATTTGTTATTTTCCATCTTGTTAGTAATAGCCATTCTAACTGGGGTGAGATGCTATCTCATTGTGATTTTAATTTCTATTTCCCTGATGATTAGTGATGTTGAGCATTTTTTCATGTGCCTGTTGGCCATCTGTATGTCTTCTTTGGAGAAATGTCTATTTGGCTCCTTTGCCCACTTTTTAATTGGGTTATTTATTTTTTGTTTTTATTTTGTTTTGTTTTGTTTTGTTTTGTTTTGTTTTCTCGCCTTTTAGTTGTTTTTGCTCCTTATGTATTTTGTATATTAGCACCTTATCTGATGTGTAGTTTGAAAACACTTTCTATCATTCTGTAGGTTGTCTCTTCACTTTGTTGATAGTGTCCCTTGTTGTGAAGAAGCTTTTTAGTCTGATGTAGTCTCATTTGTGTATTTTTGCTTTAGTTGCCTGTGCCTTTGTCTTCCTCGAAAAGGTGCTGTCCACTCCCATTTTGTGTAGCATTTCTTCTATGTTCTCTTCTAGTAGTTTCATAGTTTCAGAACTTAAATGTAGGTCTTTGAGTTGATTTTTGTGTTTAGTGAGAGATAAGTGTCTAAGTTTCAATCTTACACAGTTTTCTCAGCACCACTTACTGAAGAGGCTGTCCTTTCTCTGATGTGTATTTTTGGTATTTTTGTTAAAAATCGGTTGACTGTAAATGTATGAGTTTAATTCTGGGCTCTCTATTGTATTCCACGGATCAACTTGTCTTTTTCTATGTCTGGACCATGCTTTATTCTTGAAGAATACTTTTTGCGAAATATAGAATTGTTAGTTAGCAAATTTTTGTTTTTGTTTTTCCTTTTAACAGTTTGAAGATATGATACTGTTTTTGTCCCATCTCCATATTTTTAGATGACAAGATGGTAGTCAATGATTGTTGTTTACCTATATAAAATATGTAATTTTTCTCTGATTGCTCTGAAAATTTTTCCATTATTGTTGATTTTGGCAGTGTGAAAATGAAATTACCTTTGTAATAATCAAGCTGGAGATTCTTAAATCAGTAAGTTCATGCTTTCATCAAATGTGAGGAAATTTCTGACATTATTTCTTCAGATAATTTTTCTGATACATTCTCTACTCAAATTCTGGTGTTCTAAATGAATGTATGCAAAACATTCTTTTGTATTATATTCTTTGCTAATCTACTTGGGCTGTCATAACATAACAGCATAAACTGAGTAGTTTAAATGACAGGAATTTATTTTATCATAGTTCTGGAAGCTGGAAGTTCAAGATTAAGGTGCCAGAAGAGTTGCTAGCACGATCTTTCTTCTTCACTTGCATGTATCCACTTTCTCATGGTGTTCTCACATGGCCTTTTCTCTGTGTGTGCAGAGAGAGAGAGTAAGAGAGAGATCTCCAATGTCACTTCTTTTTATAAGGACATCAGTCCTAATGGTTTAAGGCTCTACCCTTACAACCTCATTTACCCTTATTTAGGTTTTAGAAACCGTAACCCCAAATATAGTTACATTGGAGATTAGGGCTTTAATATATGAATTTTGGAAGGCCAGAATTTGGTTTAAAACATATTGTCACATGTTTTCTTCAAAAGGCTTTATTCAGTTTTTCAAAATATTTTTTTCTCTTTTCTTCATAAAAATTTTCTATTTTCTATGATAACTTCACTGAACTTTTGTTATGTTATCTCCACTGTTTAGTCCACCCAGTGATAATTTCTGTTTCTTTTTACTTCTCTGCTGTAATTTTCTGACTGGGCTAGAAAATTGTTTATTGTTTTGTTATTTTCTGGACAGTCATAGTTTTCTATTTTCTGAAGGTGGAGCAAAGGCAAAGTACGAATCAATGTGAAAAGATATCTTAAGACTGAAAAATGAAGCATGCATTTCGTGCAGTAAGGCAAATATTTTTTTAATTAAGAGGGTAACTTACTTACAGGGTGATAGTTTGGCAGGCAATGACCCAGATACGTACAAAAAGTTTCTCTGTGCATCCTCCTGTCTGAGACCAAGTATATGTAGGCAGTTCACACAAGGGAGTGGAAAAAGCCAAGAAGCAATTACTAAGAAACACGCTAACATCACTAACTCCAAATATCTCTTGAGAATGTTTACTGTCCTTGGTGTCCTTGTGATGCAGGTAGCTGTACCAGCTGTTGCTATACTAGTACTTAATCATTAAGTTCTTTCTTTGTAGTCAGCAAGCTATTTCTAACTATTGTTCTAACTACCTTACCCCTAGTTACTGTATTACACAAAGGACACAGGAAGTGTTAAGGCTTAAAGATGGAGTAAGTTAAGTTCACAGTCTAACACTGATGTATTGATTGGTTGAATAATTTTGACTTCTATACTGGACAATATGAATGATTAATATTTTGTAGAAACTCTGGGTTCTGGTATGTTCTTCCTATGAATATTGATCTTGTTTATAAGAAAACATTCAATTTGCCTTGACTGCAGCTTTATATCCCCTGTGTTAACAAAAGCTCAAATATTTGTTCATTTTCTTTAGCCTTACTTGTGGTACTTAGGGTATACTCCAATAATTCAAATTTTAGGGATCAGCCAGAAGCTCTGGCAACATTTATAAACAGATTTGATTATTTCCTTTGCTATTCATTTTTCCCTATAATTTTTCTCTCACTTTCCCCTGTTTCTTTAAGAGTTTAATTTGCGAGTTTTCTAACAGAGTTTGATGTGTTCCTGACAGGGAAAATAGGGGTCAAACCTTAAGAAAAAAATCTGGAGGGAATGTTATTCAGTGCCATCTTTTCTTTTCTTTCTTTTTCTTTTTTCTTTTTTTCATTTACCAATATCTAATTTCTTTTACTTATTCTTAGTACATTCAGATGCCTCCTTGTTTACTAGAATGTATAGATTTATTTGTAGGATGAGTGCTCTGATAGGAACTTTTCAGCCCTGGAAAGAAGCTCTGTTGCTCAAACATTTCTATAAAACAAACAAAAAAAAGTAGTGCTATATTTATTTCTGTCAAGGATCCTATTCATTAGTGTTCACCCAGTATCCACACATATTATATAATGTTAGGATCTATACAATATAGTCATAATTGAATTAAGATAGTCACAGAATACATTGCTGTGGGCTTGATTCTATTTAGCACTAACAAAAAAAAAAAGGTTTAAAAATACCTGAAAAATGCACAATAACTTACTGTACGTTCTATTATATTTTTTAAATATTTTAAATGATACATTGTATTTATGTGATATTTATGTAATTTTCAGTCAATTAAAATTTAGATTAGCAAAAACAAAATTACAAAAACACAAGCAGAATGTAAAAATCTCATTAAACTCTTAAGAAATTATTTAGTTATATCAATATTCCAGAGCAGAAAGAGATGGCAATGCCCTAAAATAGGACTGTGGGAGTGCAAAAGAAAATAAATATTAGAGAGTCAATAAAATAAGATCAGAAGGAAAAGCCACAAATTGAATGGAACAGTTGCAAAAGAAGTAAGTGACAAAGATGCCAGAAGTTTTAATTATGATTTGTGCGCATGTTCAAGCCAGGATCTATATCATGGGAGCCTAAATTGACATAAGGCTGACCAGGGCACCCGTGGTAGTAAAATGCACTGTGTTTTAGTGTTGGTTTGTTAAGAGTTGCTGATGCATAGATTAGTCATGTATGAATGTGCATGTGCAGTCATACAGGAATGGGTGGCTGTTAGTTGGAGATTTGGTTTAGGTCTTAGGTGAGTGGTGATGCATAGAGGTGACATCTGAAGCCATTTAATCGGTTAAGCTCATCCAGGGGAAAAGTACAGAAAGGAAGAAACCCATGTCTATGCATTCATTTATATCTTAAAAAAGGAAAACTAAACACTCCTCAGTATAGAGGTAAGCTGTATTATATGTATCTGAAGAAGGTGCATACATAGCACATGTGTGGTGTTGGATATAGGATTAAAAACCTGAATCAACTATTGGCTTCCATGATATGACCTATGAGTCAGGACAAATAATATTGCTGGACTTCAATTTTTCACTTTGCTAAAATGTTTAGCTAAATATTGTCATTATAATCTTTTCTTTGTTTTTCCATTTTGCAATGAGGAATGGAAAGTGTCTAGGAGTGAAATGGAAGAGAGAACAATCACAGTAGAGCTTCAGGAAAAATAAGATTTCTTCCCGGGAGAGCCAGCTTCTCTAAAGACAGTTTTGCAACTAGAGAAACCTCACTTGCATGTAATTGCTCATGGCTTATCAAAGAATAAATTCTTCACTTATCTCCTCATGTTGGCTGTACTTTTCTCTATATCACCAGAGGTCAGCAAAATAAATTTTGCTTTTCTGATGGAGTGCCGAAGCCACACATCTCTCAAATGATATGAGTAAATCAGTCACTTTTTCTTTAATTGTAGTAGTGTATGTATATTCGTATGTCTATTGAAAATGAAATATTTTAGCAGTGCCAAGTACTTTCTGAAAGTGCCATTCAGACATATGGTACAATATGTTTATACCTATTGCAGACCATCTGCTGTCTAGGCTCAATTGCACATTTATTTTACTTTTAATTCACAAAGAAAATGGAAAATAGAAGTGGCCCATGTACTATAATTTGGCTGAGCTTTAAGCAGGTGCAAATTCAATAAGAAAACATATTTGGAACTATAAAAACCTCACTTATCATTGTCCCCATGTGAGTATATATGCTTTCTAAACCAATGCAAATGTTTCAGTCCTTTACGCTTAGATCTGTTGCAATGTGTAATGGGGTCAGATGGGATGAAAATGATTTAGAAACCAGAGAACTATATATCTTTTTGCTAAAAGAGTAAGCACTGTCTATAATAATATTTGCATTGCAATTTTATTGATGTGCCAGAGTTTTATATTTATAGTAAAAGTAACAATTATGAAGACTTTATTCTTCTTAAAAAATTTTGCTTTTAACATTTTACAAATTATACACAGGATGAAAATAAAATGTAAGATTTCCATAGGCACAGTCATCGTTCTTATTTAAAATGTGAATATTTATCAAAAACCAAACCACATATTTACAGCCAATAAAAAAGAAAGAAAATGAGAAAATATCCTCATTTACCCATTAAAAAATATGTATACTTGCGTAATCACTTTAATTCCTAACTGTGATATGAAAGTATTTTTCAATGACAGTTTTTTTCCAGAACTGCTCAGATGTTCTCCTACTTATTAAATCTGAGTATATTTACAAGTGATACTTTTAGCTGAATTTTACCATATTGTATCCTTTTTAATAGGATCATAATTCCAAGGCTATTGTTGTTGCCACAAACTGTTTGAGTATTTCACTTGGACTCTCTTGAACATAAAATGTTCTTCATTGTCTGGGTTCATGAGGTAGAAATTGTTGATGAGGTTTTTAAAGAACAGAGTCTAGATATAATACAGTAGGTCAACAGGAGAAACTAACTCTCTTCAAGAGTTCTTATACCATTCAGTCAATATAAATAAACATCTTTTCTATGAAAGATGCAATAATGAAGGTCACTTAATATATAAAAATGAGAATTATTTATGAATTTTCTTCTTAAAGTGTGATGCCCAGGGGCTCATAAATAAATAAGTAAATAAATCCATAAAAAAATACAGTGTTCTTTAAAGAAAATATAGGTGCATTATGGAAACCCACTGGAGTAAGTTACTTTTAGGTTCTGTGACTGGGCGGTATACTGTGATAGAAAAAAGTAGGGATCTAAAGAGCTTTCTTAAGAAAATTCATTCTGAAAGTGAGTTTTGAATGGGTGCTTGAATTTTGACATGCTGACATGGGAATAATAAGCTTAGGATAAGGGACTACATTGAGAGACGTTTTTTTTATATGAAACATTTAAAAAAGTGTATGCATTACTTTCTAATTGCTCTTGCCCCTGAAATTTAAAAACAACTGCTCCACCCCAAAAAAGAAAACAAATACATAATGAGTGACATTTATTTAAAAAGCAGTGCCAAATCAAAAACCCATGAATGCATTCAAACTGGATGGCAAACAGGTTTAATCTCCCAGCCAACTTCTTCAATTAACAGTGGTCTCCCAAAGCACAATCTTGAGAATTGTTTGGGATCATTTTTTACCAGTAGAACCAAACACAGTGATTGCTAAGTGTTTTCTTCCAAGGTCACTTAATGCACATTTTTTTTTAATTCTACCTTTAATTTATAGTTCCAACTTTTCCCTCAGTAAAACCAGATGTATTGAAGGTAACAAACTGAGGGCTTCTTTTCATAATAATTTATTTGTATTCAACCCCAATCAAAATGGGCTCAAAGGAATCACAGAATAGATTTAATCAATTAATTAAACATCTTCACTTTTCCAGAGACTCTTAATATGTCAGTGGGTTCTTCTGCCCTTCTCTAAAGTGGCCAGAGGGGGGTAAATTAAGGCTTAGCTTATTTCTAGATATAAAATGTAAATATGAAGCTGAGATTTTTTACTGACAAGGTGTTTTAATTGCAGTTATTGGGAGATATTTGTTTGATCATTTGCTATTGAATTTTTACCTAGAAAGAAAAGTCTCTTCCATTTTCTGCCCCCTCCTCTTTGTTATACTTACTCCATAATGTGTGTTTACGCAAATTGTTTTGTGAAAAGTAACACACCCAACAGGAATAAGATATTATTCAGGATAATATTTACAAATATTTACCTGATCAGCCCTCATAACCTTAACTCTATAATCTTGATCTGGGTCCATGTGATAAAGATATATATGAATCTAACAGGATGTAATTTCTAAGCTTAAAAAAAAAATTCGCACTACATATAATTAAATATATATTTTAAATGAATACAGTTTTATATATTATGTTGATAAAAATCATATATAATGTATAAAGTCTACATGTGTATATATGGGTATGTGAGTGTGTACACATATATATACACATATATCTTACAAATAATATATGGCAAAGTTTTGGTTAATTCAATATATAGCTAGATATAGGTTATGAAAATATATCTGTGAATATTCAGGCTGAAATTAAATTTTTTCAATCCAGATTCCTAATTGTCTACTAATACAGCTTTTGCTGTCATTGATGGTGGGTGTTAAACTTTATTTCATCTGATTTAATAATGACATTACAAAATTTTTATGATCCCTTTCAAAATTATCTAAAAGGTTAGACATTCTCAAGGGTAGACATCAAATGTATATCCATAGAGATCACTGTTCCTCAAGTAAAATAAATTTAAAGTTCTTCTGCTTTCAATATATTCTTCAATCATCTGCTTTACCCAGCAGATGATATCTCTCATTGCCATATGAAGGCTTTCTGTTGTGAATGCCATTTCCTAGGTGCACTTCATTGAGAATTATATGAGGCAGTTGCTGGGCTAGAGAGTTTAGAAAGCTTTTACTTTCCTACTCTAACCCCTGCTCAAAACCCAGCTTGTATGATCCTAGTACTTATGTTTAATTTTAGGTTACTGTTTTAAAAAAGTTCTTATATCAAGAATCCAATGTGTTTGTGCCTGTGTGTGCATGTGTTTGTGTGTGTGTATTCTCATGTGTAAAAAAAGTCATCTGCAATCAGTATACACTATTGTTTCTTGCTTCAGGAAGTTTTATCTTCTCCTCCCTTGAAATTTCTACTTTCTTCTTTCAATAGTTTTTGTTTAGCATGATATCCCAAGTACTGTGCTCAGATCAGACATATGAGTGTTAAACTGTGCTATAATCCTTGCATTTTTGTGAAGATCCTATTCTATCATCTAATGATAACTTGAAAGCTTTTTACCTTTATCTTTAAACATTGTTCCACTGCCTTCTCTCTTCAATGGTTAAAAATGTGAATTCTGATTAGAAAAGGCTGATTCTCTTTCCATCACAAGGTAAAGATAAAGAAAAACAAAACAACAACGACAAAAATCCCTCTGCTTGAAAGTGGGAAATATTTATTTTCCGACGTTAACCTGTACATTAAGGAATTTCAAAGTATGTATGTGTTTCTATTTAACTGTCATTGATTTTGCCAGTTACAAAATTAATATCTTTATGTAAAATATTACTCCAACTATGCATGTCTTGTGGAATTCCTCTTATTAATATGATATATCTCTTGGATCTCTACTTCAAGTATTTTTGTGTCTGTTTGCTTTTCTCATGATTTGTATTTTTTTGATCTCATGCTTCAGGGTTGTGTTTTCATTTGTTTACTTTTTTTGAGAGCCATTTCTTCCTTTTAATCCTCCAGAACAATAATTCATTTCATAACATCACCATTCTTTTTCAAATTGTCTAGTTTTATTCTTTTCTTTCTTTCTTTCTTTCTTTTTAAGCTGAAATCATGTTTTTTTCAGTTCTGCAAATGGACTTGGTGGTTGGATTGAATTCTTTTGACGTATATTATTTTTGAAGTTTTTTCATTAATTCCATTTCAACAAAAGCCATCTGTTGTTTGTTTATACGAGTTCTCCACTTTCAGCTTATATAAATTGCAAATTTTTTGCTATTTTATAATGACCTTAGCATGAATACCAGTCAGAAATTTAAGGAGTTTTTACTAGTAATATAAACCAGCAAGAATTTGAGGGTTAATGGAGTTTTCTTTTTTCTTTCTTTTTTTTTTTCCTCCAGATAGATTTTTCTTTAAATAAAATGCTTACATAGTTTGGAACAAAAATTAATTATAAATATTTGAATCTGGACTCCTTTCCTAAATAATAAAGTAGCAACTATAAACAACATTAGTAATGAGAATATCAATTACAATGTGCCAGGATCTGTTTTTTTTTTTTTTAATTATGTCCAATGTATCAACATTCTACCTATTTAATAGTATCTAAAACTAATATTAATATCCTTTTACAGGTGACAAAATAGGCACACAAAAGTTATGCAACCCGAGTTATGTCTCATAGCTAAGTATGCAATGAAGGTGGGTTTCAGTTCACTACAATGTGACTCCCAATTTCACATTCTATCTACATACTGTAGTTTGATATTTCTTATGGTCTCTGTTATTGTTTTATGTGAGCATGTTATTTCACTTGTTGGAATAGGTATAGTTGCAAACATTATTTTTTTTTCAGACCAATAAAAGGGGTCTTTATAAAATGTGTACTTTATGTAGTATTTAAAAAAATATTTATAAATCAATTTATAATATATGTATACACATATATTATACATAAATGTAAATTCCTTATGCTAATTGGGTAACTCTGAGGATAAGGAATTCTAAAGTGTTTTTGCAAAGATAAAGGTTTTTGCAAGGAGTTCCTAGTGTATGCAATGTCCTGTGTATGGTAAATGCCCACTAAAAATAAATTAAAACCAATAACAAATTTAAAAAAAAGTGTTTTCTAGCAAAATGTTTCTTTAATGTACTCAAATTTGTTCACATATAGTCTTCCATTGAAAACAACTAAGGATGCTGGATAAAGTACCCTTACAAATCTTACCAAAAATATTAAAGAGGTGACAAAATAATAAGAAATTACCAGCCAAAAGCTGAAGAGAAAGCAAGAATTTGGTGTCCTAAGTGATACATAGACCTTGAGGGTATGTGCCAACACTGGAGAAACTGAGCTGTTACAGGGCAAGGACGATAGAAGTAAAAGCATAAAGCCTGCTAACACGATGAATCCAAATGGGGACTGTTTAAATTAAGGGTCACATCTTTAGGGTAAGTTTGAATGAGAAATATATATACTCCAGCTTCAGCTTCAGAAACATAAAGACAGAGACAAACTCTCACCTGATAAATTCACACACACACACACACACACACACGCACACAAACCGGGGGGGGGGGGAGAAGATATAACAACCACAACTACTTGAAGTCCATACGACAAGCAAACAGAAAGGACATTGTTGGGGGGGAGGGGGGAGGGAGAAGGGAGGGAGGTTTTGGTGATGGGGAGCAATAATCAGCCACAATGTATATCGACAAAATAAAACTTAAAAAATAAATAAAGAAAGAAAGAAAGAAAGAAAGAAAGAAAGAAAGAAAGAATCATAAGGACACGGATTTTAGGAGGACCAAGGGAATTGAACTGTTGAACTTGGTTGAGAAGGTTTCTAATAATAGTGACAAAGGTACCTGGAAGAAACAAACACAAAATCTCTTTGGAGGAGGCACATTTATCTCAGCTGCTCAGAAGCCCCAAAATTATATTTTAAAGGTGGTGACTAATATAAAGTTAAAAATAAGCAACTATGCAAGTGATAGCATAACAGAAGAATAAACGAGCAGAAAGAAACAGGAGAAATGCACCCACATAGCCATCATACATATTAGAACTATCAGAAACAGATTATAAAATAAAAAATTTTGATGTTAAAAATGAGACAAGCTTGAGAATATGTGAAGCAAATAAGAAAGTGTTATATGACTAAGATTATTTGAAAAAGATTCAAATAAAACTTGTAAAAGTAAAAAATCAAAAACAAAACATCAGCGACCATAATTAAAACTCAGTGGGTAAGTTTGCCAGCAGGCCGAAAAAAAGAATACAGAAAATTAGAAAGCCCAAAAATAGGCCAAAATAAATTATCTAGATATAGCACTCAAAAAGTATGGAAAGGCAGTAATGAAAACATGGAGGACACGGTAAGGAAATCTAACATAGTTAAATGAAAGCCGAAGAATGAGAGAAGACATGGGGGCAGAGACAATAGCAGAAGAGACAGTGACTGAGAATTTTCCAGAAATAATTTTTAAAAAAGAACATTCCCCAGCCAGCCCAAAGCCCATAAGTCATCAGCATCCCATTATAAAGCCAGCTAACTTTGTCCTCACATTTCTGTATAGATCATTTCACTTGGCCTGGGGTATTTCCCCAGATAAAGCAGAATACATTTGTGATTACACAGATTCCATTTGCCTGCATGAGGAAGAAGAAGACCATTCTATCACTCATAAAAACCCTGGCCAGTGATTTGAAGTTGACCCGAATGCCTTCAAAGACCCAACTGCTGCAATTGATCACTTCAGATAAAGTGAGGGATGAATTTTGCACCATCTTTTCCAATTAACTGATTTTACTGTAGGAGTAATGTCCCACAGGGTTCACAAAAATAGCTAATCAATTATACTTCCAGATGATATTTTGTCATCAAGTCAATACTAAAGTAAAAATGGAAAAAAAATAAACTTCTGAAAAAGCTAAAATGATCCAAGATGGAAGTTCAGAGATAAAAGAGAATGATGGAGAGAAAAAAAGAAAACAAAAAGTCATTATTACTATTTGGATAAATTCAAGCAAACACTAACTGACTGTATAGTATTTTAGTAATAATACTTTGTGTGATTACCAGTGTAAAACACACCAGAAACATGCATATCTACAAAAGAAAAGTATATGAAGTTAAAATGTCCTCAGTTACTCATATCACATGGCTGTGTTGGATTGAATTGTCCCCTTGGAAATCACTGAAGCTTGATTTGTGTCCCCCAAGTTTTATGTGTTAGAAACTTGGCCCCCATCGTGACTGTTAAGAGGGTGGGAAATCCTATTATGGTAATTAAAAGGTGGGGCCTTGAAGAGGTGATTGGATTGTAGGACAATGCTGTAGTGAATGGATTAAAAATGGTGGTCAGGGACATGATTCTGAGGGCTTTAAAAGAAGAGAAGAGTCTGTCTTCTCTCTCTCTGCTCTCTCTGCTTCCACGATATTACAATGTGAGACTCCTGGGTCACTGTTGCCACCACCAGATGGACTCTGGACTTCCCAGCCTCAGAAACTGTACACAATAAATTTTGTTTTCTTTGTAAATCACCCAGTTTCAGGTATTTTGTTGTAAGCAACTGAAATGGACTAATACAAAAAATTAGTACCAGAGAAGTGGGATGTTGCTAATAACAAATACTTGAAAATGTGGAAGTAGATAAATTTGTTTTTTGATTTTTACAGGTTCACAGCTAGAAGGACTTTTGCCCTTAGTCTCAGATGAGACCTTGGAGTCTGGACTTCTAAGTTGGTGCTGGAACAAGCTAAGACTTTTGGAACGGTTGAGATGGAATGGTTGTATTTTGTATGTGAGAGTGACATGACTTTTGGGAAGCCAGGGGTGGAATGATGGAGTTTGGATGTATTGCCTCCCAGAACTCATGTAGGAATCTGATCACCAATGTGGCAGTGTTAGGAGCTGTTTGAGTCCTGGGGGCAGATCTTTCATGAATGGAATAATGCTCTTCCTGGTGGATGGGGCTAATGAGTGAGTTCTCACTGTGTTAGTTCCCACGAGATCTGATTGTTTAAAAGACCCTGGCACCTCCCTCTCTCTCTCTTGCTTCCTCTCACCATGTGATCTGCTGGTACCTGCCAGCTGCCTGCCACTTTCCACCATAAGTAGAAGCAGCCTGAGGCCCGCACAAGATGCAGCTGTCCCGGAATCGTGAGACAAATAAGCCTCTGTTCTTTATACATTACCCAGTCTCAGGTATTCTGTTATGGAAACACCAAACAGACTAATATAATGGCTTTAGTCTTTAATACCTTATACTATTTAGCATAATCATTAAAATATTGGAAAGAGCATGTATAAACAAGAGGAGGATGAATAAGAAGAGATAAATACTACTCACTGAAAAAGGGGGAGGAGAAGGATAGAGGAAAAGAGAGAAATTAATAAAACATACTTAAAGAAGATAAAATAAAAATACACAAAGCAATATAGTATGGTATTCCTAGATATATCAATTATTATATCATCATAGAATAAATGACCCAGTTAAAATGTGTTGACTGTCTGACTGGATTAACAAACAAGTTTTTTTTTTTTTATAACAGACACACACAAAATTTCAGAATACAAAAGGTAGAATATTAGAAATAAGTATACTATTATTATGATATTAGAAAAAGTATACTATGAAAATATTAACTAAAGGTAGCTAGCATAAATGAAAAATATAAGGCAAAAATATTAATAATTATAAAAATGTGGAATACAACTAACCCTGCAGCAACAGGAAAATTTATGGCTATAAAATCTTATACTAGAAAAGAATAAAACCTAAAATTTAATGAGATGGATATCCATTTCAAGAAACACAATGAAATAACTTAAAAAATAAACCAAATTATTGTAGAATAAAATTTTAAAATATAAAAACATAAACTAATAAAATTAAAATATAAAACAAATATACAGATAAAGTCAACATTGATCATTTTGAAAATGACTAATTGAAAAAATCCTTGACATTCTGACCAAAGAAAACAACAAACAAAAAGAGGATGTCACTATGGGTTTTGAATACATCAAAAACATAACGAGAGGATAAACAGACAAATATGCTCCCCAAATTTAAAGTATATATATGAGAGTACTTTGAAAAACTAGAATTAAAAGAATGAGAAGGATCTTGTGTGTGTGTGTGTGTGTGTGTGTGTGTGTGTGTGTGTGTGTGTGTGTGTGTGTGTGTGTGTGTGTGTGTGTAGAGAGAGAGAGGGACAGAGAGAGAGTGATCTAATACAGAAATACCTAAAAAATATAACATCAAATGAATGAAGATAATGTATTGTATGGAATGATTGTATTTTGTAACATAAAATACGAAAACCCTAAAATTATTAAAGGGATGAATCAATAATCAATATTGTGCACAAGACAATAATAAACAAAAACTCTAGGCTCTGTGGCTTCAACTGACCTAAAGAGATAAAGATATATAACATGTTAAACAGAGTGAAAAACTCAATACTGTAAATATGTCTGTTCTCTAAAATTATTTATAGAGTCAAAGCATTTCTAATCTAAATAACATTTTCAGAGTGTGTGAGTGGAACTTGACAACCTGATTCTAGATTTATAAGGAAATAAAATAGAACAATTTTAATCAAGATACCTTAAATCTACCCCAAAGAACAAAATGGGAAATGCACTCCAATTGATAACGAGACCTACTATAAGCATCTATAAACTAAGAGAGACTTAGAATCAATGCATAGATAAATATATTGAGAGACAATAAAATAAAATCCCCAAACAGATTGTCTATGCAGATGCATGTATAGACAATCACCATATTGTAGGAGCAACATTGGAGAGTACTGGGAAATTTCAGCAAATGGTGTCAAAAAATTAAGTGTTATACCTGCTTCACTCCACACACACAAAAAATCTTTAGTTAAATTAAAGACCTATGTGTGATAACCAAAAGAATAATGCATTAAGGATACTAGAGATGGGAGAGAGGGAGGGAGGATGTTTGGGAAATGATAGGTTGGGCAAAGGGCATAAAGACATATCATGATTTGTAAGAATGAATATGCTAATCATAAATAAAAATTTAAAAAACAAAAAACAACAACAAAAAAGCTTCCTAACCTTGAAGTAGAAGGCTAATGAATAAAACACGAATGCTGAAGGAAATGATAAACAAATATAAATACATTAAAATTAGGAATATCTGTTCATCAAAAAACATCACAAATGAAGTAAAAAGACACGATGGAATGTGGAAAATATTTGTAATTAATATAAATAGTATAAAAAAAGTGAATATAATTTAAAAGAACTGCTGCAAATCTTTAAGAAAACAACTGGAAATCCAACAGTAAAATAGAAGACTAAGCAAGGGTTTGTAGAATTTAAAAAATCCAAATAGTCAATAAATATAGGAAAATTTACTCAAACCCAGTGGTAATTATAGAAATGTAAATCAAGGCCATTGTAAGGGTCCTTTTTACACACTTTAGCGTGGTGATTTTAAGAGACTGACAAAAGCAAATGTGGTAGGAAGTAGATGGATTTTAATATATATGAACTAATAGTGGAAATACATATTGAAAAACAGTTTGGCTTTATATAGGAAAGGTGAAGATATGCATACACTATCTAAAAGTGTAAACATGCATACACAAGGTATTCCACTATTTGAATACGCTTATCAGAATTATGTGCATTAGGATACATGTACCAGAATGATTATAAAAGGATTCTCAATAGCAGAAAAATATTGGTCAATAAAACAAACAAAAGAACTGTGACGATTTATAAAAACCAAGATTATTAAAGTAAGAAAGCAAGTCTGTTTTAATGAAAGTGAACTACAAGTACATAAAACAATAGAAAGAGTTGAAAAACATGTTATGTGAAAGATGAAAGAAAAAAGACTTTATATGTGTAAAATGCTCAAAAACAGACAACGTTAAACTATACTGTTTTAAGGATGCATTAATAGTTAGGAAAAATGTAAAGACAAGTATGAAAATGAATATCACAAAAGGACATTTACAGAGCACTAAGGCCCACATTTTTATGTGGGAGTTTTGTGTGTAAAACAACACCCAAACGTAGGGAAAAAAAGCAGAATAAACTAAATTGCCAAGTAGTCATGAAGATAGTGACTTTGAAATGTATTTCAGTAATATTTTGGGAACTGAGAAAAATACAGATGGTGAATACATATGTATAACATGATATAAAAAGTGGTGCACATAAAAGAAAAACATAACCTAAATTAAAAAAAAAAAACTTCAATCTCAAATGAAAAGTTAAGTTTGTATTTGAGAAGTAGTTTGAACAAATATTTATATGGTTATTATTTTTTCTGGATATGATTAATTTGTTGTTTATAATTTCAATGTAGGAAATAATGAAAGTACCTTAAAGCTGAACCACAATGGATTTTTCTCAGAGACAACAGTGTTTTCAAAACTTATTGCAAATGCTTATTACAGTGATTCTGACAGATATATAAAGACAAGTTATTTAAACATTAGCATTCATAATCACAATATTTCATATAAATATGCATACCTACATATCAAATTTTTCCTACTTCATAAATGATGAATTCAATTCAGATAAATTAGCTAATCACTGGTTGTGATCTAATAGCTAGCAGGTGTAATCCTTAAATAAATATTAAGGCTGATTTTTGTGTAATCTACACATGATTGGAAGGTAGTGCTTTGAAGTTAGGCCTAAGTATTTTCTAAAAGCTAGCACATTAACAAATAAACCAGGTTATTTTTTCCAGATAAACTACATTCTACGCTAAATCATATACGATACCCAGGAAATAAGTTAGCAATTAAGATCTGTTTCCATGGAAAGAAAAGAGGATGGAACAGCTGTGAGCAACAGATACTGTCTAAACGGGCATTGCCAAAGGCTGTTAAACCTGAATAAATAAAGCAAAAGAATGGAAGGCCATGAACAACCTAAAGAAGTTAACCAACCATAGTGATTTTTTTGGAGTAAGAATTGACAATAAGTAATAGGAAGAGAGATAAAATTTTCCAGCTTTCCAATTGGGTATATGATAAAGCATTTCTAAAAAATGAAAAATAAAATTCACTCTTGATTCCTTGACATGTTCTGAACAACTCCTCTATAAGTTTATAAGGTGTAAGGATGAGTACTGAATTTGCAGCTTACCCAGAATCCCAACAATTACTTGTCTGAGATATGAGGTCTAGTCTGCTTTGATCTCATTGTGTTCCTTAATGAATGGTGTAAGACCCTTTGCAAAAGGAAAGGGTCCATCCCCATCCATGAGTCTGAGATACTTTTTTTATGACTTTCGTTAGCTCCCACACTTGGAGTAGAAGAAACTGTCAGTTCATTGAAACATTATTCTGAGAATGTGCTCATCATGTTCTCCTACGTTATCATTTTCCTGGTATATTTTCAAACTATCATTCACACTGTTACCAGAATTACACCTATACAGAAGTTAGTTAAGTTTTATCTCTTTAAGAAAGCTTAGTGTTTTCAATTATGAGATAAAATTCACAGTCTTTAACTTCACCATATTCTTATATTATTTAGCCCTAAACATATCTATTATAAGAATTTCACCCACCATTACGTTCTCTCATTGTTTTGATCTATAAATAACTAACATATGTGTTGCAACCCACACACCAAGCAAACCCAATTTAGCTACGATAAATCCCATAACACCCAATGTACTCTCTTGTATTTGGATTTACTTATCTTTAGGACATCTCCTTTGGAAAATTGGTCATGGAACATTTGCCTGTTACATATCACATTTTTCTTCCATGTTCATTTTAATATTTGTTTCCTGGTGACTAACGTAAATGTCCATTACACATAGTGAAAGGAGAAAAAACAAGCTATATCATTAGCTCGACCTTTATGAAAATGTTGCAAAATGAAAGCAAGTTTCAAATGAATTTAGGGAGTGAAGTAAGATGCTTAAATGTGCTATATGGCAGATGGAAAATCAGTCAAATTTAGTTTTGTTGCAAGAATGTTCACTATATAAATTCTTTGTTACTTGTGGAAACGTTACATTAATTACAAGAAAGAATAGTAGAGCAGCTAAATGGTGGTTGACGTTTATTAGCTATCACTTGATCATCTTGGGTTTAGCAACATTTTGATGGAAAGGAATAGTTGGAGGTAAGTTTTTCAAGGGTCACAGTGAAACATTTTTAATTTTTTAGAGGCCTTTACATCATTCCTCTTTCCCAGCATTCCCCTCAGGGAAAACACCCTCATGCCTGATGTCAAGAGTTTAAATTCTCATCTCTAACCAGGTTTCCAAATCTGAAGAACAAGAGAGGTTTGTGATCTTAGGAAATGCCAGGGTTTCAAGTTGATCAGCAGTTTCCTTCTTGCTTTTATTTTGTTTTTTAATTTTATATTGTTGTTTTTCCTGATGAATCCATTCATCAAAGAGAGGCTATACAGAAGTACTTACAGGTCTGGGCAAGGTACAGTATAAAACAATGATGCCAAAAAAACACAAGAAGTAGATCGTTAGTAAACCTTGATGTGTTCCGATTAGCAATACTGATTTTCTTAATCATAACCAGGAAAAAAAATTCTTTATTCAAATTTCTCAATTTGGACAGTAACACTGTGGACTGCTTTCTCAGTCATGGGAGTGTGATGTTTTGAGAGTCTGGAAATGTAGATTCAGGAATGTGTGCTTTCAAATGTATCAGATTAGCAGTACCTAACATGGTTGCTTCCAGTGAGGTTCAAGAGCATCATTATATTGTTTCTGTGATTTTCCTTTGGTGAAGCTGCCTGGACCTGTATGTTATAAATGTTGAGTATTGCAATAAACATTTAAAAGATGATGGTCAGTTATTGGAGGTGTAATTGATAGTCTCACTGGGTGAGAGTTTAGAGAATGATAACTTATGGTTTCTAGTTGGTGAATTTCTGACATCCAAGAAAATAAAAGATAATACCTAGGTCATGAAAGTTAATCCATCAAATAGTTTTCCAAGCTTTATTTGTTCTTTTATTTTTCTTTGCTAATAGAGGATCATAAATGCAAGCAATTTCTGGATGATGGTCAGTGCCATGTACCACTATTTGATAGCAGACCCTGTAAAATA
This sequence comes from Cynocephalus volans, assembly GCF_027409185.1. Classification (NCBI taxonomy): domain Eukaryota; kingdom Metazoa; phylum Chordata; class Mammalia; order Dermoptera; family Cynocephalidae; genus Cynocephalus; species Cynocephalus volans. Next base: position 27,854,884 of record NC_084466.1, read on the forward strand.
GGCACTTTTATCCCTGGATAAAGACATTGATAATTCTCCAAGTTGAAAATACAAAGTCTAGAAGGGTGATTGTTGGGTTTTCTGTTTGTTTGCTTTATTTTTTGTTTGTTTGCTTTCTATTTGTTAGTGTAGTTGCCATTTAGCATAGAAAACTTTATGTACATCCAGGAAAAAAAGATAAACAGTAGTAAAAATACATTCATGTAATTTGAAGGAGGAGATTGTACGAGTTCCATTACTAAATATTCAAATAGACTTCAATGTTTTGAGTCTTGCCTATGCCTACCTTTGCAAGATAAATTTGGTAGACGGGACATGTACCAAAAGCACCCTCAGCAGTTTTGAGGAAAACTGTCCTACCTATTACAGTGATTTTAAGATTTCAGCCAATTTATCTTTGCTGTGGTGATAAAACTGAATAGTTATGTCAATAAATTATGTTACTAAGTTATTAATAAATTACCTTAATCAATGATTACCTGGAAGTGACAATATATTATTATCATGGACAAGTCTCTATAGCAATTTGATTTATGTTAAAAACCAACCTTTATCAGTGATTTATCAGTGATAATACCCAATGGTCAAGTATATTAAAATTCAAAAACAAAAATCATTTTGTAGATAGTTATTATGCCAGCCTTTCTGCTTGTATGTGAGTATGTTTTACTCTTAGGACTTTAATATATTTTTTGGGGGGGGGAACACAATTCAATTCATAAGTCTACTCTCTGGCCCCCCAAAATTCAGGTCATTTCCATGTGCAAAGTATGTTTACTCCATCCTGATAACCCCATAAGTTTTAACCCATGCCAGCATCAACTCCAAGTCCAAAATCTCATATGAACACGATGAACTAAAAGAATCCTAAATCTCATTATGCACTCATCTAAATCAATTATCGGTGAGACCTTGGGTCCGGGCTACCCTGAGGCAACATATGTGGGACTGTGAAACCAGAAAATAAGTTATATGCTTACAAAATGTAATGGTAGCAGAATCATAGGCCATAGATCTTCCCATTCCAAAAGGGAGAAATAGGAGAAAGAGGTGTCTTGAGTTCCAAGCAAGTTCAAAACCCAGCAGAGCAAATTCCATTATATTTCAAGGGTTGAGAATAATACTCTGCAGCCTAGTTCTCTGTCCTCTAGGTCCTCTTGGCCCAACTAAGTGTCAGCCCTACCCTCTCTGTCCAAGGAGGTCCTGTCAGCCAGAATTTCTGCATCTGTGCCTTTAGAGTCATTCTTCATTCATTTTATCTTTTCTGTTTCTCTCAGTCCAAGCTTGCAGTGTTTCTGCTGGCGTAGTTTTCAAAAAACCCTTGTCAATCTCCTGAGAAATTCATGGGAGACTAAAGTATAAAACAGAAAGTTAATCCACACTTTTTTTTCTGGCTAGCCATGTGTCGAGAGCCATCCTGCTATGGGGAATGGCGTGGGAGCCTGAGGAGCGACACCTCTTGTTCAGTAGGTTGCAAGGGGTCCCAGGTGTGTTGCATGGCTCAGTGGAATTTCCTGTTTGTTTACCTTTGGTTATTTGACAAGGCTTCCCAGAATTGGAAGGCCTAACCTTTTAGCTTAGTATGGCTTTGGGAGATTCCGAGGGCCCTGGAGTTTCTAAAAGAACATGTTAATAATATATCAAAATTAATTGGTTTATTAAAAGGCATTGTCAGTACTAGGGTGTTTTTAATGTATGTTCCCGGTATGGGTTGGCTTGATTTAATTGTGTTGTTGATCTTTCCTGTTAGTGGTGTGTGCATTGATCCATAATTTTAGAATAACTTGCTCTATAGTTATGATCGTGCTCTTGTGCATGTGGAATGAAGTTATTGTGTTAAAAATTCTATCCACGTCTCCTAGGGAGATGATGTGTCCGAGTGCAGTGGTGTTTACAACTAATTGATCACAACCAGTTACTGATTTCTTTGTTCCCACTGCTTCATTTGACTCACCAAGAACATATCATTCTGGGATTGGAATGACACAGTGTATTTTAACAAACTTAAGAAGGGTCATTTAACTTCTCATTTTGTCCCCTGTGCTGTTCCCAGAGTTTATTGGCAGGGAAATAAAAGGTTTCATTATAAGATAAATAAGTTAGATAGTAGAGAAACACAAACAAATTTTGATATTAATAGGTTTTGTTTAAATCAGTTTGTAACACAAAATCTGTAACAATAACATAGAAATTTAATAAGATTTATAGTTAAAGTTTTATATTATAAAGTATTATAATATTCATGTTATAAACATTATAATTTTGATTATAAATTAAAATGATCAATATAGAGTATAAGCAATATTAAATTGTTACCCATAACTGATCAATGTTATTAAAATTACATGTGGTAAGTATAAGTAAAATTTTAAAATTGTAAGTTAAGAAGGTTAAGGTTTATGATTCAGACCAAAAGTCTGACGTTTTAAAGCCAAGCAAGTTGCTATTGTATAGTTTCCTGGCCACAAGCCGTAGGCTTTGGGGTGAACTATTGATGCATGAATGGGTGTTTTTGTCACAGCATGAGTGCTTTGGAACATTTGATTTTTCTTTTTCTATAGAGAGGAAATAAGAAATGTTTTGATTAAAAGATAAATCATCATGTAAAAGATTAAGTAAAATGTATAAATAAAGGAAGATTCATGTGGTTGTTGTCCACACTTGCACTAGACATCTGTGGTCCATGTCTTTCTTTTTTCACCGAATCCACACCACCTATCCAGGTCCAACGAATCCTGCAGAGCTGGTCTCCAGCAGCCATGTCTCTATTCCTGGATCCTGCTGAGAGAGCTGATTGGATCCTTGAATAACACACCCAATTTCTTTAGCGGGTGGTGGTTCAGCCACACTCTTGGCCATGTTTCTAGAACGTGATACTGGGAGAAGATGAGAATTTTTCAAATCATCAGTGCTACTTCCTTTGTGCTTAACAGTGTTTTCATCAATTTCTGTATTTTCACTTACATTTTACTATATGCAGCAAGGAGAAACGAGGCCATACCTTCTATGTTTTACTCAAAAATATCCTCTCTAACTATCTAAGTTTGTCACCTTCAAATTCTACTTTCCACAAAATAGTTCTGCCAAGTTCTCTGTCACTTTATAGCAAGAATTGCCTTTCCTCTGATTTCCAGTAACATATTCCTCATTTCCATCTGAGACTTCACCAAAAGTATTCTTACCATTCACAATTTAGCAGCATTCTGTTCATGACAATATATGCGTTCTTTAAGATGATAGAAACTTTCTATTCAGCTCTCCTCATTTTTTTTTTTTATCATTCCTAACCAGAATTTTCTTCAATAGCCATTATTTCTATCAACAGTCTTCTCAAGTCAATCTAGACGTTTTCTATCAGGAGCATCAAAACTCTTACAACCTTTATTCATTATCTAATTTGAGTCACTCCACATTATTTTAGGTATTTGTCACAGCAACACCCCAATCCCAGTACCAAAATCTGTATTAGTTTCCCATGGCTGTTATACAAAAATTATCACAAACATGGTAGCTTTAAAGGACAGAAATTTATTCTCTCACAGTTCAGGAGGCAAAAAGTCTAAAATCAAAGTGTTGGCAAGTCCACGTTTCCTCAGAAGCCTGTAGGGGATAATCCT